>NC_138583.1:4369108-4533235 GCF_964289735.1 Phaethon aethereus | reverse complement strand
CGCCGTTTGCCCGGTTGAAGACCACGCAGCAGCACACTAGGCCTACAAGGCTCTACCCCTCCCCCCCCAAAAGCTCGAATTCGCACAAGCGTGGCCCCCCGCCCCGCTCGCCCCCTCCCCGGGCGAGCACCCCGAATGCCCCATCCCGTGCAGCGCCGGGGGGTTAGGCACCCACCCCTGCCACACTGGCAGTGGGGGGGTCGCAGGGACCCCCGGCTGGGGGCCTGTCGCCCGGCTGTGCCACCCGCCGGGCTCTCCTGCTCCTCTACCAGATGTAGCCGCCGTCGTCGCCTTCGCCTGCTTCACCCTCCTCTTCCTCGCCTTCCTCACCCGCCTCCTCCGGCTCCTTCTCCTCCTCGTCCTCCCAGCCCACGCTGCTCCCGAAGTCGCCTGAAAACCCCGCTGCCTCCTCTGCGGGGTGTGAGGGGCAGAGGCTCATGGTCAGGTCCTGGGGCTGCAGCCCCCCACCCCGGGGTGGGGGGCTGCCCCCCAGCACTCACCGCAGTCAGGGCTCCCATGGCCGCGGGTGCCCGTCAGCTCGGCGCCATGCTGGTCCACACACCAGCACTCCCCGCCGCCCGGCTCACACTGTGCCCGCCGGTAGTACCCGTCCTCGTCACAGCTGGGGATGAAGGTGCCTGCGGGGAAGCAATGACCCCCCCCAAACACGTGCAGTGCCAGAGCCCCCTGTAGGGGTCCCCATCCTCAGCACCCACGGGGCCCTGCCCGGGGACAGGGGCCTTGGGACCCCAACTCACCCGGCTTTTTTTTGGCTGCTTCTTGGATCTGAATCTTCTCCAGCTCCCTGAGACAGGGGGGCTCTGCAGCACCCCCACACCCCACTCTTAGGGTGGGCGTGCAGCCCACCCCCATGGCAGACATCCCCTGGCCCCTCGGTGTGCGGCTCCCCGTCACCCCACACCACACGTTCCCCATGACCCCACAGTGTGCAGCCCCACCCCCAAATCCCACGGTGCGTGTCCCCCCGCATGGTGTGCGTCCCCCCGCATGGTGTGCATCTCCCCCAAACCCCATGGCATACATCCACCCATGGCGAGCCCCACAGCACGGATTCCCCATGACCCCACGGCATGCATCCCCCTGACCCCAAGGCATGCATCCCCCCCAACCCTGCACTGTGCACCCCTCTCACCCCACAGCGTACAACCCGCGCCCCACAGCACCCTCGTGCCCCAGCGTGACGCACTTTCCCTCCAGAAGCAGAGGCACCACTCCGGGGCGGAGACACGGCCATCCTTGGAGGTGTCACAGGAGTTGAAGAAGGCGCGGATGCACACCTCGTACTTGTCCAGGTTGATGGCAGCCAGCTCGGCCGCCTCCAGGAAGAGATCCCCACTCGTGTCCAGCCGGGCGAACATCCACCCCACAGCCTCCTTGCAGCTGGCCGCCACGCTCCTCTCCAGTGCTGTGGGGCAGGACGCGGCCCATGGCTGCCCAGCCCTCCCAGGGCAGAGCGCCCCGCATCCCCTCCCCGTGCGGCAGGGGACACGTACCGGTGGCGGGGCTGGCGGGGAGGCTGCCGGAGCCATTCTGCTTGGCGTTCTCTCGCAGGAGCTGGAACCAGTCACGCAGGCGGTCACCCAGGTCAGCCAGGTCCTGCCCGGTGCACGGCTCTGCAAGGGTCCGGGAGGAGGATGGCGTCAGGCTGGGCAGGGCTCAGGAACGCCGCCCTGGTGTCCCCCGTCCTGCTTACCTTGCTTGCCGTCGCCGGCAGGGCCGTGCGGGGTCGGGCAGGGGCACTGCCCCTCGCACCGCACCGTCAGCTGCTTGCTGGCCAGGCACGCCTGCTGCTCCAGCTTGCACTGCAGGGCGGCAGTGGGTCCGTGATGGAGGCAGGGGACACAGCACGGCATCCCCCTCTCCGTGGCGAGGTGCCATCGTCCTTACCGCCGAGCTGTAGGTGTGGCCATCAGAGCCGCAGACGGCGGCGAGCGGGGCAGCGTGGCAGGGCTTGCAGCCCCCGTGCCCCTTGGTGCCCGGCAACTTGATCCTGCACAGGGTGAGAGGCACAGGGGGAGTGGTGCTGAGCCCCCAGCTCGGCCCCACACCGCTGCTGGCTTGGCCCCATCCCCATCCATGTCGCCCTCCTACCTGTGCTCCAGCTTCTTGCGGCTGATGCACATGGCGCGCTGGTAGCCCTGTGCCACGCACACCTTGTGCCGGCTGCACTTCACCTTCTGGCACGGGTCCTTGGTGGTGTCCAGGGCTGGGGGGTGCAGAGAGGGGCCGGGGCAGGCGGGGACCCCCCAGGGAGCCCCGGCTGCGCTGGCCGCCAGCCGGCCCAGCACAAAGCGCCATTCAGGCTGCAGCTGGGTGGCTGCCTCAGCACCAGCTGCCGCTTCCCGGCACACACCGGCCCCACCGCCGCTCCCAGCCAGAAGGGAAAAGCTCGGGGGGGCACGGGCAGAAAGCGTCCCCCCTCTCCATGCCGGCTGTTGCCGAGCCCCCTGCGCCCCATCCCAAACCCAAGCCAGCCCCATCCCAGTGGTACCTTCATCCCCAGGCTGGTTGTCCTCCCAGCTCTTGATGTAGTCATCCTGCCAAGGGGGAGAGCGCGGATGAGCGCAGGCGGCAGGAGAGGTGACGCCAGGCCAGGCGTGCCACCATCCCGGCATGCACACACCTGCATCGCGCACACACCCACACACACCCCCGGGACCCCCCTCACCACTCACCTCCACCTCCTGGCAGCGCGGCGGTGAGACAGCCCGGCCGACACCAAAGAAAGAGAGAAAAAGAGAGATGTGAGAGCGCTCACCATCAGCCCCGGCGCAGCCCAAAGCCCCTGCTCCCAGCCCACGGTGACGGGCACCCTGTGCCAGCTGGGCACCCTGAATTTCTGAGCTGCCCATCGCTCCCATCACCAGCCCCAGATGCTCCCCTGCCTCTGGCTCTAGATCTGTAGTCCCAGAGAGCCTTTATAGAGGATAAAACCTTTCCCCATCACCCCTTGGCCAGCCGGGAAAGGCAGGGAGCCCCAGTTTTTCAACAGCGAGCCCAGGGGGAGCAGGCTAAGACAGATGTCGCTGCCTCGGAGGCAGAGCTGCTCCCCTGGAGCCCCAAAAGCATCCTGGGGGTGGGGGGGGGGATCACCCCATGGGGACGCTCTGGGGTGGGTTTCGTGATAAGGCGGCAAGAGCACCGCTACCACCCCGGGGAAGGCAGGCAGGGATTTGGATGGCAGCCCTGGAGGTGGATGTCTCTCGCTCCGGCGCAGCAACGTTCGCACCGCAATCGATACAGCCCGCGTTCCCGTGCTGTGATTAGTAACACTGCGGCGCCCGGCAGCTCCCTGCGGCGCGGCTTTCGGCACAGCCGTCGGCCTCCTCCCTGCTGCACAGTGGGTCGCGCTCCCCCCCCCGACTGGTGCTGCTGGGCCAGAAAACCCACAAATCCACGGGATTTGCTTATTAATCCGCACTAACTGCCGGCAGGGCTGCAGCCCCACACTGGGCCTGGCAGCCCTGGTGGCAGCAGCACGGCTAGGAGGGCCCCCCAATGTGCTGCTAGTGCCCAAGGTTGGGGGTCTCTCGGCCCCAAACCCCTCCTGGGGATGCCCAGAGTGGCGGAGGGACATCCACACATGCTGCCCCTCCAGCATCCGCAGCCGGCCGAGGCCTCAGGTGCCCAGCGCTGGCATTGGCCAGCTGGGTATGCTGCTCGCGGGGGTCTCTGGGGAGGCATTTACCCCACCCCTTGCACCCTCGCCTATGGTCTGTCTCCTTAACCTGTTATTTGGGGGGGAGGGGGAGTGCCCCACAGCCAGGCACATCTCCTGGTGGCACATCCTCGCTGCCAAGGTGAAGCCGAGTGCATATTTGAACAAAGAGCGGAGGGGCCGGCTCGGCGTGTGGCTCCCTCCCTGCTGGGCTGGCGCAGGTCCCCCGGACAGCCCGGGGTGGCGATGGCTGTGCCGTGCACCCGCCCTGGAGGACACGAGCCGGGGGTAACACACGGGCAGGGGTGCAAAATGAGCCCAGGAAAAATCCCTGACTGCCCCCTAAAATGAAGGATTGGAACCAAATGGCACTGAGGCCGGCATTAAGGGCTGCATAAAAGCAAGGGGCTATCGCATCCTGAGCCAAATGTGCCAGGTTACCTGTCATCGCTCCAGCAGCCTCCACATCCTCATCCTCACCCTCCTTGCCTTGTGTTCCGCCGCATCCCCAGGGACCACCACCCTGCAGAGCCCTGGCTGGCCCTGGCTGTGGCACCCCACAGGGCTTGGGCAAGCGGGAGTCCAGCAAGACATCCATGCCCTGACCTGAGCTTCAGAGGGTGAGGCCATGGCACAGCCCTCCCTGCTGCCCACAAAGCGCAGGCAGGGCCTGCCTGTGCCTCTGTCTGGGCCCTGGTGTGGTGCTTGGGGAGAGGGCGCAGGGGACGGCACCCCCAGGTCCCTGGTGGGGTTGGCTTTGGCATCAAGCCCTGGCCATGGTGGCCTTGGCATCAGTCCCACCAGCTCTGGCGATGGGCGCAGTGGCGATGGGCATAGTGGTGATGGGTGTGGTGGCCTTGGCGTTGGCGCTGCCAAAGCCGGGGAGCATCCCCCGGGTACCGGGGCCAGCGGTGGGTGGCAGCAGGATGCGGGCAGCACCGAGTATCTCCGGCAGCCTGCGATGGGGCCGGGGGAGGGTCGTGCTGCGGCAGCCGCAGCGGCGGGGTGGGGAGGGTGGGGAGGGGGTTCCCGGTGCCCGGCGGCGCGTCCCGTGTGTCTGTGTCCCGTCCCCGCCCCCCCACCCCGGGGCCGGCGCGGACTCACGTCTCGGAAGCGGTTCCAGTGCTTGATCCTGCCGCCGTACTGGGAGATGGAGGAGAGCCACTGCTCGTCCTCCATGAAATTGCCGGGGCTCTCTCCCGCCCCGGCGGGCCCGGGGCCGGTGGCGGGGCCGGTGGCGGCGGCGGCGGGCAGGAGCAGGGCCAGCAGGGCCAGCAGGGCGCGGTGCCCGCCGCAGCCCCGCATGCTGCCGCAGCGCCGAGGGGAGCGGCGCGGTGCGGAGCGGTGCGGTGCGGTGCGCACGGGGAGGCGCCGGCGGCGAGTGCGGCCGCGGGGCGGCACCGGGCGGCACCGGGCGGCAGGGCCGGGGCGGGGCCTCCGCCGCGCCCGCCGCACCTGCGCGCCGGCAGCGGGGCGGGGGAGCCGCCGGCACCGCACGGCCGCAGCCCCGGGCCCTGCCCCGTTCCCATCCCGCATCCCTGCACCACATCGAGCTCCCGGCCCTGCCCCGTCCCCATCCCGCATCCCCCATCACTGCCACACCCCCATCCCGCATTCCCAGTCCCTGCTATGTCCCCACACTGTCCCCACTCTGCCTCCCCGGTCCCTGCCCTGTCCCCATCCCGCACCCCCCATCACTGCCACTCCCCCATCCCGCATTCCCATTCCCCATCCCGCATTCCCAGTCCCTGCTATGTCCCTATCCTGCATCCCTGGTCCCTGCCCTGTCCCCATCCCGCATGCCCATCCCTGCCACTCCCCCATCCTGCATTCCCACTCCCCATGCCACATTCCCAGTCCCTGCCTATGTCCCCATCCCATGTCCTGCCCTGTCCTCATCCCGCATCCCTGGTCCCTGCCCTGTCCCCAACCCGCATTCCCCATCCCCTGTCCACATCCTATCCCCTGAGCCTGCAGCCCTGGACCCTGCTGTGCCCCCACCCTCCATCCCCACCAAATCCCTACGCCCTTATCCCTATCCCCCACCCTCCAACCCCTCTCCCTGTCATGCCCACCCTGCGCTCCCCGCCCCAACATAGCGTTTTGGGGCTCCAGGGATGTTGACCACCCCTAGCCCTGAGGGAGGCGAGGGAGCAGAGAGGGGACAGATGGGTTTTGGATCACCAGTTTTGGATGTTCCCGCTTGCGGGGACATCTCCGTCAGCTTAGGTTTGGCAAAAAAAGGAACGGTGACAATTTGCCCCAGCTGCAGCCTGGGAGCTCCCAGCACACACGCACAGTTTTTCTTCTCCCTGCACGGATGCTCGGGATGAAGAGAAAACACAATGCTGCGTTTCCTCACAGCGGGTCCTGACCCTGATACAATTGGAAACACAGCTTCCAGGCACTACGTTTAAGAAAACGGTGTTATTTTCAACTTTACGGTTAACAACGAATCGCGCTCCTGACCCGGTCTCCCAAGCGAGGCTTGCTGATGAGGAAAATGATGGCATAAAACAATTTTCTTCTTCCTCTGTGCAATAAAGATGCGGGGACCTGCAAGTGGGGCGGCCAGCCTCCAACACAGCCTAGACGGGGGAAAGAAGCAGAGCCGCAGATCTCAGTTCTAACAAGTTTTATGCAAGTTCTAAAAAGTTATTAGGTTGTATCTTGCAAACCTGTGACACTGCCTGTTTTAACGGGATTTCAATTCACCGATACAGGACCGCAATTTATTCGCGCTTAATATGAAACGGTTCTAATTCTATTTATGAATAATGCTAGGAAAGGGAAAATCCTTGGTAAATCCATTGCGGTACATTTTCTTCTGGCCCCGACCCCCTGAAAAGCAGTAGGTGTCTTTTACTTATGCAAGTAGCTCCCTTGTGTAAGTTTAAGGGGCTACAACTCCCAACTCTGCCCCTCTCATTTGTGTAAGAAGCACTTTGGTTTCAAAAGCACTACCAGCAAAGCGGAGCTGCCACTCCACCAAGACTCACATGTGTGCTTAATGTTATACAAGGGGATCAAGCGAGGCGTAAATTTAAGTACATGCACAACGGTTTGCTGGATCACAGCCTAACCTACGACTCCGCGGATGAGAGGAATAGACCAGAACCCTTAATTCCGCCCGGGGACGGAGGTGTGAAACGTATTTAGCCGTGCCAGGCTAGAGCAGCGGGATAAGCCGCTTACCACTGAAATTCAACCAACTTCCAAACGGTCACAGAAATAATTGTCATTAAAACATGTCTACATCAGTGGGAAGTGGAGGAGTCTTCTCAGATCAGCCCCTCTTCATTAGAAAAGCCGTGTTTGCTGCCACGCTGCGATGCTGTTTGCCAGGGCAAAGTTACTCCTGCATTAGGGAGGTGGGAGGACTAAAAGTCCACCTCAGTGAAGAAGAAATCAGAATCGCCAGTATTCGGTGGCAATGGAGGAAAGCGGGTGTGACAGAAATGCCACCAATGCCCAATTAACAAAAACTAAAGTACAAACAGCACCCCATGTCCTGTAGCCTTCAGTTTCTTGGTCAAAGTTGTTAAAAACCCATCAGGCAGAAGCTTCCCGAGGTGGATCTCCCCTTCCTGGGGCAAAGCAGCACGGCTGGCAGCTGTGTGAGCAGCTCCCAGGTCTGTTCTTTGGGGCGGATGATGAGCTTCACCAAGTACCTCTTCAGGCTGGTGGAAAGATGACAGCAACCGGTGTTAAGTGCTCTCAGCACCTCCCCGCAATCGGGCTGCTAGTGAGCGTGCCGGTGCTCCGCTTGCCGAGCGAACGGTTTCGAAGGCAGCTCTTTCTCCTCCGCTTGGAGAGCACAAAGGTACTCGGCTGCAAAGAAAAGCAGAGACAAGAAGCCCAAAATGGTTGTAATTGGTACAAGAACAGACTCCAGGGTAAAGGCCAACCAGCAAAATCACAGATGATTTTATTTTCTGGCAGGCAGGCTTGCAAGCAGAGATGAGCAATTTGGTCTTGGAAATACAACCGGCAACGCATTTGGGGAAAAAAAACAGGAAAGCCACCCCGAATCATGACTGCCTCCCACTGTTGTTTGTGCATGCAGTCAGAGCACGGCCACACAGCCACCTCACTTCGGGAGGGAGGAAATGGGATGCAAACCTCTCTAAAAACAATCACTCGTACAAGCGGGTACTGCTGGAGCAGCCCTGTCCCTAGGAAACACGCTCTCTGTCTCGATGACGGCACGATTCCACAGTCCTAGCAGCAACTAGGAATGGGCAGCAGCAGCTGCTGCCACTGCCGGTTTGTTGCAAAACAACTGAACACCAGCACCTTCCATTTTTCAAAGCGTTCATCCTCGGGCGAGTTGAAAGCCTATGTCGCTATTCTTACCGAAGAAGGAGATTTACAAGAAAAAATGGTTGTCTTCAGATCACTGAAGGATTCACAATGGTATCAAAGAGTTTTGCTCTTCCTTTAATGGAGAAACCACCTACAAGGCATATTTTTCTTGACATCCTCTGAAACGGTCACCGGAAAGAGCTCTTACCATAAATGCTTTCTTATTAACATAGTTGCATGCTGGAAGTTTAATTACAGAAACTATCAATGCAACAGGAGATAAACACTTTGCTTTTGAAGGGAATTAATTTATTTGGAGATCAACATCACACAGGCACGCTGCTGGAGATCCAAGCAATGCCTGACCTCAATATCGTTAAATCATGCTCCGGGAAGCTCCCTTGGATTTTAAATACTTTTTTTAAGAACAAACTTCCTTCTGCTAAAATAAAGCCATGCTTAAACATTGGTGATTCCCCAAAAGCCATCGGCACCAGTTTTTCTAGTTATTTTCTTGGAAAACAAACAGGCAACAGACATCAAAAGGGCAACTTTGCGACATTTTGGTTACCAATAGGGACAGGAGGTGAAAGGACTCCAGTTGCCCCCGAAGGGAGGGCAGGCAATTCGTGTAGGAAAAGCTGTGGGAAATGCCATCGTCCCAGCTGCAACGTGCTTTTGAGGAGAGATAAGGCATCCCTGCCTGGAGTTCCCGCGTTCCTGTTCAAAATTCATCTCCTATAAAACCACATTTCACCGATGAGGGGACCTGCTGTGGCAGCTTCAGGAGAAGGTCAGCTGCCCAGACGTCGCGTAGTAGCCAGAGGCATCTGAGGAGAACCTCTGAGAAAGACGCACCGAGTCCAGCTGCACCTCCCCAAAGTAGAAGTTCTCGAAGAGCTGAAAGAAAGGAGAAAAGCCATTTGAGGGGCACCTAGAGAAACACAGACTGCGGCTGGTCCATGTAGCTCTCACAAGAGCCGGCCCTGCAAAAAGCCTCCACTCACAGACTCGTTTTGCCTTTACTGAAACTATTCTTAAAAAGATCTTTTCCACCTCTACAGACTGCATTTAGCCTTTAAAGCAAACAGGATGTGGAATGATCACCTCAAAAATTTTTATCTTCAGCAACAGTTGCTCAAACCTTCCCTATCTTGCTTTCTGACTGTGTCTGGTTTAGGGAGCTTGGGGAGGCTATTCACCACCCCAAAAGGCCATCACCTCGGGGTGGCCCTTGAGGTCGCACACTCTGCAGGGGCACGGATAGAGGCCAGGACGTTTTTACCAATCCAGGCCACAGGACGCACGACTTACAGTTACAGCTCAGTCCTAATTCAAACTAGCAGGCTAGAGGCGCAAGGCTCTTCATCCCAGCACTGACCCCGCTTTGTTCAACAAATCCTTCTTTGTTCAGCAAAGACTTGAGTGCAAATTAATGAAAGCAAGCCAACGCTGGGACCCGGAGGGCGTGTCTCTGCTGATTAATCCAATCGATGAAGCAGACCAAAAAAAATGACATCAGAATTTCTTACAAGGGACTTCAGCAATATTGCTGGAAAGGCATCGTGTGCAAGCGTAAAGTGCTCCTCCCGTTCCATTACGGTGCAGGAAATTGCTCTACCTGGAAACATTGGTCGTGCCTTAGGAAAAGCTTTTCAGTGGAGATGCTAATTTCAAAACTCTGCTTAATGGGGAGCGCTGCGAGTCACTGAGGGCCTGAGCAGTGACATCTCCCCACCGCAGAGATCTCCGAAGTACCCATTCCATCCTATTGAATTTTCTATCTGTCTCTGCAAGCGTCAGCTCAAGACAGTCCCCAGCTCAAGGCGGTTGCACACCCCTTCTTGCCATTACAGAAGGCACTACCGAGAAACAGCCAGCGAAAGCACGATGGATTAATTACAGCCTATCCTCCTAGAGCCAAAGGTGCATCAATTCCTCCATACAGCGAATGATCGAAACCCCAAACACCTCGTTAGCATCTGAAAGGCTGCACTTCACCTTCTCCAAAAAGGCATTTGGCTCTCCTTGGCACTGATTGGGGCAGGACTGCTCTTTTGTTGGTTCTCCCAAGGGTATTTTACTTTGCAATTACCCCTTTTTGCACGGCGACCAGCTAGGTTTCTTTCAGGACAATTCTTGGTTTCGCTGTCACTCCTCCACAAAGGAAAGGTGCTTTAGGGAAAGCGATTCCCTGCTCATCTTCAGGGCAGAGCAAGCAAGGCTTTGGCCTGGGAGCACCACCAAGGTACCAGGGCCACAGATCAGATGCTGCGCACCGCGATGAATCCAGCCCCTGCTCCTGACTGCCAGCTCACCCAGACAACTCTCCACTCAGGATTTGGCTGAGGCCAGCAATTCCCTATCGACACACGACAGTAAGAACAGCACCTCTGAAGAGAAGGGGTATTTATGTGTGCCGAGCCAGCTCTCAGCGATTGCTAAGCCTCTGCTTCGGTTTGAAATGGCTGCAGCTGCAGTCAGATGTGCTGCAGCATTCTTGCTGCCAGCAGCCCCCCTGTCAGGGACCAACTCCTCCTCCCTGGACCTGCCCGCATGGCAGCGTGGGCAGTTGACCCTCAAGCTGCTTCTGCAAAAATCATCTGGGTTAACACAAATGCTGCAAGGAACTGGGTTTCTCTGCACCAGACTGTTTAGTCACAGCGTGCCCACCTAGGAGAGGCGTTGGGGAGCCTGTGCTGCTCCTCCGGCTCTCCTGCACCTCCCTGCAGCTCATCCTGCCTTCGGGGTGACGCTTGTCCCTTAAGACCCCGGCACAAGGACTTACTTTGCGCAGGGCCCAAAGTAATTTGCCATTAATCACTCAGACTCATATTAAGCTGCAACTTGCTGCCAGTTCTTCCAAGCACGTACTCAGCAGGAGCCAGGTGCCCCGCCATGGGGGTCATGCAGGTCCCCATCCCAGCAAGAGGCCCCACCGCAGCAGCCTGGCTTCAAGGGACACTGCGTGTGCAGCCCATGCGGCCACTGCCCTAAAGCAGGGCACCCTGTTCAAAACAAATTGTGCTAAGGGAGCAGAGGAAAAGAGAGAAGAGAAATTACTACAGCCATACAAACTCCATTTTATACAATTAAAGATTTATACAATTAAAGATTAATTACGTTCCCAAAAGCCTGCGTAGTTCATGTTAGAGGACTTAGGATAAAATGTCTCATTAATAAGAGATGGTAGTAAAAAGGGGTTGTTCTTCTTCCTCTTTTTGGTTTGGCTGATCTGAGAAGGAAGGATGACTTCCAGCTCTCCAGGGCTTGCTGCAGTACTTGCCACCAGTGTGCCCACTCACCCCAGTCCTTAACACCCGTCTCTGTCAAAATGGTTGTTCATATCGATGTCCCTTTCCCTCACAGAGCACAGAGCACTCTCCACCTAAGAAAAATGGAAATAATTTCTCTCCATTCCCAAAGGAAGGAGTGGTAGGTGTTCTGGTAAGCAAGGAGATACTAGGACTTGAAAAGAATTTTTTTAAAAGAGAAGGGGGATGAGCTGCATTTATGTCTGTAGAATGAAGTCTTTGCAAACATGAAGAAAACAAATGAAACACTGGGATATGCTGGTCCCACCAGGAGCCCTGGAAGTCAAACCTTTACACAAAACAGCCAAAGGAAGAGTCTTTCAAATACTTGTTTATATTATTTCTGCACACCACAACCTGTTTTTCTTACAAAACATATATACTTCAAAGAAAAAATTAATGAGACAAGCCCTCCCACCAGCCCCTCTGGCTTCGCACAGCCTCAGGCACTCGGGATCAGAACGATAATCAGGGAGTCTCAGAAGACACTGCCCAGGCCAAGGGCCCTCCATTTGTACACTGCTAAAAGTGAAGCAAAACCCTTATACCAAAGCACTTTGTATTCCCTTGGCTTTTTTAAGACCTACCACCTCTTGTGTGTCCGAGCGTGTGTGTGTTTCCCAGGGAGAATGCTGCTAGAACTATTGATTTTTGGTAATGTAGCTGTACTTTCTGAGAGTAAACATGCTACAAGATTTAGAGGACAACCACAGACATTTTTTTCTGCCCTCGTTTCAAACCGGCTTCTCATTGATGCTTCGTTGCTCCTTCAGGCTTCCCAGGATAGAAGCCACCAGATGCCCAGTGTGGGGGTCACAGCCGAGCCATCGTATGGCTGAGATCTGCTTCAGGCAATGGGGAGGGAAGGCCCCTCAAACATCATCCTCCGAGACCCTGAAACACTGGGAGCTGGCTTCCCGTCATGAAAACATCCTGCGCTCAGGTCCTCGGGGGGCTCGGGGAGAGATTTCAGAAAGCCAAGCCTCTGCTTTTGACTTTCATTTCTATTTACCTTGGGGAGAAGCCAAGCAGAGCCAAGAAAGATATAAATATCTCCCCCCTCTCTCCAGCCACCACAGAAACGCTCCTGTTTCGGAGGAGGCCTGTAGCACAGCTGATGAAATGCTTCCTATGAAAGCATTTTAACATTTTTTTATTCTGGGTCAGGAAAGAAGATACCTAGAGGTTGCTACACTTTACACTGAAATGCTGATAACCCTACGACTTGCCTAGTCCCCCTCCTGTCCCTTCCCATGGGTGCCAAGGGCCCACCTTTCCCCAAAAAAGGTTGCAGGGAGCAGCAGGAGGCACGGATCAGGAGCAGCTAGGAGGGAGGCGAGGGGGAGGAAAAACGCAATCACCCGCACGGTTACCGAAAGCCGTGTCATTTGATTGGAGTGGGACGTGAGGCTCAGCAAAAGCCCAGTAATTCTATAAATCCAAACACGCTGAAGGATTTACGTCCTCGCTGCCTAAAGAATAAATAAGAGGCTGTGCGTTGGGATTTATTTTTTTTAATATTATAAATGAAAATTAACCTGATGGAGGCAAAGGTCAGTTTACAAAGTCGATGCCATGCACGTTGTGCAAGCTACTAACCCCCCTCAAGGGAACAGCACTTACCAGACTAAGTGCCCTCTGTCTCCCTCCTGCCTTCCCAAATTAAATTAGAACCGAATAAGGAAAGTGCGTTGTTAACTTTTAACCCCAGACCCAGCACCTCTAAGCAAACGTGCCAGAGATGTGCCCTGCCTTTCAAACCACAGCTGAAGGCTCAGAACCCGCTCAGCGAGGATGCCTAGGACACAGCAACTCCCCTGGGGAGGAGGTGGATGACTAGAGAGCGGCACAGCATCCTCCTGGGAGCAGCATCCCAGGACCTGCAGTGGATGGCAGGTATTGCAGTCGCGCTGCCTTCCCCAAAAGCCACAAGCCCCCGAGAGAGGGAGCATACTGGTCTGTGGATCACCCATATTTCATGTGTCAGCCTGCAAACTATCACAGGCCCAGGTGTACAAGAGGTCCCTCATCTCCCTCTCCCTTCTGGGAGGCCAGGTCCAAGGACACAATCACGCAGGTAGCGATGAAAGGCAGACAGCCCTGCGGCAGCTCCCAGAAAGCAAGCTTTCCTCTGTTTCTCCTCAGAAGTCACTTATGAGCCAGGAAAAGCTAGCAGCATGCCTGTTGTTTCTAACAAACACCCCAATTTCTCTCATTTCAGACAATTCCGTTCAGATGTTGGAAACCCTTCTTCCTCCGAAGTCTGTTCCCCTCTATTACCTACAAATTACACAGCAAGGCTCCCTTGGGGTGTAAGTATCATTTTCTGAAGGAAGACAGAGGCTGAAGACTTTTTTGGGAGAGAAAGAATCACCCATCAAACTGCTTGTTCCTCGCAAATATGAGCCAAAAATGCTAGTTCAAACTTCAGCCCCAAACCACAACAACTTCCTTACCAAAGGCAGAGCAACAGATCAAAACTAGGATTTGCCTCTTTCCCGCTTTTTTTTTCCCCTCCCTTTTGCCTAAGCTGGTAAAGTAGGTTTAACCGAAGAACCGTAGAAACAAGTGCAAAGGAGGACGATCCTTCGATGAAACAATTGAAACGTGTGTCTAAATGATGTTGTGTTCCTGAGCGCAGGCATTTGTCAAGCAGCCACCCTCGGGGGCTCGCTTCCCGCAGACAGTCCTCCCAGAATGAGACAGCACCTTTGTGTTCAAACCTGGAAACAACAGCAATAAATCACGGCGCTAATCCACGTAAGGACAGCAGTGACGTGTTTCAGCTCCAGTTACGAAGAGCTGAGAAGCCAACACAAACTGGTGCTTTTAAATCACCTGTCAAGGACTCAACAAGCATGGGAAATATTAATGGATATGCCTGGAGAGGCACTGGGCAGTGGGAGGACAAAATAAGTCCAGACAAGGGAAGGGAGTAAGAGGTGTTTAAAACTTCCTTCACGTAATCTCTGGCTTGCACACACGCTGCCTGGCCTGGATTTTGCTGCTACCATCAGGATTATTGATCAGTTTTTAAAGCCTTACATCGTCTACGGTAGTCAGCCAAAAAGGACCCATCCTGAATTAATAAAAAGTCCAAGCAGCTCTGCCAAGAGCCTCGGTGCTCAGAAATGCTGAGGGAACGACGATTCACTGCAATGCCTTGCAATTAAAAACTACCACCAAAGAGCACCATTATCACAGGATAAAATGCATACACACACACATACCCCCCGAGTCTGTGGGGAGCTCGCTTTGTTGTGAACTCCAGCCACAGAAAGAAAGCAGTGCCTTAGGGTAGGGGTATTATAGATTAACAGTACAAAATTGTCCCCGGTGAATCAGCGCTGCGGGCGAGCAGAGGCATGTAATGTCATTAGCCTGTGACCAATCAGCCTAAGAAACCCGGCTGCCCTCGGCAGGGAGCTGACGGGGGTGTCCCGTTTTCCGTATCTGGAACAAGCACAGAAATTAGCAACTTCTGAGACATGGGAAGGAAGAGGCTCGCAGCTCCAGGAACCTATGGCTGTAGATGAGCTCGCTGTCACTCCTGCTGTGCACTCCATGCTGAGGATGGGACGCCAGCAATCTCTTCTCCGTTTTGCTCGGGTCGAAGGTGTCAATCCACCAAAAGATGCCTTCCAGGAAGGCATGTGAACAGGCTGAGCGCCACTTGTCTCTGCCTCCATGGGCGAACATGTGCGGGAGGATCGCTTTTGACAAGCAACCCAGTGCTGTGGCCATGCAAGATCGCACCGGGAATCAGGGTCCAGCAGCAGACAGCAGCATGGAGAGAGCTCAAACCAGGAGATTAAACTCAAGCTTCGGAGGAGCCACAGGCTTTACAGCTTCATCTGCTTTGCGTGCAGTGACAACAGTCACCAGCTCGCCCGGCGGCAGCCACTACCCCTGCCGTGTCTTGATCGGGAGCAGCAGTGAATGAAGGAAGGAAGTCTGAAAGCCAGGAGGGACGGGAGGTTGCTCTCCATGGGAAATCAGCATGCTACGGTGCTGTTATCCCCTTCGGGAAAGGGAAGAAGCAAACAAAATCCCAGGCACCCACTGCCAAGCATGGAGAAAAATAAAGTGGCGTTTCTGAAGAGGTGCCTCAACACAGAGCAATGAAACCTGTTTGTTTTCTGACTCTCCGCACCCTCCCCTGGATATTCCTGGCGGTACTTGCAGCAGCGCACAACCAGAACACCCCAAACTCTTCTTGCACTATCTGACACCACAAGGGAGGGGAGGGACTCAGACAGCATCAGACCATGGGCTGCGACTTGCCCAAATAAACATCAGGGGCAATTCTTCCATCTCATAAGGAATGATGCATTTGAATTAATGCTTGTATAACACGTCCACAGCTTGAGACGAAAACACTGCAGAAGAGCAGAGAACAATCGCTCTTCCAAATCATCTGGCTAAAGCACAACTGCAGTACCCATGCCAGCTACAGCGGGGAAGGCACCGACTCTTCAGCAAACCACTGTGTTACAGAACTGATACCAGCATTAAGCAAAAGGGATTGATAGAGGAAAGTTACTGATGGCAAAAAACCATGGATGGACTAAAAATTAAAAAAAATATATATTTAGAAATGTGAAAGTAACACTCAGAAACACTGATGGACTCTAAGAAGTGTCTACTAAACTCCAGCAAACTCTATCCATCGGAGTCCTTCTGATTAACCTCCTTTGCTGCTCGAACCACAGCCTCCCATCCTGCTTTTGGGATCCCACCTACCTGCTTAAGGTGCCTTGCTCCTGTGACCTCCCACACAGACCTGTCAGGGCCTCTCAGGCCTGAGCAGTACCTCTGTTGCTCCTCGGCAGGCTGACTCGTGAACACAGTTCAGCAACGGAAAGCAGTTGGTAAAAAAGGGACCTCAAGGGCCAGCCTGCCTGTGCCCCGCTTTGGCTTTGTGGATTTACGCTACCAACACCTCCCTGTTGACCACCCCAATGGTCTACAGAAGACCTCCACAGCATGAAATGGCAGAAAGTGCCCCAGTTCCCAGGCTGCAGTACATGCTGGCAGAGCTCCTTCTTCCTCATCCTGAGAAATGCCCCAAAACCCTTTCCATTTGCGACCTAAACTCCCCGAAACTATGACAGACAAACCCCAAACCAAATTCCCTGGTGGATGCCAGAAGATGAGACACAACTGGGCAACCTGTCAAGATTTGGGGAGTTTGTTCAATTAATAGATTTTTTTTTCCTCTTCTATTTTCAACTTTCAAAATATGTTTTCTGAAGCAGTTTGGTGCCAAAAAAGAAATACCTGATTCCTTTATTATTCACTCTGGATACCACTCCGCCAATGATTATCTGTCAGAGGTTTAATTGTGCTTGGAAGGTTGCCAGCAATAACGCACAAGAAGTGTAGGAAAAGCAGGTAGGCAGGCACTCATCCAGAGAGGCAGCTCTTCCCGGCGTTCCCCACCTCCTCTCCTCTCCAAATTAGCAACTGCTTCCTTTTCGTGGCTTTTTAAAGGACCGCTGGCTGGATATCCAACACCCTCCATTACTGCACAAGTGTTTGAGGATTAAGATGCCGTGCAGAGTCGCAAGGCAAGGGTGGAAGCAAGGGCTAGAAAGGACCGAGAGGGAAGGTGGTTGTCATTTGGGCTACCACCACGAGCATGCTGCCTGTGCCAAGGCCTCCAAGCGTCAGCCACAAAGCTTGGCGGGTGTATGTGGATCGTTTGTTTTGTTCTGCAAGTGTGCAGCTGGCTCTGGAGTGCCTCTCTATCACTAATATAGCATCGCGTCCTTCCAGCCAGATAACGTGAAGAACAGCCCTTCCTCTCTTGTTTTCTTTCAGCCTCTGGCAGGTTTTAAAAGGTGGCAGCAGAGACCCTTTCGCCCCATCTCCCTTAGGAAGAATAAAGCATGCAGACTTCAAGAGGGAGAAAATCCAGCCACAAAAGTACCAGCGGCCTATCTTTTGGGAATGTAGGTGACCCGTATCATAAGCAAAGCATTAACTTCTTTATTGTTTGCTTTCAGTTTGCTACTTCTTGAGTCATTTATATCCACGAGCTTTGCCACAAACCACCCAGACCTGAAATTACAAACAAGCTGGCATCTTGGGTTAGCACGAGCCCAACAGGGGATGCAAGTCAGGGTTATCTCCTCACGACACAGGAAAAGCCCCCTGATTTAAATCCCTGGTGCCATCCCTCGGAAAGCAATAACAATATAACCATCTCTATCTGAAAAAGTACCACCATGTAAGAGCAAGAAGCACATCTAAAGTTTGGTGAGAAAGATCCTAGGCATATATGACAGGAGGCTTCTTTTTATATTTTTGTTTTACTGAGCCAAAGTAAATGCCTCATAAATGCCAAGAAGCTTTTGGGATGTTTGCAAATGCCATCTCATGGGTGTTTTGCATATATTTCACACAGTAATCATAAAGCGACAGGCTGAAGAAAGGACCAAAAGAGGTCATTGGCTCCATCATCCTCTCCTTCCCAAGGCAGAAGCTCATTGCTGGCAGATCCTGGACCAATGTCTCTGCTCCCTCCAAAGAACAGAGATCCCCATTTCTCCTGCTCCTCTAGGGCAGTGCTTCATTATCCTTCCTATTACAAAGATCTTCCTAACACCTACTTGGAACTTCTTGCTGCAGTTTAAGCCCATTATTTCTTGTCCTACCATCAGAGCATGGAGGATAGAGTATCCACTACTAAAGTTTTCACATGCTTAAAGAGTTTTTCCAATGTGTTGTCTTTCACCTTCTCTTATTAGCCTCAAAACAGCCCAAAGTCTTTCAGCCTCAGCTCTCACATGACATTTTCTAGCCCTCTGATTATCTTATTGTTGCCTTCTGGGCTCTTTGCACCCACCCACAGTGCCCAAAAATGGACAAGTACTTCAGCTAGGGGCTGAGTGCTAAGCGTAATCAGAGGTGTACTTTACAGACATTTGCCTCTTCTGTTTATTTCCACAGACCGACTCAGCTGGCTTGTGCTCTGGAACAGTCCTCCATAACCCAAACCCTGGTCCCTGGGGCTGGTATCAATGCAGTTCTCTGTCCTGTCCCAATGCTTGCAGCAGCCCATTTGTTTCTGCCTGATTTCTCAAGACCATTTGGAGCTCTGTTCCCTCCTGCCAACGTGTGCAATTTTGCTGCTTCTCCCCAGCTGGCTTTCATCTGCAGAGCTAAGAGGAGCACGCTTCATACCGCCTTAAACACGCTCCTGACCTCCATGGGTGGGAAGGGTACGAGGTTACCAGCTGAGCTATGCAAACATGGAAGCAGCCGATCCTTCTCTTCTGACTGCTGCCACAAGAAACCTCAGCTCTTCCTAAAACTGGAGCAAAGCCACCTCAGCTGCCAGAGGGTGCTGCAGCAGTATGGAGGGTGACATTCAGGCAACAGTCTAAATTAGTCAGTCAGGCCTGATTTCTTGCAAATAAAACTATTTGGGGCCAAGATGCAGGCCTTTGTTCAGCTGAGATCCTCTCCCTCCAGGGTCCCCCTCCTTCAAAAGCCAAATCTAGACTTGTTCCTGCCACTGCCACACTGCAAAACCTTTGCTTTTTGCTTCAGCTCAAGGTTTTGGGTCCGTTCTTTTCCCCCCCTCCCCCCCGCCACAATTCCATGAAAATTCATGCGCTTGAGGAAATCAAACCCTAGTTGCTATGGTGAAAGGCATTCTGCAAACTAAGAAACAAATACAAGTGGGACATTTGGAGGTTACTGGATTTTTGCACATCTTTCAGGCAAGAATAAAAAAAACCCTCCAGCACATTAAAGGCTCTGCTAACTTCCCAGACCCTGCTACGCCTCAAACACGAGGGATTTACAGTACAACTTGCTTAAGGAAATTAATAATCAAGCACTGCATTTCTCCAAAGAAGCCTCACCCCCGTGGCTTCTAGCACTGCCTATTATAGCAAACGCAGCAACAGTTTTTAAGAGCTGGGCTTTGGCTTTGCTGCAGAGATGCCAGGAGGCTTGAAGACGCATCCGGGAACACTAGGACAAGGAGCTCCCACTAATGTGACCTACTCGCTATGCTCACCAAGCCACCAAGAGGAGGAGCCCAGCTACGGAGCCACTAAATTAATTTGGACAGACCTGGGAAATTATCCAGCAGAAGGGTCACGGCACCTTTGGGTTGATCTGCCTACTTTTGCTAATCAATGTGTTCTTTTTTTTTTTTTGCACTTAACGTGCTGGGTCCCTGTCTTCTATTAAGGTGCTGCTGTAATTCAACCCCTACCAGCTCCACCAAGAAAAACTGTCCTTTTACGATCAAAGAGGTGATGCTCTCTCAGCTGGCTGTTGGCAGAACAGCCATCTTAGGGAAATGAGGAGGCGGGATGCCTACTGGGTGGGAGGCAGAGGCATCCACAGCATGATCTCCAAAGGTAGAAGCACCCACAGCACCTCCAAAACAGCTGAGCTGCTGGGCTGGAGAGGACTGCAGCAGTCTCAGGGGTCACAGAGCAGCACACCGCTTTGCTCTCTTACGGCACACTGCCCGCAGCCCTGCCTGGAAGGGGCAAGGGGATCCAGAAACTCTATAACCCTCTCAGCAAATCCTCCCTCTTCCAGCACTCACCGTTCCTGCTAAAATTAGGCAGAGAGGTGTTGAGCACCTCTGCAAAAAAATAAACAGGCTTCTCTCCTTTACGGTAAGGTCACCAAATGGATCTCTGTCACACACGAGCAAGTTAGCACAAACCTTCTGCACATCCTGCACTGCATTCTCAGTGCGGCGTCTCAGCCTTCTCTCAATACCTCCAACGCCGCCTCGTTGCTCTGCAAGGCCCAAACACTCCAAAGATATTTTCCCTCCATTGTCTAGTCTGATTTTTGAAATGCCACTTCAGTTTCCCATTTTCACCAAATGCAAATAATGTGAATAAGCCTTTTTTTTCATGAAGAATATAATTCGTAGGAAAGCATTTTCATGGCAACCCCAATTTAATCTCCATTTTTCCCAAGATCATACAAACATTGATCTCCAGTCTCATCTGCTCAACTGTCACATCCTCCCATCCCACTGTTGCTCTAATTGCACACTGCTGAGTCCCCTCGATCATTTCAGTATCCCTCGATAATGGCAGGATCAGAACTGAAGGCAAAAATCCTCTGCTCTGCAAAGCGGCAATACAGCCTTTCATTTCTGCTTTTGATTCTTCTGTAAAACTGAGGCAAGGAAAGCACTGGCTTATTTCTGATACAGTGATGTTGCACCACCATCTCTTATTCAGTCTGTTCTCACCCCAGTGGATTTTTGTTTGGTATTTTTAACTCTAAACTTTCCAAGCAGGCACCTCCCGTTAGGTACTTGTTCCAGTTGCCAGTCCTACTTCAGATATATACCTTTATCACCTCGCTGAGAATAACAAGATGTTCTTACTCTTTTCGAACACCAGGCAGTCTTGGTCTCATCTAATGCCAGTTCTTGGGCCTTTTGATTTCACCTCAGCTTAAAAATACACTGGGAAAAGACCCTGTCTCCTTAAATTCACTAACAAAGTTACACAGAAAAGGCCTGCGTACCGATGGCTGCAGAACACGAGAAGCACTCCTCATCTGCAAGTGGAGTTGGTAAGGGTGGCTCTACAGATGTTAATTTGTTTAGCACGTGGTGGGTTTGGGGTATTTTGAGCGGTTAGGAGGTTTATCCAGGACAAGATTTTTCTTTTTCATTGTATCTCTCTATACGGCACTGCATCAAATGTCTTAAACTGAACTACTACATACCACAGCCACGGCACTATTCTCACCCAGCAAGATAAAAATGATAACAGAGACCACTATCAGATTTGTTTGCTATGATCAGCTCTCTGGTAGCCCCAGTCTACCAGTCAGTAAAAGCACCTTCCCCCTGCTCCAAGTGAAAGCAGGTACACCCCCATGCAGGCTTCAAAAGAGAAGGAGCCTCATCGAGTTATGCTGTGTCTGACCTAGAAGCCCTGCCGGAGCAGTACGGCAGTCTGGCCGCTCTGCTCCCGCTGCTGGACCGGGGCACGGCAGCACGTGTCACTGCCTTGATTGATCCAGTTCCCAGTCTTGCATCCCAGCTTAAAGTCTCCCCTTATGTCCTAAGACGTAAGATGTGCAGTTTTCCACTGTTGTACCTCAGTAGCTCTCCCTCAATATTTAATCTTGTAAACTGTTAATGCACAGACCTGTGCTAAGCGGCGGGGTTCACCTTTTTCTGCGCTCCAAATATGCTTCCCTCTTGTCTGAATGTGGCGAAGGCCACTCTCTTACCCCTCAGACCTCAAGTCAAAAAGAATTCAATTTTAACTCGGTGAGAATCTTCCTACTGTAAGCCTTCCTTTCCTTTAAAAGTATAATAGACAATTTTGTCCAGGCAGTACCTTTGCATTTCTTTGCATTTTTATTTATTCACCACAGCTTGAGTTTTTTCACTCAAGTTTTTTTATTTAAGCGAAATAAATAAAAGTGTGGAGGCAGCCAAGCTGTGTCTCCGGAGATGCAGGCAGCTGCCCCAGCCGCCTCTATGCCAGGGCTGTGCCGCTTGGCCAGCTGCGACGCAGGGCATGCAGCCACTGCCCAGGAGGACACAGGAGGAGGCAAGGCAGAGGGGCTGCCAAGTCAGCATCTCCGCACAGCCCTGCAGCCCAGCCAGCCCGACCCTTCTCTCACGGGGAACGAGCTGCTGCTGTCTTTCAGCTGTGAATTCCTCCCTCCGCTCTCCAAGAGACCAGCCACTTTGTTCCCGACCAGAGCAAGATTTCGGTACGTGACTCGGATGTTCAAAGGAGTCAATCAGTGAGCCACTAGCCACCCTAGAAGAAATACATATTACTCCATATGAAGTGGTTCATAAAGCTTCTTGGGACTAGACTAGACAAGCACAATGCTCAAGTGTCTAGTGCTTTTGTGGGAGACACAAATCACCCAGCTGTTGGGGCATATACTCCCTTGGGCTTTCAGCACCAGCTAGGCCAGAGAGCCTTTTTCATGGATATCCTTCAAGACAGAAGTAATTTAAACTCCCAAACGCAACTCATCCTACAGGATCTATTTTCTGAGCAGTGTGGGAAGTTACCGGCCTGCACAACCATTTATTAGCACAAATAGGAGTGTATGTTTAACTCTGTGGAATGGGTAGAACAAAGGATTATTAAATAAAATTCCGATTAGTTCTGCTGAAAGCAAAATACCAGCTGGAGCCTGGGGTAACACAGGCATGCTATCAGCAAACATGTGCTGCCAGCGCATCTACGCACGCACACACACACCAGCTTTGACCACAGGGAGCCTCAGACTGGAACAGCAGAATCAAGGCGTCTCCATCATGCTCTGATAGCTCAGGTCCTGCCCTCCGCTAGGCAAAGCCTTTGGCCTGACGGCACCGGTTGTAGCTTCACAATAGGAACAAGAGCGATGAAACCCAAGTTTTCCATCTTGATGCCCTCCTACCAGTCACTGTGCTTTGTTGGTTTTCCAAGTGGGAACACTGCCACCCAATACAGCTACTGCAGAGTCCCACCGCCTCGGAACAGATGCACAGCACATGTACAAGGGGACGGCACCCACAAGCCAGCCTGCCTAACTGCAGCCGTATTCATTAACAGCCCGTCGTTTAGATCCTATTGCAAAAGTTAATGAAGCCACTTTGCAAGAGGGCAGCTTCCCTGAGCAGAAGATAAATAATGTATATAAAAGGGGACTGGGATGTGCTAAACTGGCACATCTTTGCAAGGTCATGCTAGAATGCATCAGTGGCTGGCTGAGGCTGGGCTCCTCTGGTAAGAAGCCTGGAGCTATTTATGACTCATGTAATTAATTAATGCCAACGGGCGTTCTGCTGCAGGCACGTGGGAGACCAAAGGGAAATACGAAGCGAGCAGGTTAGGAAATGTAGTGGAGGTGGGGGAGAAGGATGACATTTCTTGCGGCAAGACATGCTTTGAAGTAATTACCAACAGTCCAAACAGCCAGCAACTCTTTTGGCTACATCAGTACAAAATCAATTAGGAGCTTTAAAAATGCACCAGTTCATATTTCAGAGAGCAGCAAGAATAAGAAGTAGCCGTCTGAGCTAGGGCCGTTGCCTTTCTAAGCGCTGCACACCACCAGACCCACAGATCCTCAGACCCTGCAGCGTGGTCCACAAATGGCATGACCAGTAGAGGGAGCATCGTTAATGCCTTCCCAGTCGTACATGGTTTTGGATGAGGAGCGTTAAGGAAGACCCACGGTTCGATTTTAAGTCTCTAAAGTCTGAGGACAAGTTTAACAGACGCAAGAGAAAGGAGCAAAGGGCAAAGAGAAACAGGGGTGTATGCCTTGAAAGCCAAGTCCCTCCAGGCGCTCAGGGCCCCCGACATACATTGCTTTCCCTTTCTGGAGCCAGCTCTCAGACCCCAGGAGCTAAACAAAACTCGCAGATGACATTAAGAACGGGACCATGTCTGTGGATTTCCTGCTTCAGTTTGTAATACTGCAGTCTCACACCGAATACTCAACATGTGGCGATGCTGAGTCACGACACTGCGCTCACACAGACCGTTTGAGGACAATGAGAGCTTAACCTAATTTTGTCCCTTTGTTTGTCCTCTGCGCAGAGAAGATCAATCAGTTCCACTCACTGCCTTCACATCCCTGTCCATCCAGTGCCTAATACATTATACAGCAAAACTGTAAACACAAATAAAGCGTGCCCTTTCCCTCCCCGGGTGCCCTGAAGTCCTTCTGGGCTGTCCAACTCCCACCCAGCCTGCATCCTCTGTCACGTCTCTTTGTTGCCAGAATATCTCCTATCAGTTCCCAAACGTATTCATGCATTGTCCCATCTCTCTCTTATCACAACTGCCTCCAACAAATCCCCTCACACAATGAGGGTTGCAAATTTGCTTAGAACCCAATGTTGGTTTCCATTTCTACTTCTCTCTGCTTGTCTTTTCTCTCTGGATACTTGCAGGGGCCAAGCACCACAGCATCAGTCTGACACTGCCATCTGGATGAGCAGCAGAGGCTGCCTGCGGTCTCAGTCTTGGCTGACAAACCCTGGGAAGCTGCAGGATGCTCCCCTTCGAGCCTTACCCACCTCCACAGTCTGGGGGATCTTGCTTCCTACCCTCTGATCTCTGCCAAAGTCCTTAGATCTTAGCTGGTGGGACTCCCTACCGCTATCTGCTATTTTTTCTGGAGCAAATCCATGCAAATCAATAGCAGGGATTAAAAAAAAGCAGAAAAGAGTAAATGAAATGGCAGTTGGGTTTAGTTTCATAAATATATATGAGTGAGTAGAACAAGAGCAACAAAGTACCCCTTTCTGGTGGGCTGAGAATCGACACGAGCCCTGAGCCCCAAGTCTCCAGGGTAAAACACAAGCGAAGTAAACGACAACACAAACACCCACTTAGCATTCGTGCTACATACTCATCATCTGAGCCTCACCAGCTTTAAGAACACTTCTGTTAAATACTGTAATGCTCCCAATTACAAGCGATCTGGATTGTTTATTTAGAAACAAGATTTCCCGCCCCCCCAGGAGATCCCATAAGCCTAAGACAAAAGCAGTCTTGAAGAGGTGTTTCAGTCTCTTTTGGCTATACAATATCCACAGCTGGCTCGATTTTCCTAACTGTTTCATACTGACCTTGAGGATATTTCGGCCATTAAACGACTCCCGTTCCTTGAAAGATGATTTACCCGTCATTGTATTGTTTCGCTCTTCAGCTGTGAAGAGAAAAGCCAACACCAGAATGCGCTTCAGATGGGAGAACTGTGTGTGCTGTACTTCACCCCCCCACTCTCTCCCACCCCAAAGTCAGCTGCCAGCTAATAAACCATCTTTGCCCAAAAACACTTCCACTTTGGTTTTAAAGAAAACAAGGCTGAACACACAGGAATCGGTGCCTTTATTGGGATCGCCTACATTACCTGGAGAAAAGACCCTAAATGATAGCTACTGCTAGGGTGATTCTGTAGGGCTGATGGCTCAGTGCAACACATCTGCTTCGCTCTGGCTGATTTTAATCCCACATCCTGCCAGGGTGAGAGTCAGCACTGTGAGCGCTTGCATCACCTGGAACAGCACCAAATACCAGACGGAGCGTGTGAGCACAATGCCAGGCACGATCCAGACAGCACCTATACCAACCTCTGCTGCCTGCTCTGGGAAGCACATACATGTGGTGTGTACGCTTCTGCGGGGTGGGCACGCAGCCACACACACAGACATTAAGAATAGCAACCTAGGCCTATAGCAACTGCCAAGTGCCTGTGTCTTAGATCCCTTTCCCCAGAGCATGTCTGGGTTTTTATATAATCCCTAAGTACATGATCTGTTCTTTCTACAGGACCTCTGCCTCACTCAATGAATATATTCAGTATTTCTTTTTCATCTCCAGCATTAACTATGAGGTCCCACTTACATCTAGCACGCTACTCAAATCCTGTATTGAATATAAAGCAACTTCTGTGGCTATCACCCATCGTGTCTGAATGCCTCACACGCCTCATGGGGTTGTCCAGAATATAGATGCAGCTGCCCATTGCCTCTCCTAACAGAGAGCCACAGCAGCACCTGGGGCTTATGTTTTCATCAGTTTTCAGGGCTCAGCTGAGAGCTAAGCCCCATCTTTTCAGGGTTTCTGCTGCCTGAGTACCCCTATCTGACTTCAGTACCAGTCAATCCCAAAATCTGCCACAGAAAACCGTAACACAAAGCACCTGCTGTTATCACTGTCCATACAGAGGCAGTAACTGGAGAATACTGGATATAACCTATCGGCATTGTGCAGAGGCCACCGCGCCAAAGAAAGCTACACAAAGCTTTCGTGCAATACTGTTAAGGCTTGCAAACTACCCACCAGCACCAGCGCATATGCATGCTTGCACACGGAGAGCAAGGCTGTAACACACTGTCCCTCCCTAAATGCAATGCATCTGAGGCTGCTTTATAAAGTACTGCAATAAGAGCGATGCTGCAGACTGCTAGAGCAGACAATCTTTTGGCAGAGACAGCAGACACTATACACTCAGTAATAGCTCATATTCAGCCTCATAGCCGTCTGAATCTGATTTAACGAGAAAGACACTGGAATCAGGTTCCTAAACCAACAGGCAATCTTTAACTTGACCAAAGAGGATCACATTTTCATCTCGTTTAAAGGTCAGCACAGCACATTGAGTTGTTACTGAATTTCAGTTTGGGGCACAGAGAGCCCAAGTTCCAATTCATGGTACTTGAATACATTTCTCTCTGGCCCAGATCTTATGAGTACTACTGGGCGCTAGTGTTTCTGAAGCTACGACAAAGAAACTTAGAAAAGATCCAGAAAGTGCTCAAAGCATGCCTGCCTTCTCCAGCTCTGCTGCCTGCTTTTTCATTTTCTTCTGGGTTTTAGTGACATCCCCCCACAACTGTGGGTATTTTTAAGATTAAGAAAAATCAGAAAATTAAAAAAAACCCCATAAAAGCAAACAACAGCATTTCCTGTTCAGAGTTATTACTTGAAATGCATTTATCAGTAAGGAGAAGGGATACCCACCACTTGGATCTTTCCTGAAGAGAGTGTTCATGACTGTAGCATGCAGTTTCACCCTATCCCATTCTTTAAGCATCAGGCCGGAGGCCACAAACCTTTCCACCAGTTGATCCGCAATCACCTGCAATCTGTCAAGGCAAAAAGAGAAAGAACAGAGTAGCATAAACCAAGGAGAAATCCCCGCTTCCCGCTTTTCAGCCAGGGAAGGCAGCACGTGTGAAATAAAGTCTCTGCACCCACACGGGGAAAGGGAGCTAGTCTCTGATGGAAAGTGAACGCAGCCATCAGGATTCAGTTCTGGCTGTTTCGCAAAGCTTCCTTGATGATCACTTCTGCTGCAAATAATGCACAGAGAAGGGCAGATTTAGCATAGCAGAGAGCTTGTTCGCAGTGACAGATGTTATTGGGACTTGAAGGATGCATCTTTCTATTGCCAGGAAACACCATGTGACTCTCCTTACAAATGCTAAAACCTACAGACCCCCAGGGGGACTTAGGCACCTTGACTCCTCGAAGACCTGCTCTGTTCAGGGACTGTGACCTGTCCGGTGCACTGGGATGGATCTCAGACCCCTCTGTCCCAAATAAGCAACCTAGTCAGTGGGCATAATTTCTGGAAGAGCCCAGAATGTGGTGACAGAGGGCACAATCCCAGACAGCACACCCTGGTGAATGCTCCAGCTTCAGAGTTACTGAGCAAGCAGAATCAAAGGATTCTGGCCACCTTCTTGTCTGGTCTCGGTCCGAGACGAAAGCGTCCGTGGCTGCCGGGATCTGCGGGCGGGCCCGTCCTAGGATAGGCAGCGGGAGCAGGCAGGTGACTGGAGGAGTGTGCTCACGTATCCTACATCTAAAGAGCTGAAGGAACTTCCAGGCTGCTGCTGTCCCCCACAACATTTCTGCAGTGCCCCAGCCTTATCAAAAACAGCAAGAATGCACTAAACAAGAGCTTCTGACACTCGAAACCAAGGCAAGAGCATATAACTCTATGCAGAAGAATTTGGGCTCCTCTTGCCACGTCCAAGGGCTTAGACAGCTCTCTGCTCCACCAGGTGCCACCACTTTGGCGTCCCTGGTGCAGCAGGAGAGGCAGAGCATGGCCTCTCTGAGGCTGTCCCCCAGAGCTCAGGGCTGCCACACTCCAGATGCCAGCTCCTACTCCCCCGCCATTTTGTATTGCCCCTCATGGGCTGCCAGCCCCGGTGTGATGATTTCAAGACTCTCAAACTACCAATTGTCATGGCTTTCTACTACCTTCTGGCTTTACATCAGTGATTTTTAAAATTAGCAATGACAAAGATTAAATGAATGTAATTACAGACAATACTAAAACAAATTAACAGAGAATAGCTCAAGTGAAAATGGTGCTTTATTACGTTATAAAGTTAATCAAGGAAATAAAACAAATTAGAATGAATTATAATGGAAATTATTTGCCATGTGGGAGGCATCAGAGCATGATCCCTCTCTCAGTCTGAGCCATTATATGTGCAGAAGGGCTTGCCAGCCCCTAATTCTGTCTGCAGTTATGCAAGCTAAGTCAGGGTAAATCAAATCTCCTGCTTTGTAGCTTAAGCTGATCAAGACCATCCAAAGATCAGGAAGGAACTCTACCCCTCAACCATGCTAGTAACTACACAGAGCTAGCAAGACATCTTGCACGAGACAGGAACGCACACACCTCTCTTAAACGTGGGCTGCAGCAGCATGATCTAGCACAGCAAACCACATGGCTGCCGCCCTCGTCCAGTATTGGCCTTTAAGCTGAGAAACTGCTTTCTACCTACTTTTCCCGTTTCCCTGAGCAAAGCACGCAGGTTTTAGCGAGCAAGAGATGCATGGAGCTGCTCAGCAATGATCCATCTAGCAGATTAGAAAATAAAGCAGAGTCTTCTGGTGGGATCACCATTTGTCCAACAATGTGTCTGCTGGAATCTCAAAGGAAGCAAAAGAAACTTCCATTGCTCTCCTTCAACACAAAAATAACTTCTTTCCCCTCTGCAAAGCCAAATGTTTTCTGGATGCTCGCTAGCAGTTAAGGAACTATATTAGGGGAGAAGCGCCAGGTGAACTAATTCACAGGTGAGGGCAGGACCAGCCTTGGCCAAGGATAAAAACTTACAATCGCTTGGCCCTCTCCAAGCATGCTGCTATGCAAAAAGCAAAAAAGGTGTTGTGGAAGAGAAGCCTGGCAGCCTCCAGGTGCCATGCAAAGCACAAGATCTGGGTTTGGCCAAAACCTCAGCTAATAGACCTCTGTGAGGGACAGAGGAGACATCAGCCCTTTCTCAGGGGGGCTGTTTTCAGTTTTAAGCCAAGGCGGATTTAAAGGCTCGTTTCTCTCCCCTGCTAAAAGCAGCTCTGCCACCCCCAAGGCACATCAGCATGTTCTGCTAGCTAAGTGGGTTCTCAGCAAAACAGAGACAGCAGGCATCTGAAGCAGACCACAGTGCTAGTACCAACAATTCAAGCTGACCCCAGACGCAGGCAGACATCGCTGTCCACTTCAGGCCCTACTTACGCTCTACAGGATTTTTCTACTAGCTCCTCAGGTCGCAGACTTATTTTCAGATGCAAGCAGAGTCGCAAAGCACTGCGTCTCAGAGATGATCCAGAGCTCGGTGACTCAGGAGAAAAGAGGCCCGTACCTCAGCTCCCAGAGCTGACACTTCGGACACTTTCTACAACAAACTGACCAAAGGGCATTTGGGTCATCCAGTGCCTGCCTCCATCTCGTCTTTCTGAGTGCTTCTGCCTTGTTTCTCCCTGCACTTCTGTCTCCTGGCTGATCTCTAGCTTGTCCTGGTTCTCCATCCTCCTCCCCGTTTATCTCACCTCTTTCAGGGTAGGACAACACTTCAAAGTGGAAGAGCTGAGAAGGGAAAGAGATTTCAATTCTTACTGCCTCCCAGCAATTCTTACATTTTAATTTTCCCACCCATTCCTTTATCTCACTTCCGATCTCTTACTTCAACACAGCCTCCAAAGTGCAGTTTTAATCAGGGGGCCCCTCTTGATTCCTCAGCCCTCAGGGAAAGGAGATGCCAGAACATGTCCTTTCTTCCCTGAGCTGGTCCCTGCTCACAGCCTCCCTCCTCCAGCTGCACGGCTTCATGCTCCTGCTGTCCTCTAGCAAGGGGAACAGACAACAAAAGGGCAGCACTGCCAGAAAAAGCAAAGGCTAAGGCTCAGAGAGAGAAGGATAAAGCTCTTTTGGCTACTCCCCTACCCTCTTTCCCACCTACACCTCACAACCGGCAGCATGGACTACAACAGTTTCCTCAGTCCTCCAGAAAGCACTAAGAGATGGTGCCACCACTGGTGATGTACTTGTCAAAAATGAGATGGAGGACAGTTGTCCAGACACTGCCACATCCCTGGCAGCGCTGTTTGTAGAGCTAAAGCCATCAGCCACAGCGACGAACAGCACACACAGACACCAACCAGGCTTCGAGATTTCACACTAGCAGCTCAGAAGACAGACATTTCACACCCAGTGCCCATTCCAGGCTGCTTACAGACACAAAAAACAACTCTGTAACCAAGCCATGCTCTTCTGAGGACCTTATGGTGTAACTGGGATTTAAGAATAATTAAGTGCCGCAGAATATGCCAGGCTGTCCAGATTAATCTGGATTGCAGGTTAGGAACTAGACAGCAGAGGCCAAGTTGTCCTGCCTTCTAAGTCATCTCAGGAGTATCTCCTTGGCCATCTTATGACTGCAGAAGCCACCACTCCATTATTCAATCTGACAGACCGCTACAGAAACAAATGACATCTTTCAGCCGCGCCACCAGTGACTTATTTAAAGAGCAAACACATCACTGCCTTAACCAGTTTAGGAAGCAAGAATGACTTAATCTTCCTGACTGCTGGCCCAAGGACTGCTAGCAGTACCCACCAGCTTCAGACGGCAGAGGGTTTCTCTAGCACACCGCTACTGCTGCTGCCACACATCGAGGAGGAATAAAAGAAAGGAGCATGGAAAACTCACCTGTCTGAGCCATCCTTCATGTGGACTTTGGCATAAAGGACATCCATCACGGCAGGGTCATCGTTCATGTACTCCACTCCTGCCACCTCCACGGTCAGGGGCTTGCCTCCAGCAATTTGGCTAAAATGCAAGAAATCCCTTGTGTTAAAAAGCAAAACATCACACCTGCTTTTGAAATATAATGCATAGTACTGCTCATGCACGCACTAAATATTTGGGTTTACTAAGGGAATGACATAAAATACATTTTTTGCTATAGTTAAACACAACTTTGAGGTTAAGCGGGACTTACAATGATATACAGACTGTATGGGGCAGTGAACTCCGCTGAGGAGTTCTTTTCTTTCCTGTATCTTCCAGGTTGTTTGCACTGAATAAACCCAAACACAAAAAAGGCTCCCTAACTGCTAAAGCTCGAAAGGTTACAAGCTGCTATTTGTCTCACCATCTCAAGAAATATTGTAAAAACATTTGAACTCATACATTCGGTGCTTTAGACACTCATTAACTCAACTTGTCAGTGTTCACAGGCCATCTCAGCATGGAGATCTCCATTTACATTTCACAAAACCTATCAGCAATAAAATGGAACACTTTCTCATACCAGAGAAGCTCCTGTGAAAAGAGCAATCATGACACAAAGTCTCCATCTCGTTTGATTTTTGCTGGGAAAAGTACTCGATACAGAATGCAGTTTTAAGTACATTTCAACATCCACTTACAAAGGCTGGAAGTAAATAGAACTGTTTTAAAATCAGCTCCAGCTACTCTTCCAAGAAGGCGAAACCGAAAATGCGTGCAGGATATAATATGCACTCCCACACCTGCAAACACACTGTGAAGCGTATCTGCTTCCAAACACACCACCTCCTTGCCTTTACCACCAGAACATCACAGGGAGGGAAGGCGCCGCAGCGAAAGCTCCCTGTGAGTAAGTGCCGTTGTCTCATTTAACACCGAGGTCTCGTGGAAAATATAGGGAGTGTCTGGGCAGGCAGAAGTAATAAACATGAGTTAACAACGTGAGCGTGACTTTGCTCTAACCTTGCTCACTTCTGTTTGGCCTGCCCTAGAGATCGACTTTGAGACTCTCTGCAAAGGTTCCCAGGTGGAATAAGCAGAGTGTGAGCTCCCCTTCCAGTATGTTTACTGGGAAGAAAACAGCACAAGTGCACTGTTGTGCACATCACACCGAGAGCACTAAAGGCCGCGCATTCTAAAAACGCTCAAAAAGGGGCACATCTACCTTTATATGGCACTGCCTGCATTTAGAGAAGTAAATGAACACTAACGAAGGTTTATGTGGGTGGAAGGAAGCCTAAATTAATTTTCAAAGCATATTTATTTGGGTATGGCAGAGGAAATAACCTAAAGGTTACGTTCAAGTGTTGATTCCCCCTCCACTAAAGGAAATGGAGGGTAGAGATTTTGTCTGCCTCAATTCAATCCACTTATGAGGAAGCTGGCATTTCCCAAATATCACAGGCAGACCCTTCCCCTGGAAATGTGCTTGCATTTCTGTTCAACAGCTGAACAACTGGAGCCATTATTCTAAAGGCAGAGGGATGAATTTTGGCCATGCATTAATTCCCACAGATATTAGCTGGCACAGCGTGGCTAATTCTTCATGCACCGAGGCAATAAATAAATAAATCAATAACAATCAAGGATCCGTGCTCTATGTGCAAAGGCTTTGCAGAAATAAATAAATAAGCCAATCCCTCAGGCCATCTCCAATTTCTAAGCTGAACAGAGATAAGCTAATTACAGTGTCATTCAACCACATTTACAGTTAAAGCCCTAACATCTGCAGCTCAGTGTTAACAGGCAGCGAGAAAGCCCCGCTCCTGGAGCAGCACGGAACGTTTCAGACTGATTATTCACAAGGCTCATGCTGGCTTCCCTGCACACAGCTCCCCGCATCAAGAAATGCATGTCAAGGACACCTCAGCATCTGCTTGGAGGCAGGAAGAGAGCAGCGTGCCAAAGCCCACTGCAGGCAGCACACGAAGGTAACAGAGCTCGTCCCTCCCTCTGCAGCAGGCAGAGGACAACAGCAAAAATTGTTCACACAAAAATAACAGGGATGCACGTGAGAAAAAGAAATGGTTTTCAGGGAATGCTGAGGGTTTGAGCTGAGCTGCATGACTGCTTGGTGATTTCTACTGCTCCCATTTGCAATGTTTCAGGCTTTTTCTAAATGTCTCGAGTTGAGATAGACTGTTGAGCTGCTTTTCTCTTCGTTGGCCCTTGTCAAAGACAGCTTGCTGTTTTTCCCCCCCTCACACCCTTGGTGATGACATCCCTTTTTTATCACTTACTCCACAAAGTCCTCTTTGCATCGCTGTAGGAGGTCACACGCTTTCTGGATCTCTTGCTCGTTCAGAAGTACCAGTGTCCCAAGAGTCAGATGAAGCTTTGCAGGGTTCTGGAACAGGCTGCTGCTGACCCCGTGATCCTACAAATCAGTTAACCAATCATATATAGGTGTCTTATCCACAAACACACCCCCACTCCATCAGAGGGATAAATACTACAGAGAACAGGTACCAAACCTTTTATCTCTTCGCCACTGGTCGGGTTGGTAGTGGCTCAAAGTTGAAATGAGAAACAAAATTTCACAGGCTTTGTGAGCAAGCGAGCTCAGCCTGGCCAGCGAGATGCAGCTCCCCGCTGCACACACACTCTCTGCCTGCCTTTTTGGCGGACCTGCCGAACAGCAGCCTGGAAGCTCGTTACAACAGGCTCTAACTCAGGACCCAGGAACAGCACCACACACTTGTACGGGACTTCGAGAGGAGACTTCCATAGTTGTCAAAGCGGCAGCTGCCATCAGCAATGAACTCGACACAAGTCAGCACAGATTTAAAACTTGCGTTAAAGCCCATTTTTTTGTGCAATAAAGCTGGAACCAGCTGTAGTGACAAGCTCTAAATGGTCTCTAAATCCTGTCTAAACACAGGTTGCACCTCACAACCCAAGCACAGCTAATACCAGCTTTGATAATTACCTTTTTCTTGTTCCCATGTGCCCTATAGTTTGCCAAGATGAATTAAGTTTAAATTCCCTTTATAAGAAGAGCTATGTGTTGTTGCTGGGGAAGAACTGTTCCCAGGTGGAGCAGTGGTTACATTTACCTTCAAAAAACATGCTCTTTTGTTCTAGGATAGTTATAAAAATACCTCGAGGATGGTTAACGCACCCATATTAAAACAATTACTTCCACTTAGTGGCCATTACCATCAGCACATTAAATAACCTCCACTTTAACTCCAGAAGAAGCCAACACCACTTGCCACACCACCAAAACCTTTCTCTGTCTGAAAAAAGTCCACTGACTGAGAATGACAGCTTTGAAGTTTCTAGCTGTGCTTCAGTTTGAAATGACACTTTTCAGATGTTTAAACACTGCAGTATCGCAGCCCATCAGAGTTTAATGCCCCACATCTGACTCAGCATTCTTCCTGTCTAACGACAACATCCATACTTTTCTTTACAGCACTGCTTATGGGCTGGACTAGAGACGAGCCAGCCTGCAACATGGAGGATATCGTCTTTATCTCAACCCATGAGTTTTACCTTTTTTTTTTTTCAATTCTCTCCCCCAATTCCACTGAGTGGGGAGGGAGCGAACAGCTATGAGGTGTTTAGCTGCCTGCCAGGTTCAACCACAACAGCACGTACATCCCTTCCACTGCTTCTAATTACTTTCTTGCCAACTGAAAGCCCAAATGGTACCATGCTAGTAGTGGCAAAGCATGTTGCAAACCTCAGCACCATGCAACAGCCTGAAACAAGGACAGAGTAACTACATCAAGGCCCATCAGGGGCAGAGGAAAAAGGGACGGCTCCACCTCGCTTCTCACCACCTTCCCCTCTCTGCGATAAAAGCCTTTCAGCTTCTTCTAATTCACACTACTGTTAACATACATGACAGGACATGACTTCTCTCCATCAGCCGTTTGTCTCCAATGGTATCCGTAGCCAGAGGATATTTGGCCCATCACAAAACAATAGCTCAGGTAACAGAAACTGGGAGAAAGTTCAGTTTATCCTTGCCACGGACAACCAGCCAATGTCACTCCCACAGTGCACAGAGATGGTGTACAGTAACAAGAAAGTAGTTCACAGGTCAGAAAGCAAAAGCCCTACCCTCCTTTTCTGTCCTGGCATGATTTGTACTGTTAGACATCAACCTGCACAAAAAGCAGCGTTTTCCCCTGAGTGAGGGCTGACACCTGACAAAGTGATGGCACGACACCTCCACAAGCCACGCTACCGCTGCTGGGGGGGATTAGCAGGGAAGAGCAGTGCACAGTGAGCAAGCCAAGACCTAGATAATCTTCCTGGTTTACTCCCTAGTATTTCAGGCAGCTCCTAAAAACCCTGCTTACACCACTACTCTTTCACAGGCAAGCAGATCCCACTTATCCCACGCATAAAATAGATGCTACGTCAGAGGTAGCTCTCCCTGCAACAGGCAATGCTTCTGCTGGCATCTTAGCAGCCCTCCATGGCTGGATGCTGCTCACTGAGATGCAAAAAAGCTTGAACCCACTTATTCTAATTCCAGACTATGATATGCTATCAGCAACCACTGTGTCGCCTCACGGGAAGCTGCACTGTCCAGTGGTATGAGCCCTCTGCAACCTGACCAGCAGGGCCAGACAACAGCAATGCAGAGCCTAGAGGTATGTGTTCATAACTACTGCTAAGGAAAAGTCACGTGCTCCTCCCGGGAGAACGAGCCCAAGAGATGTGAGCCTGTCAATGTTGTGATTTTGGGGCTTTATGGACTTCCAAATACCTAAGGAACCCTCTCAAGTTAAGCTACGACCATAAAAGCAGGCGTGAAAAGTGAGAGTCAGCATCAGAGATGGGCAGAGGGATCCATGGGGATCTATGCCATGCTCTCCAAGTGCCTCTTGGCAACAAGCTCCCCTTTCACCAGTTTCCTCCCCCTTGCAGTGGAAGGTGGGCACTCCTCATAGCACAAGTGGCAGTGAGGAGTGGCGGTGGCTTCCAGCCCTAATGAAAGCAGAGCATCAGATTAGGGGAAGTGAGGTGTCACAGCACGGAATCCCCGTATTCTACAAGGGAATCTGAAAGCAGCGTATTTGCAGGAACTCACTGGCAGATACAAACACAAAAAGCAGACACTGTCATGTTTCTAATAATTTACTGTTCAAACTTTGGTTGTCTAAGGACATGCTGAGAGAAGAATATCCCCTTTACCTACCATCTGTATGTGATAACTGCACATTTTAGCTTATGCCCCTTCCCAACACTGCCCTGTCATGGTCAAAAAAACACCTCATTTCCACTCAGCTTTAAACTTTCATTTTTTTCCTCCCTCCTGCTACTTAGACTTCTATCTTTGCTCTCCTCCTTTGGAAGGGACACAGAAAGGGTTTTATCTGGAGTCCACCTCTCTTTGCAAAGCCAAAGCATGTTGTTCCTCCAAATCTAAGACCCTGTAGTAGGGAAATTATAGACCACAACACACTTCAGGCCTTCTACATGACAAGGCAAAGGATCAAACTCCTCAGCTCTTTCTCCCTGGCTGCATCCTCTCTATTGTCTTAAGAACTTCCAGTATTTGCAGACAGCTTTATGATTTTTTTTTTCTTAATAGCAGGATACTGCATGCCAGCTATATGCCCTCACCCACCCTGATCCACAAACAAAGGAGCGAGCCAGAAAAACAGCATCTCCTCAGAACTGACTGAAGAGCTGCAGGCTGAAAAGCCCCTCCCACTTTCTGTCCCTTCCACTCCGAGATATATCTCATTAGCAATGTTTGATATTTACAGGTTGCCATATATCACAGCAATCATATTTCTTGCCCGTGTTACATCTGCAGCCTGTTAAGCCTGCAAATGCTGTGTTTGCACAGCTCTGAAAGACGCAACTGTGATTTTTCACGGCAATATTACTGCAAAGTCTCTTCCCTTCTGCATATTCAGACAGACGTTTCAGTCCTCCTCACTCTGACACCGACACGACTGTGTGAGGAGACTTCCAAGGTCATCCAGTCATCCGGACCTGCCACGGCACCACATCCGTAATGACCTTGCCCAGGTGAGGCAGCTCCCCACATTTATATCAAATTAGCCTCAAAAGAGCCTCCCCTCAGCCCTGCTTCATTGCCTGGCAGCCCTGACCATACGATAGTGTGAACGACACCTGAAGTGTTCCATATTTCAACACAAGGTTCACCTTCTAAAAGGTCTTAAAGACACACAAAAAAAGAGTTAGAAAGCATACACCCGCCAACATAACCCTATGCTATAAAATATAAATGAATGGTTGTCATGGTAACTGCTTCAGAGAGAAATAGAGTCCCTCACAAATGCTCAATGGCCAGAAGAAATCCTCACACACACACACCTGGTCCTTTCCCTTCCTTATTGTTATTACCAAGCTTCATTTAAAGACTGGAGTTTACCTAATTCTGCAATGTTTCGCACCAGCAAAGGAACAGGAAGAGAAGCGCACTGCTTCTGTCACTGAAACCTATTCAGATTTCTCCAAGTATCCTGAGAAATCCCATTGCTTTGGACAAATCTATAAGCTCTCTTATTGCTCTGTGAGGCACAGTTTTGAATTACTGTTTTTCATTACTGATGTGCTTTCTAGCAGACCCTGCTGTGAGATAAAGTGGTATTAGAGTGGCATTACCGGCTGGTGGAGTGATTGAGAGACGTACGGGGCTGCAATATACTCCCTGAACTAACAGGCAGCAAAATATCTAGAAACTCTTTTGCTAATAGCAGGAGAAGGAAGGGCAGAAAAATAAAACACCATATATTCCTAGGCTATACATATGCAAATCCCCAAATACCTGCCACTGACCAAATTCTACATTTCAAACTAAAAAAGGAAACTCCAGAGCTGATGTAAGCAGTACCAGGAACATTTCAGGCCCTCCTGAGAGGCACAGGACACCGGGCAGTGCTAACACAACCCTGCAGGTTCCAGGTCAGGGCACCTTGCAGCCAAGCAGCATGGAGAGCAGGAACTGCAGCCCCAGGCCTTCTGCCTCCACCCATATAGATGCGTCCTGCTGTAGGGCAGCTTCAGCTGCCACTGTTTTGGGGGATTCCCAAAAGCACCTTGATGACTTGGCAGCAGCAAAAGACACGCTACATCTTGAGCATCGCACTTTCTCAGAGATATCGCTGTTACTGGTAGTAGGAGGATTCCTGCCTGGGTGCTGGTTCTGAATACAATTCCAGTCAGAGGTTACTGGAAGCCAGAAGTAGCTGTTAAGCTGAAATGCTTTCCCACGTGCACATCCACACTGCAGGATGGCTAACCATGAAGCAGAGCCTTAGAGGACTCAGTGCCACCCAGACACAGCACAAAAAGATGGCAGGACAGACAGAAGGTCAGACAAGAGGAGGAAAAATTAACATGAGTAGCCTGGTCAGCAGTGGCCTCAGCACTCCTCTGACCAAGCTTGGGTTTCCGTAGCTTTCTAGGACAAGGAGCATGCAAAGGTTTGCAGATGTTCCCAGGCAGCTCCTTCTGAATGTGACTGGACAACACTGGGGAATGGCCCAAGAAAAATTTATGAAAATGTTTCTAAGTGGATAGCAGACCTCCCTGCCTACCCAGGGATGCAAACAGATACGTAGGAGTGAGCAAGAGACAAACAATGTGACAGAGACAGGTCAGGAAGGGTCTGGAGAGCAGGTAAGTTCACCAGCAGAGGCTGGGCCAGTGGAGGGCTGCAGAGACACAAGTGAAGCAGCAGGCAGGAAAAAGGAGTGCTCTACAAGGAGAAGAGCAAGTCCTGTGTGAGGCCAGAGTGTGAGTGTTGTAGGAATAAAAACACAGGATGAGAGCACAGATGACAGCATTAGTTGTGAAGATGAATAGAAGATGCCATGCCATAGAGATGTGACACTGAAAGGATTCACCTAGAAGCCAGAACTCAGCAAGATATATGGGATGACACTGAGGATACTGCCCTGCACAGCAGGCAGATTTGGGTTTGCTGTCCACAGGCGGGACAAGAGAGATGCCCAGGACCTGCTGGCAGACAGCTAGAGGGAGGAGGAGGATCAGATATAGAGAGTCCGGGATGCCAAGGCTTCAAGCAGAGCAGGGCCAGCCATGTCTGAAAGGACTGACAGGCTGAGGGAGATCAAGTGAAAGGACTGTAAGAGCCATAAGCCCAGTTAGAAGGGGATAAAGGGCAGAAGAAACACCAGACTAAAGCAGCGGTCTCAGCCCAGGACCAACAGCATGAAGAACCGCTGCCAGAGCCCCATGCTCAAGTTACCAGCTCCCTGAAGAGCTGCTTCTCTCCCTGTAAATTTGGCGAGTCCCCCAACAAGAACTGGAGCTAGAAACCAACAGAGGGAGCCAGGCCACCACTGACGCCAGTCCCAGGTCTGGCACTCTGTCCAGCTAACACTTTCTCAGGCTGTTTGCGTTCCCCTGTCATCAGGGCTTTCCTTTAATACAGGTAAGCTTTAATAAAGGTAGCTGCTGGTCAGAAGATCGAGGCAGTGCTATCTTCCTAGCCTGAGGAAAGCATGCTCATGGTATTGCACTGGTTGCTAATCCCTGGATCTGTTGGCTAATTTCAGTTGTATTTAACATCAGGTGGAAACCTGAGTGATAGAAAGCTCCTGAGCTGTCATGGAAATAGGCAGCCGAGCAGAGAAGTGGGATGTCAATCAGAACTGCCAGGAAAGACAAGACTGCAAAGCCGGCTCAGTTCTACTCTTGGAGATGAGATAACTGATGTGCAAGTGCCTACGAAAACTTGAGCAAGAACTCCTGTCTCCCCAGATATCAGATACTTCACACCCACAGCATGAAGACATAGGAAACTAAACTTCTTAAGCTGTGCTATCTGCAAGATTGTATTTTCCCCTTTGAAAGGCACAAGCAGAAGTGATGGACACAAAGGTAAGAATATCAGCCCACAAAACCCTGCTGCGTGTATGCAATCTAACCTGCAGTGGCCACAAAGAGGAACTCTTCTCTCTTGCCTATAGATGTCCTCCCTGCAGATTCAGAAATTTAATAATACCATTCCCTCTCCTCAGCCTGGCCCTGTGCATTGACATACTGCTTCTGTCAAACTAGAAGCACGCTGAAATAAACTAGGGAATACACAGCTTTCACTTCATTCTGTTCCTCATTTCCCTATGCCTAACTATTTCCTGCTGCTCTCAATGTAAGATCTGAAGGCAAGTAGGAGGGACTGTCAGCACAAAGTCTCATGGGGAAGAAGGGAAGCGATCAGATTTGCAGGATGGCGTGCGCTGCCAAGTCATTTCTCACTCGGCTCCAGTAATGACACCCATCTTCCTTCACTGTCAGTGACCAAAGGAAAAGTGAAATAGAAGCAGCAGCAAACTTCTGAATTCCTACCTGGTTTCACAGTTATGTAGAAATCATATAAAATGTAGAAAGGTCCACTACATTATTTAATGGCTTTTCTACTAAAAACAAAAAAACCCACCAACAATCCCCTAACCCTCTTTTGAATCTTACATATCCTCCCACCTAGGAAAATCTATCAGGAGAACAAAATATTTTACTAACAAATTACTAAGTAAGCCATTCCACTTCCCACAAGATTTCACAACAGCACCCAACAAATTCACAGCAGATCAGCCAACTTAAGTAAAAAGACCGTTAAAAACACATTCGAAGAGAGAAGAAGAGAGGAGAAGAGAGGAGAAGAGAGGAGAAGAGAGGAGAAGAGAGGAGAAGAGAGGAGAAGAGAGGAGAAGAGAGGAGAAGAGAGGAGAAGAGAGGAGAAGAGAGGAGAAGAGAGGAGAAGAGAGGAGAAGAGAGGAGAAGAGAGGAGAAGAGAGGAGAAGAGAGGAGAAGAGAGGAGAAGAGAGGAGAAGAGAGGAGAAGAGAGGAGAAGAGAGGAGAAGAGAGGAGAAGAGAGGAGAAGAGAAAAAAGGAAAGGAAAGGGGAAAGGGGAAAGGGGAAAGGGGAAAGGGGAAAGGGGAAAGGGGAAAGGGGAAAGGGGAAAGGGGAAAGGGGAAAGGGGAAAGGGGAAAGGGGAAAGGGGAAAGGGGAAAGGGGAAAGGGGAAAGGGGGGAGGGAAGGGGAGGGAAGGGAAGGGAAGGGAAGGGAAGGGAAGGGAAGGGAAGGGAAGGGAAGGGAAGGGAAGGGAAGGGAAGGGAAGGGAAGGGAAGGGAAGGGAAGGGAAGGGAAGGGAAGGGAAGGGAAGGGAAGGGAAGGGAAGGGAAGGGAAGGGAAGGGAAGGGAAGGGAAGGGAAGGGAAGGGAAGGGAAGGGAAGGGAAGGGAAGGGAAGGGAAGGGAAGGGAAGGGAAGAGAAGAGAAGAGAAGAGAAGAGAAGAGAAGAGAAGAGAAGAGAAGAGAAGAGAAGAGAAGAGAAGAGAAGAGAAGAGAAGAGAAGAGAAGAGAAGAGAAGAGAAGAGAAGAAAAGAAAAGAAAAGAAAAGAAAAGAAAAGAAAAGCCTTCAAGGTAAGTGCCAAAAAGCTATCTGAAACATCACTCTGCCAAAGGGCTTCCACTTGATTTTAATTCTCACAGGAATTCTTACCTTTGAGCATTTCTCCAATACTTCCTCCTTGAACTGCAGGAACTTCTCCTGGATGGCGGGCTGGTTGAGAGCGAAGGACAGGAAGTGTGTGAAGGGCTGCTTCTTACGGAAGCTGTCCAGGAGAACATCGATCCGTGTTTGGGCAGAGATGACACAGCTGCGATGCTGCCCTGTAATCACTACAGGGAAACAAAGCAATACCTGTCTGGTTTCTGTGAAGCTACAGTGAGACTACTGACGCCCATGCAAAATAAAGAGTAACTGAATGGATCATGATTTTACACGGTGTTTATCGGTGCACTTTAAAATATCAGTATTGGAGGATATTGTGAATATTTCATCCAGGAGATGCCAGGAGGGAATTAGAAAAACCTGCACAACAGCATCTCTCTACTGCTAGCCCTGGGCTCACTGGAGAAGCGACAGGAATTAAAACCCCCAATCACGCACACAGAAATTTTGCCAGACTCCCCACTTGACTTAAAATGCCTGACACGGCTGTGCTTTCCCCTGTAAGGACAGGATGCTTTTTTTTTTGCCATCAAAAGTATCCCTCTGCTCTCAGGTCAGCTCTGAGTGCCTGAAAAACAGTAACTAAGAGTCTATCGCTTCAGCGGCTCTTCAGATTTCTAGAGCATTACTTCAAGTTTTCACAAAGACCATCAAAGTGAACAAGAAAAGAAAATCTGTCAAAGATCAAGATGGCCTATATCGTTTGTGCACGCACTTCAAGGCAACAAACAGAGAACACTTGAGCTTGAAAAGAAAGAAGGAGCAAAATTTTCTTGGCTTCCTATTATTACATGTTTTCAACATCTCTCTAATAGTCCTTCAGGGTTCTCAGGAAGAAGTCAAGACTTCTTGAGAAGTACTACCACGTTCTTGTGCGGCACAACAGTTGGATCCCCCTGTCACTTACTCCTCACAGCTCTGTCACGAACGTAACTGTACACCATGCCAATTATCACCGGAGTGTGTGTAAGGGGTCCTCCAGACATCCACTCAGGCAGAAACTCACACAGACCAGCAGTTATGAGCAATGCCTCCTTTCTTTTTAAGTCCCTGGACGTGATGAGAAGGAACATACGGTACTAGAAAGCCTGCTCTTGCTATCAGGATCAAGTGACAACACCAGAAAGGCAGCAATGTCATCAAAACACTTCTCATATTATAGCAGGTGCTGAAGTTTATTTCATGCATAAATATACAATATGGTGTTTTTTCTGAATGTACATTACAGCTGATTATTAATGAAAATGGTATTAATTTAAAAAGAAAACAGCAATGAAAACCCCAACACATTCAGGCCCAAAGTCCTCAAGCCAGTCATTTAGGGCACAGAAGTGACTTTAGACTATTCATAGACTTAAAATAGATTTTTTTTTTCCAAAGAAACCCTTACGCTGCTTTACAAAGATCTATAGACAGGGAACATAAACTCAGGAGAAAAGTGATTTTCCAAGGGCTGTAAATGGAGTCAGTGCCATGACAGAAGGAGGAATTAAAGGAAAAACATTGCCTATGCCCCCTCCCACTCAAATCGTGCCTGTGAAGCGCCAATGAGAGAACACCCATTTTGTGCATATTAAAGCTCACCAATTTCTCCTTCCACTCCAGGCTTGGGAATGCTGATGGAGGTTCGAGTCTCTGTTTCTAGTCTCTTCTTAGTTTCCCCTTTCTTCCCAATGATGTACCTGGAGGCATAAAAGTGCAAGAGTCACTCACACAGCGCTGCTGGGCCACTCTCCATCAAGCGTGTCCAGCCAGCAGAGGAATCATGCCACAGGCAGCTGGGTCCTCCCCAGATTTGGTATATCCATGCTAGAGGGATGCACACACTCAGCCTCATGCACAGGACCTTGTCCAGACACAGAGGCTTCTTCCAGGACTCCGCGTGTGACCAGCCTAGGAGCTCAGGATGATGTTGAGCCGTGGCTCACAACTGGCTTAAGCTAAAATAAATCAGTCAGTCCATGACAGCTCTGCCTAGCACATCCTGCCACAGCTTATTCGTCAGCTGGGTTATCCCTTTTTCCCCATTACCCCAGCTACCGAAGGGTAATGGGCTCTTCTTCTGCTTTTTGCTTTGTTCAAGGTAGTCATTTGGCAGCATCCAAACACACAACAGAACACTCTTCCTTCTCTACATTTCAGTAAAACTATTCAACCAATAAAATTGTCAAAATAGCTAGATAAAGGTCTGAACACTACAGGCTTCCCAGTAAAGATCAGATTGGAGTGACCAGTCAATTCCAGCTATGTGTGCTTTCTCTCAAAGCTTTCACAAACTCTCCCCAGTTCTTCCTCTCCTTCACCCACCCTCCCTGACGCTTTTATGTTCAAGGGAAGAGATGCTCAAAAACTCTCCTGCCAGCAAGAAAGCACCACCTGCTGTCTCCGTCACAGGGAAGGCTAGGAGTCAAGCATGGCCCAACTGCACTAGAAAGGCACTGCTAATTTTTCCTTCCCAAGTGCTAAAATCCACATCCACAAAACGGAATAAATTTCGGAGATCTGGCACTTACCCTGACCTCAAAAAAAAAAAAAAAAAAAAATTTCTGCGCTCAACCACTTCCCCAGCCAGCAGCAACTCAAATAAACCAGAAACACATAGGCTCACTTGTATAAGGGGCTGGGAACCTCCACTCTGCACTGGAAGCCTTTCTCAGTCTCTTCCACCACAAAGGCATCACAGGGTTCATCTGTGCAGTCACTGGGGCCTACCAGAGAAAAAAAAACAACAGACCTTGCACAACCTCTGTAAAGTCTAGCAGTGCTTTATGTAGGACACGAGTTTCACAGCCGCCTTGTCCCAAGATTAAATAAAGGAAAAAATGGACTCCCCTCTGGTGCAGCTAACTGCTTTTTATTTCACTTTACTACCAACTCCAGAAAGCATAATGACTGCTTCTAAATGTGCCGGGCTGGGAGGTGCAGGAAAGCAGCAGTTACAGCCCAGTTTTTTTCTTGGCTGGAAGTTGTGCAACCACCCAGTGGGAATGGCCTCTTCTTCTGGCAGGGTGGAAGCTACCAGCCCATTCAGAGACCCAAGCAGGAATTTAAAGTTGCAGAAGAATACAAATAAAAGGTGAGGATAGGTTTGGTTCAAGGGTTTGGGTACAGTGTTTTGGAAAACAAAGAAATTCTCACACCCTCAGCACAGAGCAATAGATGCACCTTTCATCCGTGGGCCATTCAGTCATGCCTGTTAGGAGTGAACACGATTTCCAGAAAGGGGCCTCCTCTCCAACACATACAGGGACGAATTTGGGTGGCAGGCAGCTTATTAAAGCTTTGTTCAATCCACTGAAAGGCAGGGTGGAGGGAAAAACAGGACACAACAGCCACAACCCTCTCCATTGGAGAAGTAACAGCTGAGCTTTTCTGTGCCCATAACTCATGCGGAACTACAACAGATGTACAGACAGAAAGATAAAGTAAAGAATTTTGCCCCCAAAATAGGCAACACCTTCCAAAAGCCACATTATAAAAGGCCAATTCTTCAAGGGGCAAACATTGCAAGGACAGAGGATTTTAGCGAGCAGCTTCACTCCTGCCATATCTGCAAATACTCACACTACTGAAAAGAAAGGTGCCTCAGGAACCTGAGGACAACAGATCTGCAGCGCTAATTTGTTTTCCCCTTTTACTGGAGATCTATTACAGCCAGCAAACAAAATGACAGTCAGGAGCACAATCACCCAAACCCACATTAGGTAACTGGGATTACATCCACTCTTTGGTCAGCAGGATCATCAGGGACCAATGCAAAGCATTTTTCTCCCTCTTGAACACCTCACTCCACCACACCAGCAGGTCCTTGAGCACATAAAGGCACCAGAGAGAACACCAAGAGTTCGCTAGGTCTCCAGTGTTGATGTTTTCACCTGTAGCACTTCCTAACAGCACCACGGTCACCCCTTGCGCAGCACTCTACCTGCACAGAAATCTTCCTCCTCCTCCTGCTGCTGGTAGGCCTGCTCTTGAATGAGATTCTTCCTGTATATTCGGCCCCCGATCTTTATCAGGGTGGGCCGTAGAACGTCCATCCTGCTCCTCCTCCTAATGCAAAAACGAAGACAATTTTGCTAACTGATGCCAAGGACATTTTGATGTTTCCTCATGGATAATCTGTAAGAACCAACGGGGGAGCTCTGAGGGGCTCAGCAGTGAAAAGCGAGGTCTGTACCTCCAGAAGAGCAATAACTCCTCCTATACATATATGCAAGAAATTTCAGAAAAGTAATACCTTCCCAAACCTTATGTCACTTACTGAAAGACTAATTTTATGAGAACTTACAAGCATACTCTTTGTCAGCTCATAAAGCACAATCAAGTAAAAATGGGAAATTTAAGCAACATCAGATACGTAACAAAGCATCAGGGTTTCTCATTGTGGCCTGAGTCAATGTGTCATCTTAAATTAACACCATGCAGGACTCTGAACAGCTTCGCATTGTTAACTTGCCATAGCTGCAGACCAGAGACCCCAGCCTCTCGCAAGGAATCCCCTACAACATGAACCTCTCTCAAAAATACCTGCCATCCTCCTCTGGTTTCTCAAAGGCCTAAGGTGCTTTTCAAAAGCAAACCCAGCTCCCTGGATCTGCTCGGGAGGCAGCCATGGAAGGTCAACAAAGTGCTCCGAGGGGTTGATGATGGCTGGTATAAGCAGTTACACCTCCTGCCCTCCACCTCAGAGCACCCTGGTAAATTTGAGGCATACGCATAAATGTCTTACACTACCCTGCATTATTCCACTCAATATTAGAAAGACGGGACATCGAATTAAATATTTTACAGTTGAGAACATTTTATGATGTAAAAGTAACAGGGCAACCCAAAGAACCAGCAGTCACCCATCAGAGACTTTGCATCTTCGCTGCTTAAATTTCTACATTCATTGAAACTGTTGGATACCTCAGTTTGCTCTAATGTTTTTAAAAGAGAAATTTGTGTTACTCAGCAAACAAAGTCTCCACCAAAAAATGTGCCTTCATCAGAAGGTTCACCTGTCCACTACAACAGAACCTGACAGGAAAAAAATGAAGACCTTGCCTTTGAAGATGAATTTATCCTAAACTGGATTTATTGTATGGAGTGACCTCAGGTTCAGAAGGTTAATGCTTCTCCCCTCTATTAAAAGCCTCATCTTCCAAAATGACTTACAACCACCTGAACTTACATTGAATTAAGGCATTTCTGCAGTTCAAGGACAAAAGTGTAGATGTGAACTGTGCACAGAGGAAGACAGAATACACCACAAAAAGCCCACGCCGTTGTTGAGGGTGGGCTGTTGGTTCTTCTGTTCCCACTCAGGCTTGCTTTTTCTTTTTTAAATCGCAGAGCTGGTGTCACAATTTCTTGGTACAGGACTTTCAAAAGCTCAGGTGCCACCGTGCCCCACCACGCTAAGCAAAGCCTGGCGAGGGTCTCGGCTCTACACCCACGCAGGAAGAGGGATGCTGCCACGCGTGAGTGTCTGAGAGATACAAAGCAGCTGGGGCCGCAGCCCAGGCCGGGGATGAGGCCGGGCTCCTGCGGCAGCCGCAGGGTGAGCCGCGTCACCACCGCCGCCCACCCCGAACAGGCCTCCGTGGCCGCTGCGCTCTAAGACACTGCTCGGGTTTAAAACCCCGGGAGCAACCAGATTTTCCTCTCGTCGTTCGGCATCGCACGTCTACCGGAGGCCGCCCCAGCCGCTCGCCTCAGGCCCGGCGGGTAACGGCCGCCACAGCCGTTGCCAACGGTTACCGCCCCGCCGCCGGAAGTAGGCAGAGGCCGCGCGCCGCGCGTTCCCGCCCGCCCCAGCATGCACCGCGAGCGCGATCACGCGCGCCGCCTGCGCCAAGCCGTCCGAGCGCCCAGGTGAGGCTCGGAGGGGACGGTCCGTCCCGGAAGCGGGAGGGGGGCGGCCTGGGAGGACAAGGGTGCTCGGCTGAACGGGAGCGGGGGGAGAGGCTGGCGCCGGTGGCCTCACTCACCGCGAAGCAGCTCACTACGGAAGCCGGGGAGGGGCCATGGCGCGAAAGGGCGGGGCGGGGCGGAGCCTGGGGTGGTGGCGCGTGAGGAGGGCGGGGCGCAGGCGCCTGGGCGCAGGCGCATTGGCGCTACCGAAGCTGTTGCGGCGCCCGCGTGTGGGCGGGAGGCGGCGCATGCGCAGTGCCGACAACGCCACCGCTCCCTCCGCCTCGTGAGGTGGCCGGCGCCCCAGGCCTGAGGCGGCGGAGGTACGGGCGTCGTCCCGGGCCGTACTTTGTGTTTGCCTCAGCCTATTTAAAATAGAGAGCCTGCTGCTGTACCTAAGGAGCCCGCCAGGCTTGCGAGCCTCGGCTGGCGTTATTTTGACGCAAAACAGCATCTCGCTCCCCCCATGAGCTGGGCCCGCCCAGGTTTGAAGAAAGTGTTGCCATATTAAAGGTTTCTTTTATCCAAGCATTTTCCTTCACAGCCTGTAAGCCCCCAGCCACCTACAAGCTGCTGTTTTGCATTACCTGCAGTAAACGAAACCACCTTGAGCTTAACTGTGAACGAAGGCGCCATTCCTAGTTGTGACAGCCTTTCAAAAACCCATTTTCTCCGCTAAAACCTCGAGTGCTTTCCAAAGGCGCCGTCTGCATAGCCTAGAGAGTCTGCAGAACTGTATTAAATAGGTGGGATAATAGATACCTATTAAATGAGCAGGATAATTGGGAAGTGGTTATAAGTGGTTCAGAGGAGTAGCAACTGCTGTCATTTGTAAGTGCCAAGTGACAGCTTTTTTACTAGCGGCAGGTATGTGACAAATTTTAAGTACTCTATCATGACAAATGTACAGCCAATACCTCTTAAAAACAGGGCTGAGAAAAGGGTACACAAGAGGCGGCCGGGCGTGTGCTGTACAGGCAAACGGATGCTCAGCCCTTGCTGTTTTAGGTAAAATTTTTTTCTGCAGTATTTTAAAAGCAAAAGCACATCTGGAACAGCGCAGAGAGCAGTTGCTGCAAATTAGGCCGCAGCGTGGCTTTGCGCAGGATGCGGCACTGGAACTGGCAGTCCTGTGGGCTTCCAGGTTTTATGAGGCAGATGCACTTTTTCCATGTTTGTGCTCCTGGAAACAAGGCAAAAAGGGGGGGGGGGGGAAAGAGGTCTTTTTATGGCCCTAGGGAGCGGGAAAAGTGCCAGGCAGCTGAAGGCCAGTGAATTTAGGCCAGCAACCTATGCCAGGTTATTTTAATGCACGTTCCAGTCGTCCCGCTGAATTCCCAGGGCCCGGTTTCCGAGGGGTCAGAGCGTGGGTTACCTCCAGTTTCTGGGTGCCACCACGTGGTGCAACGGCTAACTGCACCCATCCCGGCAGCGGGTGCGGGCAGCAGGAGCAGGCAGCCTCTCCCACGCATGCAGGGCAGCCTCGAACCACAAGCGCTTTGAGGCTGCGGAGCCATGGAACGGGGGTGGCCGCCCAAAGCTGCGCTTGCTGGCTCTTCCTGGATCTTGCCGCCTTCATCTGCTGTCAGATATGTGTGCGGTCACTGGCTTTGTGCCCTGGGAAACTCCGAGACGCCCTTCCTAACTCCGCTCTGCTCCCTTTTTGTTCTTGCAGGCTGGGACGGGGTGAAATGGCAGCCTCTTCCTCATCCTCTTCAGCCGGTGGAGTCAGCGGCAGCTCTGTAACAGGATCAGGGTTCAGCGTTTCGGACTTGGCGCCGCCCCGAAAAGCCCTCTTCACTTACCCCAAAGGAGCCGGGGAGATGTTGGAAGGTGATTGCTCCTGCCCTTCTCCTTCCCGCTCCTCCTGGTGCACAGGCAGCCCTGCAAGGGAGTTGCCAAGTTTGTCACCTTGCTGCCTTTTTGGACTTGCGCTGGCAAAAGCTGGAGGGAGGAAGGAAGCACCAGGGCTTGGGTAAATCCCAAGCAGCCCCAGCTCTCCCACCAGTTGTTCATGAGGAAGTGATTCTTCTGGCAGTCACCTGTTTTAGCTCCATGACAACACTTCAGACGAGGAAGTGATCTACCTGAAAGGGAACATGACGGTGTTAATTGCTCATTGTTAGTTAATCCTTTGATGTCGAGCAGGAATTACTGTAAAGATAGCTGAGGCAGGAGTATTTTTCTTGGCAAAACGCATTCTGGGATTGGATTTGACTGGCCTAGTACAGGAGGCAGCTTGTATCCCTGCTGGCCAGGAAACGTAAGGCTTGCTTTTGCCCTTGACCCAGGATAAAACCTCACCGCACGGGTCTGCAAGAGGATAAATCAGGACTAGACCTCTCTTTTAATCCTTCAGGGCTGAGCATGTTCCCCTTTTGGGCTCACTCTTGTCGGGGCGTTTCTCCAGGGTGACTTGGAGAGGGTTGGGGCTCTGATCCAGCGCGGCGTCTTGTGTTTGGGTGCCTGAGCTGTGCCACCCACTTCATCAGGCTTGCCTGCAGGATGACCCAGGCACGTCGCAGCTGCACGTCCCTGCCTCTGCTCTGGGTGAGGAGGAAGGGCAGGTCCTCCAGATGACAGGGTTAAACCAAGGTCTCTCTGTCTGTCTGCTCCTCTTGAACTTCCCGTGTCACCGTGCCGCATGCTTGACTGCATGAGCCTGAAGTTCACTGGGGTGGCCCTGCAGCTCAGAAGTGACTGCGTTCTGGTAGAGACGAACACGGCAGCGCGGGGCAGCTGGGAACTGATTGCTACGTCGTTTAAGGACTGTTTTTATTACAGATTAGAGCCCATATGCCAGTCTATTGAAGTAATTATGACTAAAGGCTTGCTCATAGAATTTAACGAGCCCTCAAAACAAATTAAAATAATGAAGCACTTTGTGTTACCAGATAGACAGAGAGCTGTTCCTCCTGAGAGCCACTCGGGCAGGACTGCCAGGCTGGGTAGTCAGAGGAGAGGGAAGGGTGTGTTTGGAAATAGCACGGGGTAGCACTAACACAGCATTTCAACAGCTTGCAAGAGGATGCTCTGAGCACAGCAAAACTCCAACTCTTACTGGGGTTCAGCTTTGGATTAGATTTCCCAGGGCCAGGGGCCTGTTACTACCCTTAGTTCTTGAAATTGCTTCTCTTGCTCATTTTTACGCATGGAGCTTTTACTTCATTTTGCTTTGGGCTGACCTCTTTACCAGTAACATGGCAGTTTGTCTGCTCTGGGTGGCAGCAAAAACTAAACACTCTCCCTGTTGCAAGAAACTTTAGCTTTTTAATTTCTGAGATAAAAGGTGATACATCCGTTCTTTCATCAGGCAGGTACTAGTGGGGTAGCTGCATACCAGTTTCCCCTTCAAAAATCCTCACGAACTGACTGATTTTTATTGTTGCTTTAACTATCTATCTCATCTCACTTGTTTTTAAATAAACCATTAGGTTTTGTGGGCTTTTTTTAGAAGAAAGTAGTATAAACTATGTCAGTACCTGGCACACGATTAGCTATGTATTCCAGATTGATTTATTTCTAAGACAATTGTGCGATCAATTACTGACTTGGATGGCAAAATACACATTATTTGAAAACCTTTATGCAGGGTTATGGTCTAAGCCTGTGGGAAATCTTAAAGCATTATAAGGACACAAGCGTCTGAGCCCCGAGGGAATCTGAGACTGCCATAATATTAGCTGGCTTCTCCTTAGCTTACCTTCTATTTAAAATGGACTAAAATTGCTTGACAGAGGGGATGTAACAGAATATCAGCCAGGATGGCTCGCAGGTAGCACAGACACTCCCTGGTGGCACCGGGAGCCAAAGCTCCATCCGGGATTTGAGCGCAGGGCTGTACAGGCCAGAAACGGGAGCACTGCATGCTCAGCGCAGGGGCAACTGTCAGAATAGGCAAGTGGGGAAACCCACACCTCAAACATAAAAATAGAAGGTCGGCAGCACTCAGTTAAGGCTTCTCAGTCTTAAAACTCTCAGATTAAACCACCTCCCTTTTTCTGTTTACAGATGGCTCCGAAAGATTCCTCTGTGAGTCTGTCTTCAGCTATCAGGTTGCATCTACATTAAAGCAAGTGAAACACGGTAAGCATCAAAGCGCCGTCTATTTTAAAAACTGCATGGCGATTGGGGAAGATGGCAGGGGAGCGCGGAGAAAAGGCTGACATGTTCTGGGGTGCCAACCACAAAAAAGCAGAAGAGCCTTTTAAGTTGGCGAATTAATGCTAAGTCAGACCATCACCAAGTCCTTTTGCAAGCCCTATGCAAAGCGACGGGAACCCACACAGCCTGGGTGGGAACAGGCTGTGCCTTTCGAAGCTTGTTTTTCCATCGCTGTGTGCTGCGCTTGCCTTCACGAGAGGTGAGGCCAGAAGAGGAGGTTATGGGCAGGAAAACGCCCACACTCTGATCTTGGCCCAGCGCTGACTGTCTCTCTGGCCTCGAGCAAAGAGACACTTGATTCTACCTTTGTTTCTTTGCTGAGCCCTCGGTGACACCGGCAGGGTCAAGCAAGGTTTCCAAAGGTGCTTGGGAGACGGATGCACAGGTGCCTGGCGTGGCATGACGGCGCTGACTCCGCTCCCAACCTCCCCAAGAAAGGGCCTTACATCTCGTTTGAACTTCTGCTTCCCTCCTGGGGCCTTCACCCGCTGCCCAGGTGCCTGTAACTGAACGATGGGCTTGACTGCACAGCAGCTTGTGTTCTCAAGACGTTGGGCAGAGCTCAGCACCAGATTGCATCTGCTGCTTGAGGGTCACATCCTTTCTGGTCCCCGCCTTTTGTGAGCTAGAATGGGTACTTCCACGTGTTGTCTCAGACCGGAGAGGTTTCCTGTCCTCTGCCAGCGAGGGTTGTCAGGAGGAGGTCTGGGGGCGTGCAGCAGCTTGCAAGGCCGTGCTCCTGCATTTCTGAACTGAAAACCAAAACCAAACTTCAGAGCCGTTGTTTCCACGGCTCCGGCGCTACTGTGGCTGGAGCTAGCGGAGGGCTGCTGCACAAACTGGTACCCTGATAAGCACCAGCCTTTGAAACTGGTTTGTGGAGCACCAGTTGCCTCCCTGTAAGAAAAGGGAAAGGCTTAAAAAAAGATCGAGGTCATAGTTTTTTGGCTTGTTTGTTTGACAGCTCCCAAAAGCACTCGCTTGCAGGAGGTGGAGTGAGAACAGTCCCTCTTAAAAGCACCCACTGCTGCAGTCAGCATAAATCCTGTGCATTTTATGTTACGCCTCTTGCTAGTAAGTTGGCTCGTACTGGGCCATTTTTCCAAGAGGCTGCTGAGCTGCTGAACTTCCACCAGAGCCAAGAGAAGAAGGGCTATTCTCATCTCTGTACCACTGCAGCTAATTTAATTGAAAACGGAGTCTGCGTGCCCAACGCACAGCCAGTTTTAAATAAAGCCAAGAGAAACAAGTTGTTTTGGGGATCCGCGGGGAGGCAGCCTGTCTCTCCATGGGGACGTTCGTGTCATTAGCACGCTCTGATTGCAGGGCCTTTCTGCTACAGTCATCCAGGTCCTCCTCAAAGGACCTTCATTAAAAACAAGAAGTTCCTCGCGCTGCACCCAGCTCTACCGTGGGCTGACCAAGCTCTCTCTGAACTTCTTTGTTCTTTTGCACTATAAATATTTATGCTAAAGAAATGAGCTTCATCCTGTTTTCACCCCCATACACTAATCGGCCTCGTGTTTCCCTGTTAGGACTTGAATATACATGGCACGGGCAGGGATTGGTAAATACGCATTCAGCGCCAGACGAGGCAGAAAAGCCCGTCCCTGCTTTCTCCTGTGATCTGGCGAGGTCTCGCCGCTTGCACAGGGCGTCGTGTAGAGTGGGTTTGTATTAAGATCGGCTTGGTGGGTTTTATTCTACTCTGTTCCCCATTGACAGCTGGGAATTTGCATCTAATTGGAAGGTTTAATTGCGCTGTCATTGCATACCACAGTTACCTTTGAACTTCTTGCAGATCAACAAGTTGCACGGATGGAAAAACTAGCCGGTCTGGTGGAAGAGCTGGAGGCAGACGAGTGGAGGTACAAGCCAATAGAGCAGCTCCTGGGATTCACTCCCTCCTCGGGCTGAGCGTGTCTGGATCGCTGCTGAGCAGAAGAAAAACATTCTCTGGCCCAGCTTCAAAACACACCCCCATTTATCAGGATGCTGACAGCTGCATCAGCAGGACTGGGCTTTCTTTTTTTTTCTTTATTTAAAGTTGAGAGTGGGGATCTCCCGTTAAAGCTGCCAGTAAATGGAAATGACTGGATCCTTTAAATCATCTGCGGCGTTACAGGCTGGCAGGGCTCAGTTTCTGTAACTTAGAAGCTAGGATCAGTTTTACAGAACTCAGAGAATCACCTCATTGTGTACAGGGGAGGGAAGACTTACAGCGTGGCGGCGGGGAAAGCAACCCAGTAACTCAGTCTGGCCTTTCCCCGGCATGTGGCCGAAGGACTAGGTGATCCGCAGGCTGGGAAGCCTTGCATCTTTGCCACTTAAGCTGGGCCTCTGTAGAGCAGAGGTACAACACCCTGCCAAAAACGCTTTTCGGCCCTAGCCATTGTTTTGGAGGACAAAACAGCAGGAGAACTGTCCTGGGTGGGTTGAGAGGGGGGCAAGCGGTGACGCTTTATTGTCCCTCATATATCGCTGAAGCTGTTTTCTCTGTGTTGCTGTTTCTCTTGCGTCTGCACAGTGAGTGCTGGTAGAACACTGCTCTCCCGTGCAGCAGCTGTATCTTTAATACCCTGAAACTCTTTTTCCTCTTTATTGTGTATTAGATTGCTCTGTGATAATAAAATAATTCTGTCTTTGGAAAGGTTTATCTTTTCAAAGGTTGCTGGCGGGGAGGGAGGCTGACGAAAGAAACGGTCAGCTGTTCGGTAGGTAACGAGGTTTAAAGAAGCTCTGAGGCAGCCTGGCTGTTACAATGGTCAACTTCAGTTCAACCAAAAAAAACCTCTGAGAGGAACCAAACCGCGCTTGCTTTACGCTCAAAAATGGATTGATTTGAAATCAGATTTTAATCCTGGTTTAACTTTGCCAGCAGAAACCCCGTATTTAAAGCCATCCATTTTAATCATCTTGTTTTTCGTTTGTACTTCACTTACGTTCTTGGAGGGAACTGGCTTTCCATTTTCTGGCATAACCATTTCAACATGTTAATTTTCCATTGACGAGAGCCTTAGCACCACATTTTTGCTAACCAGCAGGGGGATAGGCTCAGCACTGTACTTAAGCAATTGCACGACTTATTGCTCCAGATGCCCAATTCTTCCATTTTCAACATCTTATTTACGAGATTTTTTTTTTTTTACTCACTATTTCAGTACAGCCACATCTGGATTGAAACGGATTACTTTGAATCCATCCCAGTCTTAGTTATATCACCAGTGATTTGCGTTAGCTAAAACTAAGGGGAAAAAGTATACAGACAGTTCTGCTGTTGTTTCTGTTTATAAATTAATTCTAGTATCAAGAGTTAGCTTTTTGTGACCCAGAACCATGCGCCGCCCAAAAACCAGTCCCGTTTTGCAGATGAAACCCCAAGTTCCAGCTCTTCACCCGTGGAAATTCACTGTACGGTTTCTGAAACCGCGTACGGGCGTTCTCACGTAAGGCTACAGCTCAGCCCAGACATCTCCCACGCCGGTGCATGGCCCGGAAAATCTCCTCCCCAGCCCTGGAGGGCCGCCAGCCCCTGCTCCACAGGGGCCCTCCTGCACAGTAAAAGTGGGTCCTCAGCCAGTATCGCTTTAAACGTGATGCCATTCGGTATTAAAACTCCATCCCAGATTGGGGTTATTTTGAAAAGAAGGGAGCATTTCAATCGTCAACTTGTTTGGTTTATATCACCTATTTTTTTAATCCTCCTTACTCCAGCCACCTAAACTTAACATTGGCCAAACTTTCCAAAAATACCCCCTGTATCAAGACAACGTCACGGGGTTTTAGGAACGGAGCTGTGCGCCTTCCACTGCTGACCGTGCCGTAGCGCCTCGAATCCCCCTCGCGCCGAGTCCCACCCGCTCGCTGACCCTACGTGCTGCAGCCGGCGTAATCGGATGCAGAAAGAGCCTTTCCTTTTTACTGCTCAATGCCAAACTTTTCCACTCTGCCAGCCCTCCGGGGACACCGGGGGATCGGCGCCTGCGGCTCTGCCGACGGGATGCAGTGCCCAAGCGTTGCCCAGATCTCCCTGCAAACCCTGGCGTGCGCCGAAGGGACCGAAACGTGGTGGGGCTGAGATTTCCCCAGGGCAGCCTCCCCCTCACCCTCCTCCCAATTCTTTGTTTTCCAGCCGTTTCTCGGCGGCGTGCCGGGCTCGCGGGCTGGACGGAGCAGGAGCAGGGAACGGCCCCGGCTCTGTGCCGTACATGGCTTGTTTGTACGTGCGCCCAGCACCAAAATAGACACATGTGCGAGAGCCATTGAGAGGAAGTGAAAAGTTCAGCCTGTACAGTACTACAAATGCAAAAACATGTTGTTGGCCGTTCCCTCCTCCCGCTCAGTAAACACTTTATGTAAGGCGGCGAAAACCAGAGGGATTGCTGCACGGTAAAATGGAAAAAAAACCCGACAAAACTCAAAACCCTGCTCTCCCCCTCCTCCAAACGCAGCTTTTCCCTGGCAGCTGGAAACTCCCCAGCAGCCCTATTTTTTTTTTGCAGATCTGTGGGGCAGAGCTGGAGGTAACTATTCCTTCTTGGGGTTTGGAAGCACCGTTCCCCCTCAACCTTGGGGGTCCCTGCAGCATCACCGGGGGCTTGGCGAGCAGCTCGGGGGCTATTAGGGGGCTGCAGCTGGGAGTGGAGCACCAGGGGGGAAGGGAGCCCGTCAGCCGCGAGCAAAAGTTGATGCGGGGAGGGAAAATTTTAAAAAAAAAAAAAAAACGCTGAACAAAGAGCCCTGTTCAGAGCTGCTGGTTGGTTTTCCTGTGGGTGCTCGCAGCAGAACGTTATGTACCGGCGTGCAAGCCCCGCTCGCACCTCCCCGGCTCCTCGAGCTGCTGGCCGCGGCCCCAGCACCGGGGACGGTGCCAAGGCACGCGCTCAAACTTGCCGCCTGGCCAAAACACCCGGCTGGGGAGGGCCTCTCCCTCCTGCTGAGGCTGCTGGAGCGTGGGGCAGCACCCCGGCAGCCCCCCCAAAAGAACACCGGCTCCTGGCTTTTGCCTGGGATGGGGCAAAATCCTCTAAGGGGAGATGAATTTCACAGCCTCCACCCTGCAAACAGCACGGTGCCGACCCGGCACTCGGCATCTCAGCTGCCAAAACCCGTCCAACCATCCTCCTCGGACAAACGTTCCTTGTTTCTCCGTCCAACTCCCGCACATCGTTGCGGGCAGGCAGCCTGCCTGCAGCTGCTTGTCCCCGGAGGCGGGAGATGGGCCCAAAAAGTTTCGGCTGTGGCGAGAGATCTGCCCAGACGGCGGCACGCCGGGACCTGCCACGGCATCCCACCCAGCCTGCAGCCTTCAGCTCGCCTGTTAGAGCCGGCCACGGGCTCAGTGCAGTGGCGGAGGATGCGCAGGGTCACCCCTCGTGTACCCATCATCCCCTGCCACGACTGGGAGCCTGATGGCTGAGGATGTGGTCAGAGAGGGTTCAAAGGACACCCACCCTGCAGGCACTCAGGGGACACCCCAAAAACCGCTGTCTACCCCCAGCCCAGCCCCTTCCTTACGTTCCCCATGTGAACGCTTGGAAACGGAGGATCACACCAGCCTCTGTGCCAACCCTGGCCGGTGACCGTGTGCTGAAATAACGTGTCAATCTACCTAAAAGTGGCTTCTGGGGCCGCTGAGAACCACCGTGAAGACAGGGACTCACCATGGGCAGATGGGCAGTGGCAGCCACCCTATGGGGCAGGAATTTGCCCACCCCCCACCCCCAGCATATGCAGGGCACAGTTTACACTGAGACATTCACTGAGCCCCCCATACATCTCTTCCCTTCCTCCTCCTCCTCCCCAGCCCCCTCTCCCTGCAACCCTGCAAAACTGCTGAGCTCAGCACATCCCGGGCAGGGGCCCAGCCAGGACCCTCCCCAACGCCAGCCGCCCCAGCCAGCTCTCGCTTTAACCCTTTGCAAAGCCGCCCAGGCTGGGAATTGGAGCGATCAAGCAAAATCGTGTCACACGGCGGAGTGGAGGGTGTCCCACCAGCTGCAGCTGGGCCGGGAACAGGCTGTCCAGAAAGTTTCATCCATCCTCCTGAAGCCCCCCTCTGCTCTCCCTAGAAAGGACAGCAGGTCAGGGGGCAAAAAGACACGCTGCTTGGCCGTAAAAATCACGCTGGGTTTACGCCGGCAGCAGCACCCGGGGAGAGGAAGTGCGGGGATTACTAATACTGTACTTAAAATTCTGCTTTCTAGCCCCAAACCGTTTCTAGAGGCTCTGCTGCAGAAGAGCAGCCTGTGTTGCAGTCTCTTTTCGGAAGGAAAATGAGCTGCGAGCTCCGCAATGCCTCCCGTCCCAGCAGAAGCACGAGCGCACAGCATCACGTTTAGGATTATTTTATTGCAGAGATCAAAAATTACGTTTCACTTTAAAACTCGCTGACACAGCAGAGGCTGCTTGCTCCCCTGCCTACCAGGCGATGTTATGGCAAAGAAAGAAAAATATTTATGCTCGGCTTCAGAATTCAAGCTTATTTTTAGCAAAGCGCCTTCCCTGTGGTCCTTTACCTCTTTTTCATTTATTTGCTGTTTTCCCCATTTTGACCCCAAAGCCAACAGTTCCTCATCTATTTTCAGCCTCACCCAGCGAACATTTGTACCAATGACTTGGTGGTTGTGGAGAGAAAAAAACCCATGAGCTAGATTTTGTTAAAAACAGGATCCCAAGCACCATCCAACCGTTTCCAGCGCTTGTGTGCTTATTTCGCTGTATTGGTGGCGAGCGCAGAGATAGTAGTGCATATTTTTAACAGCTGGGGTTGGGGTTTCTTCATTTTTTTGTCCCAAAAAGCAAAGCAGTAGCCCTGCATGCCATGGGCGCAAGCCAGGGCTTGTTCCCAGCTCTCTGTGCATCCCCTTCCGCCCCACTGCTCCTCAGGATGCTACCCGCTCCCCCGGCTTGGACCTCCGCTCCCAAAATGGCGACGGATTCAGGCCTCGCTTCTCCTTTGACCCCTAAGAAGCAATTTCTCCACCGCTACAGCTACTGGTGGGGTGCCCACACCCCGGAGAATTTGTCCCCGGAGGCCACAGGCGGCGGGTGTGACGCCGGCGTGGGGGGCCTGTCCCCCTCACTCCTGGCCGGCGTTTGCTCTCCCTCATGTTTACCACCGGGCTGTTATCAATCTCTGCTCAGGAAGGACAGTACCCAAGATAGCTCTCAGAGTGACTTCAGAGTGTGCTCAGCTCCTCCGATAAAGCCACAGGCAGCACGGCGGGAGGACAAACAAAGCCCTTTATCGCCAATTAATGGGCCTTCGGCTCCCTGAGCTCCTCAGGGTCTGGCTTCGGAAAGGTCACCTACGCAGGGGCGGGCAGGCACGCACGGACCTGCCGGGACACACACGCACGCTCCCAGAGCGGAGGGCTCGGAGGAGGACAGCATCTTGCCCCTGACTGATGGGACCACTGGGGGAGGCAGATGGGGGTTACCCCCAGCCTGGCACTGAACAAAATCCCCACCCCAGACTGGCCATGCCCTGCTCTCACACCCCTCGGCACCCTCTGATTTTTAACACATTTTGCTCCAACACCCTTTATTTTCTTAAGAAACCCGGTCAACGCTGGCTAACGGGTCACTGGGATCACCCACCTGCAGCGCCTCTGGCCTTGGGCTCTGGGTTTGGTCGGTAACCAGACGCAGGGCAGCAGACAACCTTGGGTTGGCCATCTCCCACGACCGGGCTCACAGCAGGATCAGGCCGTGCTGGTGCTCCCCACGCAAACGCCGCCTGGAGGGGTGATGGGTGGGCACGTTAACGCGTACAAAACCCTTCACGGCTCCCCCACCTGCTGTCTGGTTTCATGCCAGCTGGGGTCTGTTTCACAACCCAGAGAGGGGTCCGGGGAATGGCCATGGCATGCGTCCCCCTTGCCACAGTTGTCTCCACTGTAACGGGATCTGGCCCTGGGGGTGCCTGCGGTGAGGCCCAGGCCCAAGCCAGGCCCTGAGGGGGAGCCAGGGGTTGAGGCCTGGGCCCTGAGGGGAAGCTGGGGACTGAAGCCTGAGCCCTGAAGGGGAACCCAGGGGACTGAGGCCCGGGCCCTGAGGGGGAGCTGGGGACTGAAGCCTGAGCCCTGAAGGGGAACCCAGGGGACTGAGGCCCGGGCCCTGAGGGGGAACCCAGGGGGCTGAGGCCCGGGCCCTGAGGGGGAGCCAGGGGGTGAGGCCCAGGCCCTGAGGGAAAACCCAGGGGGCTGAGGCCCAGGCCCTGAGGGGGAGCCGGGGGGTGAGGCCCAGGCCCTGAGGGAAAACCCAGGGGGCTGAGGCCCAGGCCCTGAGGGGATGCCCGGGGGAGGGGCCCTGCCGGGAGCGGCAGGCGGATGGCACCGACCCGGCCCTCCTGATGCAACCCCCGGCGCGGTTTGCAGGGCTCGGCCCCGGTCGGGCTCGGGGACGGGCCGAGCGGGAGGGGAGGAGGCGGGGCCTCCCGCTGTCACCGGGCAGGAGAGACGCCGCGGACGTGCCCCGCGCTGCCATTGGTGGGCTCGGGCTGGAGGGGCGGGGCCTCCCGCACCGCCGCTATATAAGGCGGGCGGCGGGCGGGCAGCGGGGCAGAGCGGGCGGCGCCATGCCCGGGCTGTGGGAGCGGCTGGCGGGCGGCGAGCGGGGCCGCCTGGAGACTTCCGACTGCGAGTCGCTGGGCAGCGCCTCCGGCTCGGAGGGAGGTGAGTGCTGGGGGTCCCTGGAGGGCTGGGGGGGTCCCTGGGGGGGCGGGGTTGGTGCAGCGGCGAGCGCTAGTGCCCCCGTTACGACCCCCACACGCCCCCCCCCCCCGGGCTCGATGTCTCCCCACGACCGTCCCCCTGGGCTCGCTGCTGACCTGCCTCCCGTCCCCTCCGCAGATGCCGAGTGCGCCGAGGGGGCCTCCCTGCCGGACCTGGACCTGCTGCACGACCCCGAGGACGAGCTGCTGTGCGCCAACCTGATGGACCTGGTCCAGGCCACGCTGGGCAGAGCCCCGCTGGGCGCCAAGCGCTGCTCCCGGCTCCTCATGCCGGCCCAGCTCCTGGCGCAGGTGAGGACGGAGCTGCTGCGCCTGGCCTGCAGCGAGCCCTGCGGGCTGCGCGGGGCCCTCCTCGACCTCTGCGTGGAGCACGGCAAGGCCTGCCACGACGTGGGGCACATCGCCGTGGATCCCACCGTGGTGCCCACCTTCCAGCTCACCCTGGTGCTCCGGCTGGACTCCCGCCTCTGGCCTAAGATCCAGGGAATCTTCACCTCGGGGCCGGCTTTCACACCGCTGAAGCTGAGCACTGGCTTCAGGGTGATCAAGAAGAAGCTGTACAGCTCCGAGCAGCTGCTCATAGAAGAGTGCTGACGGGCCGTGCCGGAGAAGCGACTTTACCCAAGTGCTTTGGAAGAGCCGGTTAGAGCGTGGCGGCTCCCGGCAGCCGCTGTAGTTTAGGTTAGGCTGGAGTAGGGCTGTAGGTGGAAGTAGTTTGGGCAGGCGGAGGTCCCCACGGGGCGCCTGCCTGTGCCGGGGCGTCCCTGACGCGGAGCAGAGCGGGACCCAGGCGGAGGTCGCTTCACGCTGTCGATGATTGCGGCGACTGCGCTCCCGGACGCGGCAGCGGGGCTGCTGGGGGGCAGACAGTCTCCTGTTGGCTCATTAATCATGTTTTTTTCATAACAAGGATTGTAATCAATGGGGTTTCTGGGGGAGGGGGTGTGTGGGAGTGAGTGAGGGCTGGGCTGCGAGGTCTGGATCACAGACAAAACCCCACTGCTGGCACCTGGGCGGCTCTGCGTGGGCTCCTGGAAAGGCAGGAGGGGGAGGTCCGAAATCGCGTTGTGTCTTTGATCATGAGAGGAAAGAGTGGGGGGAGAGGGGTGTGTGAGGTGACGTGGGGACGGAGGGCAGGACCCCTTGCCGTGACATGCTGTGGGCGCTTCATTGGTTACAGTTTACACTCGTACACTTGATGTTCAAGTGCAAGACTTCCTATGCAATCGTGTCGGGGTGGGTTTTTTTACTTTTCTAATAAAAGCTGTCTTAATTGATAACCTGCTGCCTCCCTGTTGTCTCTCGGGGCCGGAGAGGGATGATGCAACCGTCCATGGCTGGTCCGAAAGCACCGCTGGCATCCTGGGGGAGCCTTTCCCCGGTGTGGCAGCCCCTGCGGTGGGAGCGGAAGGTTTTGGGAGTGGGGGGGGAAATCCCACTGCGCCTGCCCCTAATTGCAGGCCATGGGGCTGTGACTCAGGGGGGACTGAGTCAGGCCCCTGAGCCAGCCAGGTGCCTGCCTGTCCCCCCTGGGGAGGAAGCCCTGGTGCCCCAGCAAGGGGCTGCTGCTCCTCCCCTGGGAGCTACAGTGGGGTTTTGGGTGGAAAATGAGGAGAACTGGCTAAAACTGTGAGGGAAGGAGACCTGGAGGGTCACACCTGCCAGGGGAAGCCCTCCCCAGCTCCAACCACACTCTGCAAAACTGAGGCCAATTACCCAAGCCTGCAATTAGAGCCACTCGGAGAAAAGCTTTCACTAAAGTGTAATTAAGCTGCTTGGCAAATGAAGAGCCTGGTGGAAGGTGTGGGGATAAAACCAGCCCCCCCCCCCCCCCCCAAATCCCATTCAAATGCAAGTTTGTTCTGGCTTGAGCTTCTGTAGGTTGGGGTTTTTTTTTGGTTGGTTTTTCTGGCCCCTGGGGACAGACACTGACTTCTTGATGAGAATTTTCACCAAAAAAGTTATCTGGAAAGGATGACACACAACCGGAGTGTTTGGAGCTGAGCTTGCTCACCCACATAAATACCACCTAGGAGAAATCAGAGCAACAAGCAGCACTGGGTGGGTAGACCTGGAAACGCACCTTTACAAAGCCCCATTGTGCTAAGGGAGAGGTTTCCCCTCAAATTTTAGGGTGTTTCTCAGAAGGTCACGTGCTGGAGCGTTGCCCCCCCCCCACGTGAGGTGCATCCCTGTGCTGGGATCAGGCAGAGCAGAGCCCCGCGGAGTTGTCCAGCGGCAAAACCACCATCAAACGAGTCCAGGCTGGAAAGGAAACTCCAAACCCAAAGTTTTTTTGGCAAAATCGTGAGAGGAGCAGGTTTTGGCACCGGCGGCGCGGGACGGAAACGGCACGTTGCTCCCCAGTCGCGGTGAGAGATTTACGGCGCGATGACGGCAGCGACACCGGCAGCTTGGGCCGCGCCGTCATCCCCCTGCCGAGACATATTGTGTCTTGAAGCTATATATATAGCTCCATAAATACACATATTTTTATATATCGAGCTCCTAAGCGCGCGGAGGGGATGGCCCCGCGTCTCGCCGTGCGCCCGCTCGTCCCCCGCCAGCCTTTCCGAGGGTGGGCGCGGGACCCCCCATCACTTTTTTTTTTTTTTTTTTAATTATTATTACAAGGAATAAGCGAGACTTTGCAGAAAAAGCCAAGAAAACAAACCAAACCCCACCAAAACTTGCAAAAGCAAACGTGGAGCCACCTCATTGCTGGGGGGGGGGTACCCAGCAAAACCCTCCATGGGGGGGGTCTTTGTGCGCCCGAAACGCCCCGTGGTCACAGCCCCAGCCACAAGCGACGGCAGGTGAAGCTTTGCTTCTATTTATAGGAAAATGGCCTTTCCATGACAAATTTGGGGGGGATGTCAAGGTCCCCGGGGTTTGGCAGCTCCTTGGAAAGTGCCAGGAGCTTCCAGCTGGGCTGTATTTAGCCTTGCCCGGGGCAGGGGACACGCAGAGGGATATTTTGGGACCCAGGAGGCGGCGATGGGGCTATTTGCGGCACCGGCATCGGCCCAGGGCTCCCGGGTGCCACCGCGGTGGCGGGGGAGATTTTTGGGGCATCAGCAGCAGTAAGGCAAACGAAGATTTAAATCCCAGGGTAACACCAAACCCTCATGTTTTGCTGCCAAAAACGATGAGAAGCGGGGTGCCCTTCGCTCCCTACCTGCCGGAGGATGATGCTCGTGGGGCACCCGCCTTCCCCTGCTGCCTGCCTGCCTTCCTCTGGCTGCTGCCCCAATTAAAAGCTCTGGCTAATGAGCTGCCAGGGAGAAGGAGCTAACGGGCAGCCCAAGTCGCCCGCACCTTTGGCGAGCAGGCTGGGGCCAGCATACCCAAACGCAGAGCAGCTCCTACGGCCCCAGGCTGGCAATGAGCTAAAATGCAGCAAAGCTACCCCCAAAATTGGGGCGTGGATGCACCTGAGTGCAGAATTTAAAAAAAGGGAGCGGGGTCTGTGCTGGTGGCACTGGAGGGTGTTTTGCCCGGCAGCTGCGTTGGTCCATGCCGGACTCTCCCGGCCGAGTCACCGCGGCGCCGCGGGGAGATTCAAGTGACGTGCCGCCTGGGCTCTGAAAGAGGGGGGAAAAAGGGAAAAGAGAAGAGAAAAAAACCAAAACCAAAACCCCAAACCTCCAGCCCTTCGGTGCGTGGGGCTGGGGAGGAAGAGGGGAGCGCTGGTGGGGTCAGACCTGCCCCAGGCGCTCTGGGAAAAGCCTTTTGTTGCACCGGGGAGGGGGAATTTGGGGAAAAAATGCTCCCATTTGGGAGCACAGACCCAAATTTGACCCCGGGGGCAGGTGGTTCCCGCCGTTTTGGGGCAGCAGCCATCAGTTTCTGAGCTGCGGCCGTTGGGAAGCGTGTCCGGGCCGGCGTTTCAGCCCAGGAGAAAGGCAGCCCGAGCCTTCCTGCCTGCCGCCCTCCCCGGCTGGGGACAGGCCACATTGAAAGGCCGGGACGGCGGCGTTCTGGGATGAGCGTAGAGCATCCCCCAAAAAGAGCTCAGCCAGAGGGTGTGGGCGACCCTGCTAACGGTGGCACTTTGGTCACAGGGGAGGAAGGCGAGGTCCCCCCGGCACAAGGCATCCTGCTGGGAGCACCCCAGCGGAACCAGTTTGAGGCAAAGATGTCCTGCCGAGCGTTCACCATCACTTTGCCGGCACCCACAGCTAACTTGGGGGGCACCACATCCTCTCCATCTTCTCCCCGTCTTTCCCTCTCCCACGCTGGGGAGGCTCCCCCAGCGCTGGAGCTCTCAGCTTGCTGGGACGCCGGCAAAGATGCCGAATTTCATTCATGAGAGGAAGGCAGCGTGAAGCAGGAGCTGCAAAACCGGAGCTGGCTGGGGTGAGGATCCGCAGGACACCAACACAGCCGGAGCCTTTCACGTTATAAACATTTATTTATAGATGTACAATTGTATAATTAATTCTAAATCAAGAGATACAGCCTCTGCGAGCATCCGTCGGGATCTATGCCTCCTTCGCTCGTTATTCTCCATGGGTATCTACTTGGGAAAAAAAAAAAATAGCCAAAAGGTTTTGGCGGGCAGGCTCTGGGCAAGGAATGCCGTTGTGCAAGACGTTCAGCACCTTCTTGCGAACGTGGTTTTCGTTTAATCGCCTCCCCACGATCTCTTCACGCCGGCTACTCTGTGCTTTGATTGAGAGCTGTGTGCAAATGCCGTACTTCCACCCGATTCCTTCCAAAGGTGAAGGAATCATTTAAAAAAAAAAAAAAAAAAAGGAAAAAACGCCTTAAGATCAGGTCCAAGTCATGGTGGCTGTGGGGTAATAAGGCTCGCAGTTAACGGGAGGGCTGATATTTTGCAAAATAAATAAATAGCTGAAGATAGAGCACGTGGATTCCTAACGGCAAAGAAATAAAACCACCTTGCCTCTCACCTCTTCTGGTCCCTGCCACCCCACTTGGGAGCTGCCGTGTTTTTGATTCATCCCCCCCGCCCCGAGCGTGTTGGGGGGTGGTTCTCACTGGAAATGTCTTTAAGACAAAAATGAATGGCAGGGTACCAAAAAAAAAAAAAAATTCCAGTTTAGTCCATGGGAGGTAGCTCCGCTCGTGTTGGCTTTGTTTCGAAGAGATGGCTCCTAACCTCCAGCGCCCTCCCGCCGCCCTAACGCCGGTCCTGCCCGACGCTGATGGAGCAGGAGATGCGCTGCAGAGCTCAGGCGGGGTCTGAGGAGAGCTCAGGCGCACCCTCCGCTCTCCCTCGGCAAAACTTCTTTCAACAGAAGCAATAGAAAGCTCCGTTTCTTATGAATTAGCAGTATTTTACAGGTCTCCTCTAGGAAACGTTAACGATAGGGTGTCAAGGGCACGGCCACGTTGCAAATGGGAATGTTGGTGGGTGAGGAACCCCAAGTGTAGGACACACAAAAAAAAAACCCAACAAAGGGAGACGGCTTGTGGAAAGCCCTCTTTACAGAACGAACGCCACACGCTGATTACAAGGCAAAATTAAAGCAGACTCTGCAAAAAAAGAAGTTACGTGCACAAATAAAGCCAACGGCTGATGAGCAAAAACCATCCAGGACAATCCTTCCCCTCACCGAGAACGACGCTGGGGCTCAGCTGACCCGCCGCAGCTTCTGCCGACGCCGCAAAACCACACCACAAATCTGGACAGTTTTCCCCCATTTCTTTGTTACCCCCTACAGATTTGGAATTTCTTTTATTAAAACCCGAAAGGCAGGTATCGACATCCCAAGCCGCAGAACGCCGCTGTCCTCCGGAAAGCAAAGTACAGTAGCTGCAAAGTGATTCTTGTTTTAGTGTGCCAGGCAAGAAAGCGCTGCAGAGCGAGACACCCTGGGAAGAGACTTCCCGCTTCCCTGTTTACCAAACCGGGCAGAAAACAAAATAATTTAATCATCCAACCCCTGCATAGTTTAAAAGTACAACGTATATACAGCTATAAATTAATTCTAAATAGATTATATTTTCTTTTTTTTTTTTTCTTTTTTTAAAGTTTTCTTTCATCACCAAATTGTCCAGTTTCTCTCTCCGTCAGCAGTGACCAGCGCAGTCGCGAAGGGTCTCCTTCCGCTTCATGGCTTCTGCAGCTCGTTTGTGCTATTTCACACTCTACACGTCCATTCTTGGGGCCGTGGGATCCCAGGAGCAACGAGACTGTCGCACGCTAGCGGCGTCAGGAAGGAAGGAGGAAGATGGGCAGCTTGATTTCCTGTCCTAATCGCTGCCCGAGACACAGGTCGAACGGCAGAGACAGGCAGAGAGAAGAAAGAGGGCAGTTGTGCGTTGCTAATTCTCCAATTCCATTTTTACGATAGGGTTTGATTCTTTTAAATATCAAGTCTGTCACCTCGGCTCAGTGCAGTTCACCAAAAGTCTTCAGGCATTTCAAGAGTCTGGGAACAAAAGCGGTAGCGGTGTCAGTCTCCGGACAATCGCACGTCACCGTACCTCCCCCTTCCTTCCCCCCTCCCCATTACAGGCAGCAGCTTTTTCAGTCGCGCTATTTCAGGCGGCAGCGGGCCCTCCGCTGAAGAGCAGCTATCTCTTCAGACCAGGGGTAGAGAGAGGGAATTAAAGAAAAGCAGGTAATTAATGCCGGCCTATCGTGAAAGAGGCGCGGTTATCAAAACAAGAGAGCGGGCGTACCAAGATAAGAATGGTTCCAAAAACAGGATACGCCCAAAAAAAGGTCCGAACGCGACCCAGAGGATTTGCTTCAAGGGCCAAGCTTTCAGACGCACTCCCTTTGCCAAGGAAAATAAAAACCAAACAAAACCTCCCCAGCTAAACCTCCTTACTTGTGTCTACAAATCAAGCAATACAACGTCCCCCAGAAAGCTTTGCAAGCCTAAATGGTGTCCGTACAACTAATGCTGATGTGAGCTTCACCTCCGATTCATTTTCTATAGAAACCCTGTTTCCAAGTAGTTTCGTGGTACGAGGGAGGGACCCGTATGCTTTACCACCAACCCAGCAGTACCTGGTAGGTGAAATCAGCCCAGATAATTAAGCAGAAAAAGGACTCCAAACTCCGTGCCAATTTTTTTTTTTTTTTCATTATTTTCGTGCAGTTCTCCCGTGACCTGGCACGCCCCATCTCACACGTGCTATCTGAGCTCGCCTTAATTCAAGCTCTCCAACCCCTGGAGTCTTCCAGACTCCCCCTCAGCTGTTTTTACTTTGATTCCCAGTTTTACGCAGTAAGTTACTTCTACAACCCGCTGTGAACTCTGGCCATTTGCTTTGTTCTCCAGGAGTGTCATGGGAAGGCAACGGGGGGGCGGGCAAGGAACATCTGTTTGGTAGGAGTCCATTCCCTGTCATCATGTTGCTTCAAGTGCCAGGGGATAACAGCTTTTTCAGTAAAACAGACAATAAAGCAACCAAACAAAGGTTCATTAAAACCCGGCGGCCGGCTGTCACAGCCAGTAAAAAACTTCCAACCAGCAGAGGCGCGGGCGGTTGCCGTATCGAACGCGCAGTTGACAAAACCTCAGCGGAGTCGCCAACACGCCCGGGGCTTTTGCTCTGTTCCTAGAGACCCAACACCAACGGCGCCGGAGAAAAGAGGGAGCTTGGAGAGAGACGAGGGTGCCGACATGCAAACTAAAGAAAATCAATTTCCCAATTAAGGAGTGTATGCTTGACGGAGTGGGGTGCTTCCCCCCGCCACGAGGTGTGTGCATCCAGAGGAGACTCGTGACGATCTGTGTCTCAAACAGAGATTTAAGTAAGCGTGAAAAGCAGCGTCCTGCCCTGCTCCGCTGTCAGGGGAAGCATCACCAGCTCGTACTTAGACCTCTGCTGAGCGGGCAGGCGGTGACTATCCGTGCAGAGAGGCTTGAACGTCTGACAGTCTGCTACAGCTGGGGGTGCCCATCTTCTGTGCTCGCTGGTACAGATCCGAGTCTCCGAAGTAGCGTGCCCGGTACAACAAGCCTTCCTCTGCAAAGGGAAAAGCCCAGCGTTACAGACACGATGTGGAAGGAGACCCATCCGCCAGGCCGCGTCCCACCACGGGCTCTGCTGGGAACGGGAGGCACCTCAAGTCCTTCCAGGCTGGCTGAAGCACAGGAAGAGGCTGAGGAAATGCCCCGTGCTGTGCCCTTTAGGACAGGATGGGCGTAACATCTGCTGACAGCTCATCCATCCCGGGGAAAGCCTTAGGAACCTGACAGGACCTGCCTCTAGTCCCAGGAGGCACACGAGGCAGCCTACACAAAAGTTACCTCAGCAGCACGGGGAACAAGCAGCGCAGAGGCTCAGAGCTCGGTGCATCGGCCTCATTTGGCACCACTGGGGGCTCTAACAGCCCCTCCTGTGTCCCAAGCACTCAAATCCTACCCCAGCCACTGCTCCAAGAGCTGTGATCATCACCTGCTGGGAACGGGCGGGCAGAGAAGTCAAGTCACCCTCGGGACTTGGCAAACAGTTTGCTGCCCTAGCCACAGGCTGCCGGCCGGCTAGACGGCCAGATCACCTCTCACGCTGTCTGGCTGGGTAACTGTCCCTCCTAACCCTGCGTGCCTTCAGCAGCGCGTGAGGCGATGTCAGTGCGGCCGCCGCAGCCTTCTGAGCAGGGGTGGGGTGCAGGGGAGGACACCATGGGCAGCAAGCTTTCAGATACGGTCCTTGAACAACTGAAATATTACACAGAGCTATCGGGGGCCTCCTGAAAATGAGATGGCTGCAACCTTTCCCCTCTGCTGGAAATCGGAGATATCCTATTGACACCGCAAGGAAGCTCCGGGGCACAACTCCTGTCTGACCAGTTCTACAGCAGCATTAAAAAACAAAACAAAACAAGAAAACCCCACATACTGGATTTGTCACAAAGTCATAGAAGAAAAAAGCCAACAAGCCAGGAAATGTGCTCGCACCATGTTAAAGTATAACTTTAGCATAACTCAGTCCCCCCAAGACCTCTCCAAAGCTGACCTCAGGCAGCAGCTAAGACCCTCCACTCCTGACCCCGCACTACTCACTCTGCTGCTTCTCTTTCCAGCAGTTATTTCGAAGGTTTGCGATATAGTCGTCCTCCACGCTCCTTTCAACATTTTTCAGGTTCGTGCCCGTGTATTCATCTGCAAAGTTCTCGGATACGTAGTAGACGACTTTCAAGTGCTCTGTCACTCTCCTGTGTATGTGACCCACAGACCTAGTTCAGGGAGAAGAGACAGAACAGTGTAGGGCACACTTCAAGGGCAGAGCAAAAAGCTCTCAGCTCTTTATAATGCACAACATGCCACGATACCAAACCGCTGAAAGCGTACATCACTCCTGTGCATCCACAGACCTGATGGTTTGGAAAGGAGAAGCATTTCTGGTGGAAATGAAACACCGACGCAGGGAGAGAAAACCTGCCAGGCCTCTAGCTAGGTGGGCAGAGCTCTGAATACAGACATAACTCTGAGGCAGATTGCCCAAGGCCTAAATCCACTTAAAATAAAGTGTTCATTAGAATCTTCGGCACTAATTAAATCTCTCTGCAATGTCCTTGCTGACGACACCATCATCTGTTTTTGGCGGTGAGCCCCAAGGATCTGAGGCCGATGCTTGTGCGGTGTGGGGTGAGAACCGCCGGCGAGGCAGAAGGGCGCAGAGGAGCCCGGCAGCGCCGCGGCGAGGGCAGAGCAGGGGGCTGGCTGTCACAGCTCCCCAGCAACCCTACCTTGCTCAGCAAGGCTGCCCGTCGGTCGAACCCCGTCCCCTCTGCTGAGATATCTGCTAACCCCAAGAGCGTCAGCTTCCTCTACCACATCACATGCTGCAACGAACACTGTTGCTGCAAGAACAAACTTAGACCCGCTCTGCGCTCGAGCCTGCACCGACTAGTACAGAAAGCACTTTCTAGAAGGAAGTCTCTTCTTACCCTACCCCCTGTGGATTTGCATTTCGGACAGAGCCCTGTACTTATTTTCCCCCAACACTCCAGCAAACCTAGAGATACTCACTAGGGTGTGTGCACAAGCTGTAATGCAGGACCTGTGCCCAAACGCTGGATTCATCAGGAACTGCTCCATCTGGAGATGTGCCCAAAGTTTCCCACAATAAGTACCAGCTGGCTGCTGCATTAAAAGCAAGCCTGAATTCTTAAGCCAGGTATAAACATTAACTCATCCGGCTCGCCCTTCAGTCTGTTATCAGGGTTTACACGAGTGATTCAAAGACTCCTGCACGTTTCATCAAGGTCCAGCACTCAGGGATGAGCGGTGGGTAACTGGATAGACTGAACATGACCAAAAAGCTCTCCTGGCATTTTTCAAGGCAAGGGCTAACGCATCTCCAGCAGCGCCTGCTGGCAGAGATGCATTCTGGAAAAAGCTCAGCCCATTATTTACCTGTCAAGACAGAGCTCTAAGCCCTCCCAAAGTTCTTATTCCTCTTCCGTATAACAATGAACTACACAGGCTATGAAGTCTGCCCTCGAAGGAGGAGTACTTAAGCTCACAGAGGTTCAACAGCATGCTTGAGTATAAAGCATGAAAAGAAGGGCAGGACCTAGCACAAGAAACCTGCCACCTGAAGTCCAACATGCAATTAAGTCAGGTAGATGCGATGAGGCGTTATCAAAGAGAAGGGTGGCACGGACAGGCCCACAACTAGACAAGCCTTTCGGCAGAAATCTAGTTTTTGGAAGAGGTTTACAAAGGCAACGGAGTGACAAATGGTTCTTTAGGACGCTGCCTTTCTCAGTGACAGCTTCATTATGAAGAAGTGGCATTGAAATCTCCATGTGCCATTAAAACTTCAACAGCTTCTCGCCTCCTGCGCGCTGAGTTCAGTGCGGCGAGCTCCAGCTTTCTGCCGAACAACAGCCGAGCACAGCATTTCCCTTTACACCAGGCAGCAAAAGGGGCCCGGCTGCCTGCATGGGCGAGCAAGCAAGCAGCACCGCCTGCCGGCACAGCCTTTTGCTCCCGAGCTCATTTCATTTGAAGTACCTCGGTCACTCAGGAAAGATGAGGGAGGACTGAATCAGCTCATTTACCCCTCTTGCCCAAATCCAAACTTGGACATTGGTTTGCTGGCTGCTACCCGAGCATGCACGGACAGGGACAGTGCAGGGAGCGGGGAACCGAGCAGCAGAGAAACACCGGGGGCTCAGGGATGGCTTTCCTCTGACAGCTGACAAGGCTGGAAGCAAGTCCCTGCCCACTTACAAGCTGCCCTCCACTGAACATCATCTGGCCCCGTAAACCGCCTCTTCACCAGTATAAAACAGACTGGTATACATATAGAATGCTTAATTTTATAGCCCTAATATCAACTACAGAAAACATATCTCAATACTCTTTAGCCTCTCAGAATAACTTAACTGTGTCCTCTTCAAAACCGCTCCACCTTTTGGTTCCAATGTCATAGTCTTTACCTTGGGCCCAAAAGCTAAGCTGGGTTTTATAGTATTTAACATCATGAATGGCAAATGTTGTCACCTGTGAAACTAAACAGGGCCCGTTGGCTGTTACCAAGTCTACCCTCTTTAAATAGACATATGAAACTTCCACTGAAAATACATTAAGCTTTTGTCAAGAATGAGGCAAGCAGCCAGAAAACAAGCCTGTTTTCCCGTTCTTTGTTGGCACTGCGAAGCAAGTAAGAATAAAGACTCATTTCGTTTGTCAGCCGTGTGAGCAGATTGGGGCACTTCCACAGCATCTAGAATGAACCAGCTTCACTTTCGCACAGTAAACATCTGGCCATAGCTATTTCATGGCGAGATTAGAGTTCAGAAACAGGGGACTTCTCTGGGAGTGTCTTTTACTCTACAGGAGTGTCTTTTATTCCTTCTTCTCTTCCTCTGTTGCTTTGTACTAGGCTTTCATGAAGGACAGATCTGGCTTTTGGTTTTTCACACCCCAATTTAACTCTACATCTCAATTTATTCTGCATATGGGATCTCAGTACTGGGCTACAGTCTCTCAAAGTCATTTTGTCTGTCCCTTTCTAGGACAGACCCACCCAGCTGTGGCTATGGGCTGCAGAAGGTCCCTGTCAAAGAACATCCTTCCCTTAGGCAAGCAAGTACCCTCCAACCTTCCATGTCAAGACCTGTTTGAGAACCAGACAGAGGCTGATGTGTGAGACATCTGGCAGCAAGAACAACGGTGCGATGAGATAAAGCAAACAAACAAACAAAAAACCCCAGAAAAAACAGAGCACCTTACCCCATCATGCCACCCTGCCCTCCAGAAGCCAACCCCCTCCCCAGCTGGGTAAGTTTTGAGAGTAACAGGTACTAACGGCCTCTGGCTCAAACTGTAGGGTGGGCTGGAGACCATCATCTGGCTGAGAGCAGACACAATGATCAGGATGAGGATAGGCATCAGCTGGACAAACAACCCAAGGCCACCCTGAAGGAACAGAAACACACAGTGGAGTGCCACCTCATACACTTGTACGCAAGGATCCCATAGCATGACTCTCCCTCCCTCCCAGCCCTAACACAACCTTGATTCTCCTGCTTTTCACAGGCACTTGGCTCAGGAGGCACCCCAGAATGAATAACTGGTTCCCCTCCAGAAAGGGTAGCACGACTCCAAAGGTCCAAACCCACTGCCCCTTCTCCAGAATGTGACAAAGGGCAGAGGGGACTGGCAAGGGGAACCTTGTGAGCGAATTTCAAAAGCCTCATGCCCATATTTAGTTTTTCTGTGTGGTTTCTGTCCTGCTTGTGCTAGTGAATAGAACTGGTTTTATGGAAAGCCTTCTCCCCTCTTCAGTGTCAGATGAAAGTAATTCTCCCTCTATCTCGCCTCCTGAGCTCCCCCCAGTTCCAGCAGAGCACAATTCCCCCTTAAGCTTGAGAAAAAATATTCAGAAAGTTCTTATTGTTTGTGAGTTAGGGTTTTTTAAAAAAATATAATTTACTATCCCCCCAAAATAGTTATCTTCAATACCTAACCCTGATGTCTTAAATAGTAAGTCCCTCATTCTCACTCATCTAGACCAGAGGGCTTGGAGTGCTGGACATATACTTAGATTTTCTGTGATGGGAAAACATAAGAATAGCTCATGCTATAAAGTGTCTTCCTTGGTTAATTAAGCTTCACAGATTAGAAACACCCCATCTTCAATACTGGAATAAAAGGGAGGATGAGTTCATCTTGGGAGGAGCCACGAGTACCCCTATTATCTGAAAAGTGGATTTACCTTTTGAAATTACAGAACTAAATCAGAAAGGAAATGCTTATTCTGTGGTAAAGATGGGTACATTTTACTGGTGCAATCTTATTTCAAGGTGGCACCATTTCAAGACACACCAGTGTCTTCCCCACTAGACAACAGCTATGAAAGTCCCGGCAGAACAACCATCAGTAAACTAAACCACAACTTGGTGTAAATTCTGAAGGCAGCTCACTTCCCACAACTCCAGCTTTCTGTTCAGCGGGGTGGAAACAAGGAGGACTCTTTCACAAGACAGCCAGACCAACTAGCTCGCAATTCACGTATCGGAAAAACCTTTAGACTCCCAGCCCCCGGCCTGTTCTCCACTTACGTCACCCTGATGTTCTCGTCTGTCCTGCCTCTGATGGTAGGTATATCGCATCCTGCCATTGCTGTATACGTGAACGTTACCTACAGGCAAAAGAAAACTGTTACACAAAAGTCAGAGTACATGAGATGGTGCTGGCCGGCCAGGAAAGAACCACAAAAGGTGGCCATGTTCCACGCCAATCTCACCAATAAAAACACAGTAGGAAAAAGTAGACTGGGTGCTGACAACAGCCAATTCAGGAACTTTAACTTTGAACATTGTCAGAATGGGCTTGATCTGTTTCTTTGCTTCGTGCCACACTCAGCAAAGGTGTAAGGACATAGAGATTGTAAAGGAATCCACGCTATGCTCGCACTTAGATCCGGTCTGCTGTTACCGCTGCTCCCAGTTCAGCTTGCTCCACGTGGCCAGCAGCATGCCAGCCGGCTCAGAGCTGGAAGAAGGACAGCACATCTGCTCGGCCGGGCCGCTGCCAGGCTGGAGCTGGGATGTCTCAGTGGTTTGATGGACTCGGGCTATTCCTGAGATCCCTGCGTATGTCCCAGTGCACAAGGCGCAGGTCCAGCGTTTTGGTGAGCAGCCACATGGCCACAGCCCCTGACTCAAGCCGCTCCATCATGCTGCCTTGACAGAGATGGCTGTAGCTGTAGGGTGAAGCGGATATGTGACTCCGCAGGAGACAGATAGAAGAATTCATACCAAAAAATTCTATTCGTCACCAGAAGCCAACATTTACAAAATGAGCCATACAAGCCACAGCTGAGAAAGGGGTATTCCCAGGGTGGACTGAGCAGACATGGTGAACTGGCGGTGGGCAGAGAGATCTGACTATAGGATTTTGTAGGATCATATGAAAATTCAGGTTGGAAGTAACCTCAGGAGGTCCAACCTCCTGCTCAAAGCAGGGTCAGTTATGTAGAGAGAATATCTTGTACAGGCCTCCTCGCTTCTAATTGAATTTAATTCAGATTAAAACCAATTTCCGAAAGAAATAACTGTGGTAGTTTTTCCACCCTAAAAACAGAGTTCTGCCATGTCTTGTTTTAAATGTCAAAACTACAGCTGAAAAGGGAGACCAGCTGAGAAAGCGGGCCTGAATTCTCTTGGGACAGTGAGGAAAGGAAAAAAGACTGAGCTAAAATAGCAATATGCTGTTTTTACTGGAGTAGCTTTACCTCTCTGGCAGGCAGAACATGAATGCTGCAGAAGGCTTCCAGATGCCTTTGCAAATACTTGGTGTTAGTGTGTTAATTCTTACATACCAGATAGGAAAGAGCTACCAGAGTAAATCATCTCAATTGAAACAAAAATATTGATTTTTCCAAGTTGGTCCACAGAGGTCAAATAACCACTGCCCCCACTGCCAGTCAAATATGACTAGAGCAAATATAAGGGGGTCTTCTAAAATACCCTTACCCTTACATTAAATCTGTGTCTTTTGATTGGAACTGATCAAGTGAAGGAACAGTCACTCGGTTCTTTCCTGCCACCCAAACCACTGTGGATAGACAGGGTACAGATTTAATTTTCAATTCAAGAAGTTTAAATTATGCTCTAGAAATAACACTTTCCTCTTTTTTTACGGGACAAAGTGGAAAGAAGGAAATGGACGCTGCTCTCTGAGAAACTGCTTCAACTGTGTGGCAGAGCAGATACAGATCAAGAACAAGGCCCAGTTTGTTCTGATGGCAAGATTTAACTTCTAAAACCGCCGGGCAGAAAAGCCTTCTTCAAAATAGGATTATTTTTAGAACTAGCCTTAAAACAAGTATTTTTTTGTTCTGAACAATTTAGAAAACTCTAGCTGTTTAGGTCACGTGTGAAGGAGAACTCTCCCTCATCAAACTCAGCAATCCTCCCACAGCCAAATAAATCACTACTGCATTGTCACTCTGTCAAAAGGATCGGGTCCCATTCAAGAGATTAAGGTTTAACATGCTTACTAGAAGGAAAACCACCACCAAAAAACATGTTGAAGAGGTCCTCAGGGGAGATGTCTGCCTCAAACCCGCGGTGGAAGTCCGAGTGACTGTGTCCGTGCCGAGCAGGGTTGAGTTTCTCATCTCCAAACTGGTCGTATTGCTTCCTCTTCTCGGGGTTGCTCAATACCGCGTACGCATTACCGATGGCTGAAATATTGACAATAAGGAAGCAATTAGCTTCTTTCTTCTACGGATAACACATTTAGCCCTGCAAACTGCCTTTCTCATTACACAAATGAGATTATCAACTACACATGTCTTTTCAATAGGCTACTTCAGCTGTGCAGCACTACTACCTGGCACACTTCTCTGGCAAACACGGACAGAAGGAAACCACACCGAAAGACTCAATGAAAAAGGCCTTAATTAATTCAAATGAGGAAGTTATGACATGACTGGTATGAATTCGGTATATGTCCCTAGAGACACCCTCTCAGATGGATGAAACTATGAACTGCGAAGGAAATACCGGCAGTAGAGCAGCTACACGTTTCACTTAATTAAAGTTGTTACTTCTTTTGAACAACTAATGCCCAAATCCTTCAGCTGTAAACTGAAAATACAATTTTAGTGGACAAATTTTATTCAAAAGTGGCATTAAGGGAATTCAATCTCATAGCCTAAAACCAGAACTGCAAAGAACTTAAATACGGGCTAGATCACTGAAAGAGACTTTAAAACCACCCATAAAAGCTAGTAAGGAAACACTGGCTAGAAGTTGTGTCTGTCGGCTGTGAATTTCAAAAATTCCAGATGCCAGAAGTAAGGTGCATAATTACAAGGACTGTTAACCAGTGCCTGTGACATTGGAAATGTACTGCAGCTAAACACCCGCCAGCTCCCCAGGTCACTCTCCTTCCAACCTCAGCAGGTTTGAGCCTTTCTACCAGAACATCTGCCTGCCGCCCTCCTATTTCTGTACTTCTCTCTCGACACGTTCCAGCTTACCACTTCCCCTCTGTACCAACCTACCCAAGAACCTCCCTACGTGACTGCAGAGCCTATCCTCTCTCTTCCCTGTGTTGCAAGGAGGCAAAAACATTCATGGTGCATAAAAGGCAGGGGAAGAAGTGCTAGAGAAGGCAGATACATGCCCTTTGGAGGAGACTTAACTCCAAGATTCAACATTTTCTCAGTAGTCAGAGCGAGGTGTACAGTTTCTTCTTGGACTAGAGATTTGGACCGTGGAGGATGTAATGTCAATACACTTGTTTTCCTTCTTGGTTATAATTAGTGCACACAGAGCAAACATTTCTACAACCAGGCAAGGAAGCCGGGTGAGAAGGACTGACTCTCAGCATATTAGCTTATTCTTTCAAACTTTGCGGTTAAGCAACGAAAATGGAGCAGTTCAGGGTTTTGTTCGTTGTCTGACTTTCTGCTGACAAAGCCCAAGCAGCACCTCATTCCAAATCAGGATTTTAGCTCCAAGTAGCCAGGTTCAACTCTTTTTCCAACGTCAGCCAAAGGTAGTGATGCAAATCTGCGACAAGACAGACTGCAGCCAACTGCAACTATGGGACTGAAACAAGGTCTCAGGACAAGACGTAACACTTTATCAGCTGTCACTGGGAGGATGAATGCCAAGACTTCAGCTCATACATCAATGTAAGAAAAAATTAACTAGAATCCTCATAGCAGTGCACATTTCCCCCTTCACCCTCTGGAACCAAACAGACGGACTTCAGTGAGCCCTGCAAACTAGGAGCTCAGCTCAGGGGCTGAGGGACGGGGGAGCCAACGAGGCAAGGCTTGGAGGACAGATAACGTGAGAGCAGATAGCTCTGCAGTGGAGGATAAAGGGCACCTTGCTTAACGCACGACTTCTGGCACGTAACTCTTGTCAAAGCCTTCGGCAAACATCATTATTTAAGATTACAGGTGAAGAAACCTGCCTTTCGCCACTTAGCAAGGATTGAAGGATAAACTATCGAACAGCGGCTTACTGCACATGCGGCGTAGACAGATGTCTGCAGATGCTCGCTCTTTAATCTGGCCCCCATACTAAAACAGGCTCTCCCAGGTAGCTGGGGGTCACCTCATTATTTGCTAACAGCAACACACTTATCAGTTATGCATTTAAGTCTTAAAAGACTTGAACAAACCTTACATAAGACTTTTACTGCCAAATTCATGTCTACTAGAAGCTTACCTGAATACTGTATCAATACACTCACACCAGGCTAGCCTTGCTCCCTGCTCCAGCAGAAGTCTCATGCATTTCCCTCCTAAGATGGCCAGAATCAGACCGCACTATTTAAAGAGTTTCACACCGCAAAACCAGTGCCGTACAACTGGCGTCAAGAAGTTCTGCGTTTAGCTCAACGACAATAAGCAAACTTACACAGCTTGCAAGGGAAAATGGGGTTATATGTTCCAAGCAATAGCAGTTCGGTTGGAAAATTACTCCAGTTTCAAGGTATCTTATTACCAGGAAACATCCCTGCTGCATTTGTAGAGAAGCCCTGAGAATTAGGCTCTTTGCAGCAGCACTGAAGCTCCTGGTGACCTCTTCTGAGTTCTGGCTGGGCTCAGTCATATGGCTGGTGCAGTTTCGCCCTAGAAATTTTCACCTGGGGTTTCTATCCACCAATTCCACCCGCAGCCTTTTGCAAGAGTCAGGTGCTGAGCGCTTGCTTAGAAACCTGAAGGCTTACTGGCTGCCTGAAATGCTCATCGAGTAGAAGAGTCTAAATACCAGTTCAGAAGAAGATGAGTTTCCTGCCACTGGGCCTGCCCAGCGATGTTTCTCTTGAGGCATTTGTGAACCCAACAGCTGCCTCTCGTGCTGCACAACTCACTGGGTCTCTACTGGATTTGTCAGTAGACAAGGCTGCCGAACGGCTGCAGGAGTTGGAGCTTCTCCCTGCTAGGTGAATGTGCCTGCATGTCTCCAAAAAAGAGGATGGCTAACACCCCGAGGGAATTTCTTCCTTAGCAGCCTGGCAGGAGGCTGGAGCAACACACAGGAAGGGCTGCTAGAAGAGAGGGAAGGAAGGCTTCTCCTTGTCCGATGAGCAGATGTGAATCCTACCTGTGCCAGCCTGGCGTTTATTATTTTAAGCTTATACTTTGTTCATAGTATAACCGGCTCAGAAAAGAGACAACTTTACAAAGAAGAGCTTTATTTCACTCTACCTGACTTGTGAGGTTATTTTTAAGAGTCCTTGCTAGCCCAGCTGGGCACCATCGCCTGATAGGTGAGGGCAAATCACAAAGTTGGAAACTTCCTTTACCTTTAAACGCCTCTGTAGCCCCTGGTGCGTGGTTCTTATCTGGGTGAAACTTCAGTGCAAGTTTCCGGTAAGCTTTTTTCAGGTCCTCGTCAGAAGCTTCTCTGTTTACTCCTAGAATTTCATAGTAATCTTTGCATTGCTTTACCCTGCCGGTAGAGAGGGGAGAAAACACGGACAGTTAGTTTCAGTTGTGAAAACCACTTCGCATTGAACACATCAACGCTGCAGCATCTCACGCATCGCAGTTTCGATGTTGTTCAGCAAACTCTGGTTTCCTCAGCTCTAATTTCTCAGAGGGTGACCCAATTTTTTTCACAGACTCATTCCCGCTGCGCCTGCATTACTAGCACACAAACACTCTCCCAGAACAAGTCAAGCCAGTAGAGGTAGAAGGGCCTCTCCTCAGGCAATGATATCACCCCCAAAGGAATGTGATTGGCAAATAAACTTCAGATTCATCATGCTCACATTTTGAAGGCTATTTGGGAGAGAATACAAACGGCAGGCCAGGATCTGAAGGGTAGCTGGGCTATTGGTTTTTTTCCCCTCCTCTCCTCAGACTCAGTCACAGACCTAAAACCCAACATCAGCTGAATTCTAGAGGAAGAAAGAGGGAGCTGTTCAGGCCTGTGTGCGCAGCCCAGTTCACTCGGGGTACACTCACAGCCCAGCGATGCTTTCCCCTTCTCACATGACTTCAATGAGACAGAATACAACAGGCTGGGTTTTTGGAGAAATGGATGATGTAACAAGCATCCCCATAAGTCCATTAGCCAGAGCGGTTCTTGCACAATTCAGACCGTGCCCATAACCTTAAACAAAGTTTACCAAGTGAGTGTGCCTGCAGTTCAGTCCTGCAACTTCCAGTATTTGCAAATGGTAGAAGGGAATAAAGAACAGCTTGAAACAGGGTTTGGAAAACAGGTGAGTGGATAAACGTGTCCTGGGACTTTCCAGCAGGAGTTTTAGAAGGGTATCGTGCTAACAGAGTGAAGCATCCTGCGGTGGATTTCTACTTTATCGGGCTCTAAGAGAGACCATGAGCAGAGTATTACCAGGAGAGAGGAAGAATGGTATGCCCTGTCACTTACTACTAGACCAAAGCTTAGAGCAGGAGGGCTGCCTACCACAAGCTCTGAGCCATGGCTTCCACCTACAGATCTCAGGACCACACGGGATTTTTCACAGCATTACTGAATAACGCTAAAGCAAACATTAATGTGAAGTCCGTGAGATGAATGCATCCAAAATGCCTCTTTGGACCTCGGCCAGGAAGAGGCCTACGTGCCTACAGTTCTAGCCCTCATGCATGCCTTCAGAGGAACATCTCATCCCTCATAGACCCAACCCAGCTGCCCCCCAAGGCTGCTGTAGCTATAAATCCTCCTAGGTACGCTTTTAACACCCAGCCAGTTAAAAAACACTCAGTATGGTTCAAAGCTGAAATCTTTGAAACACTGTGAAAAATAGACGGATAAACTCAAACAAACTGGGGGTTGAAGCCCTGGAGAGCTGTGCACACACACCTCTTCACTGCATCCACCTGGTCCTGAGTGTAGCCCTTGGGGGCCTCCCCACCAGCCTCTCCGTTGGCCGACGGGAAGTCTCCGCTCATTTTCTTGAACTGAGGGTTTGTGGACTCCCTAGATTGGGATTGGCCATTGGCCGATTGCTCATTCTTGTTGAGTGATTCAAGCAGAACTGAAATGAGAAAAGGGGGGGGGGGGGAAGGTTAAGAGACCACCAAGCTCAATCTTCCCTTCCAACTCTCCCATAAAGTGACCCCTCTTCATCTCTGCCACCGTTCCAAGATACCCCACCCTTCATCAGAAAGACCCTCGCCTTTTCACCCAAGGAACCCTTGAGCTCCTGTTGCTTCTTCCCCACATGTGAGCGCTACTGCTGAAGATATTGCTCGCTTCTCCTAATGCACGCGACCTCCACCAAAACCCCACGCTTATCCAGCTGGACAGTCCGGGAGCTATAGTGGATCACCAAAGCATTGCATCCTTCTCCTCTTCCCCGCCGCCCCCACCCCCCCGTCTCTCCTTAACAGCAAAGCATTTCCACATTTGTTCTCTACCATATTATAAATATATTATTCATCTTCATGTCCTGCCTTTGAGAGTCTGCTGTGCAGGGTAAATTATGTGACAATGCCATGTCTTTAGAGAGCTTAGAAAATAATACCGTGGGATGCCAGTCACACGGGGACACTCCCCTTTCGGGGACAGAGAACTGCAGCACCGATTGCTGGCAGCACGATAGGACCTTCTGACGCGAGTCAGAAGGCTGCTTTCTCCTCTTCCGCTGTCTAACCTACGTATTTGATGCGTGTAGAAGCAGCTGTGAAAACCATCTTCTCTCTCCATTACCAAATATGAATTGCATAAATTCAGTTCCCCTTTTCTTAAGCGGGGTGCGCGGGCGCATTGGGTAAAGTGCTGCGGACTATTATCGCCTCTTCGCAAGGTTCAGACGCTCTCCTCCACCCTTTTCAGCCAAGAGGGGACAAACATTCAGGCCTGGCCTAACTGCACAGGTGACAACGCTGTGAACCCAAGTGAGACTCCTCCAAGCAGAGAAGTACCTTTCCATCATGCATTTCCCTGGCAGCTGGATAGCACCATGTTTTTAAACTAGTTCTACCTTTTTTTAACCAAATATCAGACTGATCTCTTCATACCTGTAGTTTCTGAAGTTTATATATTGCATCCCCATTAAAAAGAATAAAACCAGATTAAAGAAAACCACAATTAAAACCAGACAATGTTATTTACGAAGGCATCTGTAACTTGACGAGCTTGCAGTCCTTTATCCAAGAGCCTAGAACCAAGAAGGACGTTTCATCTCCTCCTGCAGATTGCACATTACAGACCTTGCACTATGGGGGTATCGCATTCTGTATGCGAGCGCAAACAACACTTGCAGGCCAAGAGACGAGCCAAGATATCCTATCTGCCTCGCAGAGCTTGTAGGGGCAAGAAAAAACCGCTCAGTAATCCAACAGCCAATACAAGGCAATTGTTACGGGACGAAGGATAAAAATGACAGTGGGCTAACGAGCAGTAACTCACTGGATAAGCTTTGGAGCTTGGGGGCTTCACGGATTTCAGCTTTCAGAAAAATAAATTCCTTCCTTGCTCAGATTTACACCACTACAGTGTTCACAAAATTATAGTCTTTGCCTTTTTTCCTTCCAAACCTGGAGCAAACCGCCAGGCACTTCCAAACCCCATCTCTTGAGGCTGTCCCTCCACCCACCCCACTCTTGCTGTTTTGGGCTCAGTTTCCTACAGCTTGCCAAGAGATTTTTAGTGGTGTAGTTCCCAAAACCAAGCACAGAAGTCCATGTTATGGCCACAGCTCAGTCCCATTTTGCTCTACACCCCCAGTCCTACTTCTTCTGCGTCCCAAAGCCATGCTGGTCCTCCATGCAGTCACAGCACAGTGCAAATTCATAAACTACTGAAGCAGAGACTGCTGAATTAGTTTCCAGTTCTGCCAACTCAGCTCCCCACCAAGCACATGCTGTGGATCTCTTTTTCTCACTCATTAGCCAACATTTGTTCAACTTCTGTTAATTGTTCCTAAACTCCCACTTAAAGGCGACCAGTGCGATTTTGTCTATACCAGCATGCCCGGCAGCATTGATGTAGAAGATTTTTGCTGAAATCCCCTTGCAAAACCCTTTGCTGATCCTGTGATGACACCTGCAGGAGCCAACCAGGGTCAAGAGTTTGAAGCACTGGCTGCGCAAGGTCCACGTTGCTGATCGTTGCCAAACTTGATGTAACTCGTGAGAAAGAGAAGAGATTTTCCAGGGGCCTGCGAACTACGTAAAGACTCAGTGACCACTGTGTAACTGGGGGATCTTTGGCAATGGTTCCCAACTACAGACCCAAAGCGCACGGGGAGAGCAACCGGCAGGACATGAAGCCAAGGGTCCTTGGACGTGAAACTTGTACCTGCAGCTTGGTTGGGTCTGGCAACAAATTAGCACACTGTATTTAAGGTTAACCTGCCCCGCTGCCCCCCTTTCCTCTCCTGTGCTCCAGTTCTCTAGCAGTACATATCCCACCTTTCCTTCTAGCTGTCTCAGGCCACAGGATTAAGGCAAAACATGACCGCTTTACATTGCAAACTGGTGCTTGCTGTCATCCAGATCTGGCGCACGCCCTCGCAGAGCTCCTCAGGAAGAGCAAGCCTTGTCAGGGTGGGCCTTTCTGTGTGCTACGCCACGTGTTTTCCTCCAAAAGTCACTCTTCCTACCCAGTGATTTCACAAAAGCATAAACTCCGAATGGGAAGGAAAACCACGCCGCACGTAGGACGGGCCGATACACTGTGTCTGAGGGAAGAGGAAGAGGCCTCATGCGACCAGAGAGAGGATTACAGGAAGTCTTGGGCTGTCCACCGGACAGACAAGCTGCAAAACACAGCTGGAGAATCAAAACTCAGATAACTAAAAAGTAAAAAAAAGGAAAAGAAATAAAAATCTACAGCCTTTTGCATAAATTTCTGCAAGGTAAGAACACACGGAGAAAGAATTGTGTTTGTATGCTTCTACAAACCACTTCCCAGTTGCTTTTGTGACACGTTAATTACGCAGGCCGTAAAGCTACCAGGAAACGAGATCGTTTCGCAAAACACTTAAATCGGGGAGAAGGTCTTCAAGCAGGCAGATTATTTTTGACGCCTGCGGAAAGGAACCACAGTAGCCGTGCTGCGGTAATCAACGGGGGCACAGGAAACAAGAGGCAACGCTTGCTGAGCAGAAGAGCCCGGGAAAAACAAGCACGCTTGAGCACATAAGCTCGAACGAGGTCTGTTTGCTTGCCTGCAAAGGGTGTGAAACCGCTGAGGTGCTCGAGGAAGGGACGCTGCCACAGCTTTCGCCCAGGGCCAGGAGAGGAGGGAAGCTTTCCGCCGCCCCGCCGAGAACTTCTTTTCCGCCTTGCCAAAGCCCCTTCTCTCTCCGCAGCGACTCCCGCGAGCGGCTGTGGCCGCAGCCCCACGGGTCAGGGGCACGAAAGCGGCGAGACTTTAGGGAGATGCTAGAAGAGGCCTGCCCCGCTCCCAAGGCACCTCTTCCCGCCCTCCGCTCCGGGCAGAACCCCTCTCCTCACACCCCCCAGGCCCGCCCTAGAGAAGGAAAAGGGCGGCGAAGCAGTGAGGGGCAGCACCGGGGAGACACACGCCACCGGTAACGGACTACGGTCGGTGAACAGCAGCCCGGGGGGGGAGGGCGGCACCGCGACCCACCGGGGCAGCCTTGTCCCTCCCGGAGGGGGGAAACACACCAGCGGCGGACGCCGGGCCCGCGCTCAGCCCCTCAGAGGGGCGGGGCCAGCCCGCCGCAAAGTCCGCTGGGAGGGGCCGCGCGCCCCCTGCCCCGTGGCGGACTCGCCTGCCCGACGTGCCCCGCGCGGCGCCATCCACCCCCTCCCTTCCTGCAGGACGCAGGCGCGGTGCGGGTCAGAGGTCAGGCGCAGCGGCGGCCGGCGGCGGCGTAGGCCCCGCTCCCCCGGGCCCCCCCCCCCCACCCTCCCGAGGTTCCTCCCGTCCCCGCGCTCACCGCGGACCCGCGGCGAGGGGTACAAGCGCTGCGCCTTCTCCAGGAAGCGGCGGGCCTTGTCGGGCTGGTTGGCCTTGGCGGCGGCCAGCGCGATGCCGATGCACCGCTCCGCCTCGTCCCTGTTCGACTCCATGGCGGCGGGCGGCCGGGTGGGGCGGGGCCTCGCGCGGCCTGATGGCGTCACAGGCGCCCCGCCCACAGCGGCGCGGCAGCCCGAGGCGGGGCCGGGGCGGGCGGGGCACCGGGCGGCTGGTTTAGGCCGTGGCTGAACCCCAGCTGCGGCGCGGGCGCAGCCGCCTCCGCGGCTTCTCGCCCCTCCCGGCGCTGCCTCGGCCCCTCCAGCGCCCCCCGGGGGTAGCGCTGTCCCTGGAAAGGCAACGCCCCAGCGCCTGGCCGAAAAAAGGAGGATAAAACACCCGGAGGAGCTTTGTCAGACACGCTGCCTTCTCCTTCTGAAGCTTCCCAGCTCCCGCTGAAGGTTCCCAGCCCTAACATTTGATTGATTCAGTCCTACCGGTGATGCAACGGGCTTCATTTTGATCCAAGAGAGAATTTTGAGACGACTGACATTTCTGCAGAGGCTCCAGAGCTGCCTGTGGGGAGCAGGTAGGACAGGCAGCAAGAACAACCACCCCTGCGGGTGCCAGCACCCTTGCTGCTCAACGTAACACATGTGACAGCACAAGGACCAACGCCTGAACAGAGCACACTACCAGCGCCAAACTGCAGGAGAGGAGATGGAATGATCCCCAACAGCAGGATCAGTAGCCCAGTATGAAAATATTCTAGAAGTATTTTGTCACCTCAAAGAAAGGCTGCAGCTCATGGCTGTGATTTAAACACCCGCAGAGAGCGTTCCTCTCTGCACCATGGAGGCCGCAGCAGATTGGGATGGCCCCATAAGCAAACCAGAGCGCTTGTCTAGGGCTGGCCGGCAACACAGGACAGCAAACACAGCAGCTCTGGCCTTTCTGGCGCTGGCTTCTGGGCTTTGTCTTTCCAGCTCTGGAAAGTCATCACAGGTTTTTTTTTTTTTCCTCCTTTCTCCCCAAAACACCTCGTATCTCTGGCGAGTCGCCACCAACCCTAGGCAAAGACCTGAAGCAATCGAAAGAGATGAGCCACGAGCCATATTGTAGTGAGCAATATCTTTACACGATACTTTACAGAGAGAACAGCGCTCAGCAAACAACATCTTCCAGCCTGTTCCCGTTACAGAACAGCAATTCCCCACGGAGAGTGCTCCCCATTTTAAAAAATAGAGACCTCCCGCAGCAGGTTGCTTATGCAAGGCAGGATGGGTGGGAGAGCCAGTTGCTCCACTATTTTTAACTGCTCTTGCAGCAGAGGCAGCACCTTGGCTCACGCAGCCCCCTCTGCGGGTACACCGTCCCCTCCACCCCCCGATAGTCTGGGGTAGCATGGAGCATTTGGCCATCCGAAATCCTGGGGTGCTCTCACCACCTGGCTGTGCCAGCCCCTGCTCCCACGTCTCACCGGTACGACCTATCCAGGAATCCCACAGCTTCTTTCTTAGGAGCAATCTAAGAATTAAAATAAACCCCATGCCATTTTGTAATAACATTGAATAAAAGTAATGGTGCAGCCCCACCAGCTCGCTCAATGCCCAGCTCTGCAGGCAGGGCACATCACAAAGCGGAGGTGGCAGCAGCAGGAAAAGTCCTTTTTTTTTTCCTGAAAATGAGGAATATTAAGGGGCCAGTGGCAAGCAGAAGCTGCAGATACAACAGGCTTTGATTTCTAACTTAGATTTACAAAAATCTCCTGTTACGAAGGAGTCTGGACTCGCCAGAGCCTGGTGCCACCCCACAGGTGTCCGCAGTGGCAGCGCTCGCCCGCAGGCAGTGGTGGCAGGGCTGAGAAAGGGAAGCAGGGCCTTCCTCCCCGACCCCACTACTGCTTGGGCATGGTGAAATCCCACGCTGTCTCCTGGGCGCATTTCCACATCGCGCGCATGAGTCGCGTGAAGCCCATGTCCTTGGGCTTCTCCAAGCCTCTCATAAGGCGCTGCTTCATTATGGCCACAAACTCCTTGTTGCTCAGCTCACCATTCCCTGCAAGAGAAAAAAAAATTAGAAACACTAAAACCTACCAACAACCTCCTCCCCGCATGCACCAACTTTAAAGGGCAGCAGCCACAAGTGTCATTTCTTGCAGAGACTGAAATCACGTTTGGCTTCAACCTCCCAAAATATCCTGCTGAGCAAGGATTGCCCAAACCACAGCATTTAAATCCCAATCCTACAGACACTGCCCCTGGCACTGCCACATCTTGCAGGGCCTGGAGCGCTGGGGCTTGAAGACAGAGAAGCAAATGCAAAACAAATGCCCACGCACCCGCAGGAAACTCTCCTCTTTAAGCGATTTAGGAAATTACGGGAGCACAGGGTAACAGCACAGATTTTTCTTAATGGGGTAGAAGGGCAGATTCATTACAGTCATCTAGTGAGGTTACTGAGAATTACGTCAACTAAGTTTATGTTAAAAATAAGATGACAGTGAATTGGGGCAAATTTTACTCTGTAGTTGCTTAACGACCAAGAAATTAGAACCTCTGGGATTTTTATTTAGGGCGCTGGTTGATCAGAAGGGACAGCAGCAAGCTACGGCACGACCGACAGCCTGACACCGGTGTGCTGAGGGGCTGATGCCTTCTGCCATGCTGCTGTCCGTGTCTCGTTGCCTGTTTTGCTCCCCTGCCTATGGCTCACAGCTGATAGCACTGATTTTAGCTTCTGGGGAGCAGCACAGGAAAGGAACCCAGCTTTGGTCACAGAAGAAATTATGAAGGACATCAGCCCTCAAGAAACAAACCCGCCAGTGCCATTGGTTCCCCAGATCAAAGGAGAGAGAATCTCTCTAGCTGATACAGGGAACTACATAGTTATATTTAATGAACAAGTTTCTTCACTTGAGAGCTTTTTTTCCTGCCTTACATCCAAATGCAAATCTGGGCAGCGAAATTCCAGCAAACTGTCAAGGGGCGAGTAAAATTCCCCACGGTGCTGCAGGTTTTTGATTAGTGCATGGTAATATCTATAAACACTGACAGAGTGAAAACACACAGACAAAAAAAGAAGAGGTCTGCGCCTGCTTTTCCACTTGATTCCTTCCCTACAGGGACTCCTCTGGCAACCACAGTCTTTCCCCGCAAAAGTTTGCTATCAAAATATTTAGCAGATTCTCCTGTGAGAGGATGCAAATGGAGAATATTCAGCTACGCTTCGGTTCACTCTAATCTCCAGCCTGATCATCCGGTTTGAGGATTGTATCAGAAAGTGGCACCGAAGCACAGAGAAAAATAAAACCAGAGCTGCAACCTTAGAAAGGTGCAAGGAAGCAGGTGGGGCTCAAACCAAGAGGGACAACAAGTAATAAAATAAAGTTTGGGGTTTTTTTAATGTTCATATTTATGTCAGAAAGCAAACAACTGTCTATTGATGCACCACTGCTGCCGCTCAGAGCGGCCAGTTCCTGGTAGCTGTGCTGAAGAAGCGGGGCGCCAGCAAGGTCTCTGGTTTTGGCTTGATAGTTTTGGCCAAATGCAGAATTTTGCTACTTTCCAAGTCTGCATTGCTGCCATCATCCCCTGGTGGCAAAGACTACGCTAATTCTTATTAAATCAACCCGAGACTGCTTCAGTGTGGCAACAAGCTACTCCAAAGCGCTCGCATCCTCTGCGGGCCAGCAAAGCAACGGGCTTCCCAGCAGGGCACAGAGCTGCCATTAACTAATTCAGCTGATATTTTGTCCAGGACCTTGGAGATAACAAAGTGCCAGATAGGCTCATTTCCAACAGTGGAGCACAATAGTTCATTTTGTTAAACCAAATACAGATTTTGTTTTTGTGGGGGGGAGCTGTATAGCAAGCTGTGCATGCCAAACGCTTGGATCCAGTGCCTTACGATCAACATCTCGGAAGCTGGGTACCATCAGATACCCTCTTCCAATCAGGGCAGAAGCATCAATACAGACCCACGGCCAACGAGCGGACGACGGTGCGGCAGGAAGAGCGAAGCCCGTCGCAAGCTCTCACGGCATTTTTGCCCTGTATTTTTTCCCCTGGATGGACTCTCGCCCAGCCTGGCGGAGAGGAACGGGGCAAGGTTGGGGTCACTCACCATCGCAGTCGAAGAGTGCGAACACCACATCGCACACATGGTCGGAGAGCTCCACCTTGGCCACCGTCCTGGCCACTTGCTGCATCGTCACTGCAACGGAGGGAGGGCACAAGGTTAGCGAGATGTCATAATCTGCCAACCGCAGCCAAGGCAGGCAGAGGAGTGTTCCTCTTGTTCCTCCACGGAAAACCGCCTATACAAAACCGTGTCATGTTCAAAGAGGCTTGAAATAAGCTTCGTCCCCAGCCCATTCAACGCATGCCTCAAAGCTAGGCTCCTCAAAGCCTTCGCCTTCCCTCTGCAACACCGCATGGGGTGTGGAGAGGCTGCTGGTGAGGACCAATGTGCTGATACCCGTGTGTTCAAGATAAACATTAAAAACACCAAGATGAGATTTTTTTTTTCCTCCCTTTGGTTACAAAATCGGGCCAAGTGTCAGCACTACAGCAAACACCAGGTAGGGAACCTCTCCTGACGGGCTTGATCAAAAAGGCAGCTCCGTCTGATGGCAGTGCAAAGATGATACAACTATTCCAACAGGCTGGGAATAATAAACCCCAGTTTTCCTGTTAAGCAACTCAGGCCCAATAATTGCAGAACAAACCTATCCACCCTCTCTCTGCAACAGGCTCCACAGTGAGCACGCAAGGTTAACCTTGTGATAAAATAGAGAGTTATAATGAATTATTTCGCTTCCCCCACTTGGCGCCAGACTGGCAGCTGAGCTCACCAGCAAAGAAGCAAGTGGTAGTTTTATTCATGCCTCTAGAAAAGAGCAATCCGTGGAGCTATCAGTCTGGCAGGGTTATGCAGTAGACTCTGCTGCGTAAAGGGGAGAAAAAAAAAACCCAACCAGCCCTCACTGGGCTGGTTTAGCTGTTCTTCTACACATGTTAGTGTGCGGCTGGCTGCCCTCTAGTCTCCCTTTTGACAGCTGCTAATTGAAGACAGGACAGCAGGTAAGAGCAGCTGAGTTGTCGCTGTTTGTCAGGGCTGAAGCACCCCGCTGCCTTCCAGACACTGGATGAAACACAAGGGCTTTGCACAAATGTGAGCGTATTTTAAGTTAAAATGACTTTTAAGCTTTAAAATAGCTTCCCTGCAAAGGCTGACCCGCAGAAACGCCATCTGGAGAGACTTCGCACTGCGACAGCGAGCCCACAGCTACTGGGATGAACGAAAATGGGGAAGTGGTGTGACACCAAATCCGACTGAAACAAAAAAAAGAGACTTAGCTTTCATCCACAGCATCTTTCTGGGCTTGAGCTATTTGCCCGTCAGAGATTTTGAAGAGTTATGTGTCAGAAAAAACAAAATAAGCACCCAATCTATACCGTAACCGGATTAATTAGGAATTGCATAAAGTGTTTCCAATAAGATACTTTTTCATTAATATTTAGATTATTGGTTCCTTCCACCCTATTTCTGCTCCCCTGAGTGAGGTTTGGGGTTTTCAGGAAGGAATCCACAGCCACCATCAGGTCCTTTTCCCCTATAAAATTCCTCTTTTTACTAAATAATGCAAGAGAAAACTGAAATTAAACAGAAGGTAGATTAAAACATATGTAATCTCAAGTAGGCACCCGCTGTTTCCCTGTAATTATTCTTTTTGAGTTAAAATCCTTTCCTGTATGAGAGATGTAGCTCTGGTCCGCAGTTATTACTCTGTATTTCAGTTCTGTCACCGTAAGGCAGGATACGGGATACAGCTGCTGCTTCTGCATGTGTCCTGCTGGTGGCCAGAGCCTGCTTTGGGGAGGGCAGAGGTGATGTAATCATTAAAGGAAACTTGAATTAATTTTGCTCACCAGCCTTACGCCCAAACCTTGCCAACTGAACTGTGGGGAGATGACGTCACGCGGCACAGCTCTCAACAAAACCTGGATAGCGAAGGAAATGGGGGAATCCACGTTCTAAGCACAGGGACAGCCACAACGTCGGTGTCAGCCCTTTCCTTTCGGCTCTCTCCTCCCGCATACGCACTGATTAGCCAGCAAGATGCAACGCGATCGAATGACTGAACGGCAACGCAAGCGAGTGGGCGCATTAGATGGTAGCAGCACTCCAAAAAGGGCTGCTTTAATGGTCCACCATTTAATTAGCTCACGCTGGCATCAAACACTCACAAAATTAAATGACAAAGCTGCCTTCAGCTTTCCCCCCTTGATCCGAGAGGGAGGGACTGCTGGCGAGCATCACGTGTACCCCAAAACAGAAGAGAGGGCAACTATAAAATTGCACAGGTATAACGCAGAATTTACAGGTCCTCTTGGATCAAATGCCGTGAACACAAAGTGGCAGCAAACACTGGAGCTGAACGTTTGACGGCTTAGTCCGTTTTACCAAGATAAATGCCCTGGCTCTGGATTTTATACACACCTTTGTAGAAGGTGCCTTTCTCCTCGCCAATTAGGCGATGCTTGTTCCCTAAATACAGTTCTGGCTCCAGCAAAACGTGCCCTCTAACTCCTACCTGCCATATGTGCTGCTGTGGGGCTACAGTAACATGTAAAGCTCAAGAAAAAAAAGATGTTTAGGTTAAAAAAAAAAAAAAAAGAGTTTAGATAAACTTATTTCTCAGCTTATTTTTTTCCCCAGAAAGTGCTTCTGCTGGGAGGCACGTTAAAACACCTCCGCTTGGGCAACAGCAGAGGTTTGAAGTGCTGGAAGCCATCATTTAGCCGAGACCCAAACCTTCAGACAGCAAAAGCAAATCTGGATTTCCTCAGACACCAACACTGAATTTCATTTAAACTCCTTTTAAATGTAAATCTTTAAAGATGCTCAACCAAGCTTTAATACCATCCCCTCCTGCTAGTGCTCCGGGTACCCTACTGCAGAAGTTATTTGTTATAGGCTTATATAGAAAAAAAAAGTTAGAATTATTTCTTTAATTATAAGTCATGTTTTTCTGATGCGTTTTCACCCCCCTCCTTCCATCTCTACAGGGTGCCGCCTGATCCCTCCCTCCTCTTCAACATGTGCTTATTTATTTTTCACAGCCACAGTTTTACCAGCTGTAATTTGTACTTATGGCCACCGGTTACTGCTTCCTCTCTTATTAATCCAACTGTGCAAGTGTCACCTCCACCACATTGTTCTCGCTCGATGCAAAAATTTAATTTCTCAGGGCCTGCATGACTGGGCTGTGCTCGGTAACAATTTTGTGGGGTTTTAAGGAGTCATAAGGAAGGAGAAAGCGTCTCCGCTTTCCACTTTGGGACACATGGTCCCGACTACAAGATATCTCAGTGAGGCAAGTAAGATTGAAGTAAACCTCCCAGCATCATTTCTTTACCGTTTCGCAAAATGTCATAGGTGCTGTCTGGGGAAACATCTCCTAAAACAAGGCTTGTCCAGATCTGGGGTTTTGGGATGGCTGCATCCATCTCTACATGGGAGAGTCTCCTGGATTTTATACCACTGAAAATGAGTTCCAAGTTTTCTATCTTGAAAAGCTATGCAGCTTTTAAAATTTCAAGTGTTAGCGTCTCCCACCGGTTCCTTCAATAAGCCACCTGAGGTATTTTATGCAAGTTTAGTGTCTGGCAGTTATCTTTTTTTTCCACTCCCAGAACCGCATTCCCAGAACTGCAACGTGAGTAATACCTCACCAAGCGCTTACAAACAGGGTTTTTCTATGGGCAAGAGACTCGCCAGCTGGCAAACCCCTTTTTTCCTCCATCTTGAGATTAATCACACATTTGGCCAAAATAATGGGCGGCTGGGCTGCTGCCTTCGTTTCTCAAATGGCACCCAGGGTGACAGGAGCAGGGCTCCCTGCCTTGGGCAGTCCCAGGCTGCAGAGCTAGGACACATGTATTTTGGGCTCCCAGAAAACACTTGTAGGATGACTATGTAGGGTCTCACGTTGATACACACGTTTCATTTTAAGCATCCCAGTTGGAAATGTCGGATGCCATCACTGACAATATAGCTAGCAAAAATCTATTTCACTTTTTAACTATCATTATTTAACTCTTTTTCAAATAATTTCCATGTGTACGTACCAGAATATCCATCCGGAAGAGAGATGTACAAACCCTATGTAATCCTTTGGCACAACACATTTTTCTTTTTCTTCTCAAAATGCAAGGCTGCAGCCCTGCAGCTGAGTAGAAACTGTTCTGACATCAAAAGGAGCATGACGAAAAGTCATGGGGATCACGCTTCTGAGGAAAAAAGCGGAGCTACCAGACCAAAGGCAGAGCTGATCCACTGTTTATGTAATCTTCGCAGTCATAAATAAGTAAAGAAAGGAGACTGCAACACAGAAGGTCGTTTCTAAATCTTCCAGGGGCTGTTGATCTATGGAGAGCTTGTCCTCAGGGTTACCGAGCTGATTTCTTAAAGCCTTATGGACAGGCATCGTCTGCTGTGAGGGAGCTTTGCCCAACAACTCGTTGTGTCAGTGCTCAGCAAAAACCGCGCTGTAATTGTGCATGTACTAAAACCAAAGGGCAGGCGAGCTCCAGACCCCTCCTCCTTGAGGACACGGTGCCAAGTGTTTCCACAGTCCCTCTCCATCACTTACACACACGTCAACGCACTGCTGTGAGGGCAGCAAAGGGCTGCCTTGGCCAGGACACCAGACTTCATTGTTCAAATCATCTCCTCACAAATTATCGCAAATACTCACCCGGGCTTTCTTACACACCCAAAGAGCCTGCAGCACCTCTGCCTTTGGAGATACCCAAAGCCCAGGCGGTCCTGGGCAAGCTGCTGTAGGTGACCCTGTTGGACTAGAGGGGTCTCTAGAGGTCCCTGCCAACCTCACCCACCCTACAGACATCCTGCCCACCCAACTAACAGTGTGCTCCATGCAATTACTCCAAGGAGCAACCTGAGCTGTGCCTCCATGGGGGCCTGACTTCCTCCATCCACCTCCGAAGGTAGATTAAAGGAAGCAGCAATTCAATGACAAACACCCGCTGCACTCCAAACTCACCTCTACCTCCTTCCAAATTCCCTGCAGCCATTTCAGGCTCCATCCTTCAAATAAAACAATCTTCTATTAACTCCTCCCGGCCTCCAGCCCCGCTCTGCACTGGCCCAGCTGCCGGAGCGAGAGCGGGCTCAGCCGTCTCCCTCTCGCTTTGGCCCATCTCTAGCGAAGCGCGCCTGTGCCTTGCCCTAGAACACAAAGGAGTTATACCGTGGCTCTCCGTCGGCGCCAGCAGAACGGCTGCTTGGAAAGTCTGGCTGCAGGCTGTGCCAAAAAAAAAAACTCCAAAAAAGGCAATTCACACCCTCACCTTGAAAGGGGAATAAGTGACGAATTCGGCTCCTGTCCTGCTGCCAGCTCTAAGCCCAGGCTGGGAAAGTTTTCTAAGTAATGTTTATGATTTAAGAGAACGACAGTATTATGTTTCTGGTAAAATGAAAGATGGACTAACAAATAATCTATGTGTTATTCTATGGATCACTAAAATACAGGTTTATGAGCTTTTTTAAGAAAAAGAAGCTACTTTAATTCAATACAGAAAGCAGGTTGTCAAGCTATGGCTGTTTCCTGCCAACCTTTTTTCCCTCCTCTTAAATTTTAAATGGCCCTTCTAAAATTACAACATTTGCTGCATTAGGTTAGCAGCAATTTCATAAACAAACTATCTTCTCCCCCAATATAATGAGTAATTTCTACATTTCCTGGTTTTTTAATAAGCAACCTTGTGGAAGTTTGACTTTCGGAAGAGTACACCCCATTTATTGCTTATTTGATTTGTGTGGGTGCAATATCCAGACTCAGAGTGCACGCATATGGGAACGGGTAACGCACAGACAATGGGCATGGGAGCACACAGACCCCTGCTGCAAAACCCAGGCGTAGCGCTGCAGCTTGCTTTTGCACCTTCGTTAGGACCACAGCAAAACAATCCCTTCGTGCCTCCTGCCCAGCGCATCTCTGGGTCGAGCAGCACAGGAGGACGCGAGAGGCGATTCCCATCAGCTGCCAGACGCACACGAAGACGGGATTTGCAGGATAACCCTCCTCTTCTGCCCGAGGAAGTCTCTCCCGACAGCCGGGACCCCGCAGGCAGGGACAGGGGTGTGGGGACAGCGGGGACAGCGGAGCCCGCGAGCGGTTTGACACCATGCCCCGCACACCACCAACCCTCCCCAAGGTTTACTTTACTCCAGCCAAATACTCCCAGCTCAACGGCTGTGGCTCCAGCACAAGCTCATTAATCGCACATAATTAAACGGCAATCACACTGATTTATCAACTGCACGCAGACCTAAATACTCCACAAATACGTATTCCAGGACCAGGCAATTGTTAATTTACTGTAGGCGCCGAGTAAATTGGATTTGTTGGGCTATTACCTCCTCGTGGGACGCTGCAAAAGGCTTTGCGTAGCAGCAGCACATCCGTACTTATGTTTACTTTTAAACGAAAGAAAATCCTATCAGGTTCTTTTTAATTTTAAGTCTTAAGATAATGGTGATCTAAAACAAAGAATACAGATGATTTCCCCCCAAAAAAATCAAAGATGAGCAGGGCTGTTGACACACGCAAGAAGAGATGTAACACGTTTGACTTCCTTTGTAATTCCATTCCGCAAAAACCTATTAATGTCTTAATATTGTCACAACAGTAGCAGCTGGAAGAACAACTTACTTCTGAAACATTTAATTTTGCAGCTGCCTAAATACATCAGCTTTAACTTTCTAGTGCACAAGAGTTTCCACTCAGCCTAAAAAACTTTTAATGAGTCTGCCATTGTGGTTTGGTTTTGTTTTTTTTATATTCACAGTCTGAGTGTTAAAAAAAAAAACAACACAACAACAACTCTCTCAAAAAAAATCTAGAAAAGAGAAGTATGCATTTCTGACAGATCCTGGCAGCAGTTTTTTTTTTTTTCCCCTTTAATGTATGGGTTTGTGGTTTTGTTGTTGGTGGGGGTTTGTTTGTTTGTTTGTTTGCGTTTTTTGGGGGTTTTTTTGGTTTGTCTTTTTTTTTTAAATCAGTGTATCAGATCTGAGAGCATACCTGCTAGGGATTAGCTCAGAAAAGGAAATACATGATGAGATGAGGAAGGATATGGATTGGTCTGATCGATAAACCACACTATTACCAAGCTCCCCAGGAAATACCAGCTCTGAGGTTTATTCAGCCAGCTCCCCTGGCCACATGTAGCCTCTGGACTGTGGGTTATCTGAAGAGAACCTCCTCTGAACAGACTTTAATGCTCAGTCTGGGACCTCAGTCGGGTTCCAGCACTCCCCCTCCTTTCCAGCACGCCTGGGAACTCCAAAGGTGCTGCCCTTTATTTGGATTTTGGCTCAGAAACGCAGCATCTGGCCATGCAGCACTTATTTCTAGGCAAAGCCTCTTATTTTTCAGCAAATTTGAAACAAAACAAGGGTTGAAACTGTCCTACCACCAGCTCCACTGCTGGTTAGTGCCTCTGCCGCATCGATCACAGAGACCTCCACAAAAGATACAGTTCGCAAGAATACTCCTTATAACATTGCTTGTCTTTGCCAAGTACTTCGTAAAATGAGAAAAAAATGTCACTCCAGAAGATGGGGATGAAGAAACACTGGTGTGCCTGGGTCCTGGTACCAGAGATCATCTCACCTCTGCACACGTCAGGCCTGAACGGTCCTGGTGAAGATATCACCACTTACTAACAGGTCACCATGAAATCACTGCTTCCTAATCTAGTCAAACTACACATTTCAGCCTTTTGTTCCCTTCTGTATCTAGAACTGGGGAAGTACAAAACCTGAAACCCTCTTTATCCATGGACGGAGCAAGTTGAACCTCTCATTACAGGGAGGAACTGCAATTCCAGTACATTATTAACCTGTCAGCCTGGGCTTCCCAGCTCCAAAGACACAGCATGAGTCGTGCTCCCTCAAGCTTTCAGCGCCTGTCCATCTCGCAAGTTTTAATACCTTTATCAAGCGAAGCTCCAGCCATGTGGTAGAAGCTCAAAGCCGTGTCCACATCATTTATGTTTTTCAGAAAAGTGAAGAAGCTCTCCACCTCCTCAAACGTCAGGCCCTAGGACAGAGAAAAGATGGTCTTAACACTGATGGGAAAAGGAGATCGTGATGGTACTCGGATTGCCGACAACAAAGTGACTCATGGGCACGAAGCGATAGCCAGAGGCACCTGCAGATACGGGTTGCGACCCGAACTTCTCTTAACTGTCTCTGCTCCCCTTTCGGCCCCACCTGTCGTGCAACGGGAAGCGACTTCCCTACGCACGGTCAGTGGTGGCAGAGACCAAAAAGCATTTCTCCGGTACTCACTCCGCCGCCAGCTCCCACCCAGGAGAGCGGACACACCATGAGCCTGAGATGCAGGAGGTGGCTGCAAGCAGGTTCAGTTATGTATTTTTTCAAGCCTGCACACTTGCAACAATGATAACGAAATAGCTCACGCACTGCAAGGTCTCTCCCAAGAGATTCAGGGATCCCTGGGGGGTTCCACGCGTAGAAGGCGATACTGCAAACCACAGCACGCACAGATATGCCCCAGTTAGCTTTGCCTCCAAACTCCTCCACCGTGGCCATGGCTCAGAGCCAACGGAGGAGGTAAATCATTCAATAAATATCAATAAATAAATCATCAATATCAATTATTCATCAATAAATATCATCACAGTAATGACCACTCAGCCTTCCTCTCTGGAAGAGAGAAATCAGCTTGTCAAAAAAGTTCAGGCTCAGGCTCCTATCCTGTCTAGCACGACAGACTGATATAGCAAGACGCTAAAAATTCCAACCGCATAGCACGGCACGGTTTCATGGTCTCGATGGAAGCGCACACATTCAGCTTATACTGTCAAATATAAATTTAGACGGTCTGTTGTAACCCTGCTCAAACCCTTCCCAACAACTACTAATCAGTGCAGAAGCCACCTATGTTTTTTTGAAAAAAAAAAAGCACTTTTTAAATTTTTTTTTTTTTACAATCTTTTCATACAGACCCAGTGCCTCTAGAATAGTAAGCAGAAGAATTACAGAAAATTTGTAACCTACGAAGAAGTATTTCAGCTAGTTCCTGTCCTTGCTGTAACTGTGTACGTGGCAATGCACGTTGCACAGCGCGTGCACTGACAAATGCAACAGCAGGTTTTGTCAGCCCTGAATTCATGGATCCAGACCAAAAAGATGAGATAGTAAAATGTACATATGGACAACAGATCAGAAAACAAATCCCCAGTTACTGTACAGGGAGCTTTCTTTAAATGGGTACCTGCTCTGCTCCCCAAGTGGCATGCTAAAAGATGTATGGCAGAATTAAATGAAATGCTGTCCTAGCAAAAAAAAACCCAAATAAATCAGGTACTTCTGCAGCAAATACTGCGAAGATTCTTCTGTTTTGTACAACAGATCTCGAGGAGAAAATGTCTTTGCAATTCAGATACCCACCCGGACCCCTCCCTGCTATGTGTTTTCTGATTGACGCTCTCCTCCCTGGGAGTAGAGTACTAAAAATATGGAAAGTCTGCAGGAGCCAGGAGGCATGTGGCCACTTTCAGGCCAGCAGAAGACACTGTGCCATGGTTTAGCTGCTCTGTTTGGGACATCCGACATTTGCAGTAGTGGCCACAAGGCATCCCAACAGCTATTCTAAGCAAAGAGCCCTAAACTTTGCATTTTCCTGGAATCTTCCACCACAAAATGGCAGATGTCAAGGCCAAACAGCATTTCTGTCCGTGCAAAACGGCCCCTTGCTTAGTACCAACACTGCAGTTGCTATCGCTTCAGCGGGTAACAGGGAAGGCTTACATGTGAACTTGTGGTCCTTTCATCAGCTGAAAAAGCAAAAGCAATGACATCCAGGGGTACCCTATAAATCTAGGTTTTCACGTGGACAGAGGTACTGAATCTCCGTAGCAAAAATGCCATTGGTAGTATGAAATTTAATATTTTATGGATGAAACCTGTAGTTGAGGCTGGCATCAGCATTGATTCCAGCTACAAAAATAAAATCAAATCAAGAGACTGGGACAGCCTCAGGATTGCACCGACAAGTCAACAGATGAATGATCACCTTCGTCTGTCGGTTGTCTGCGTACGGGAATTTATCCATTCCCTGTTGATGCCTTTGACAGCGCTGCTCGGTTCTTCATACGTTATTCATGTCTCCACTGAAAGACCTATAGATGTTTCCATGATATAATGAAGGCTTGTGTTAATTTGGAACCACAAGAAACTGCATATCTGGAGAGCACTAGGGTAGAGATTATGGGATCTGGATGGTCACTTCTTTCAAGGCATTTGTAGATCTAGCTGTTGATTCATAAGCCTGAACCCTTTCATCATTTAATACTAGTGATACATAAACAGGCAGACCCCAGAAACACGTATCTGCTAGCAACATGCATCTTCCGACAGCTCCAACATTTTCTGCAAAAGTTTGGGCTTTTCACCTGGGAGCCCAGGTTTCAGCTGGGGAGAATTACATCTCCCTCCCACCCTCTGCCATCTCAGCAGAAAAATATGCTACACAGCCCCCAAAGCACATGTAGAAGATGACCTGAATCACTAGTTTCCGAAGAGTCTGCTTAGTTTTCTAGTGGTTAGGGAGACATAAACCAAATACCTTGCTTGTAAATACTATCGACGCCTCAAGTCCTTTTTACTAGGAGAAAAGCAGCTCTGTAAGTGAAACTTGAGGGGGTGGATCGTAAGCAATTTTAAACAAGGCAGAGTGTGGCAGCTCTGCTGAATATGCAGAGGAGTTCACATATCCAGGGCAAGATGGGATTTTTCCTTAAGAAAAATAAAAATGAGAGCAGATTATCAATTAATGCAAGAAAACATGCCACCCCCAAAGCGGGAACATAGAATAAGTGTTGGGAAAAATGCTAAAAGTTAGATTAAAACCAGAGCTTTAACATTTTGGAGGCTGACAGCGTTGCCTTGTGCAGAAAAGGTAATTGCATCAGACAATGAAGATGATGTTTGGCAGATTTCATAAGAAAGCATTCACAAGGTAAATTGTATTTCCAAGGTAAAGCTTGCCAGGTGCGTTTGGTACAATTACTGCCATCCCCTCCCAGTATCATACTATTAAAATTATTTTACTTCTACTTTCTTTGGAAAGCAATAGCAAGTCAAAGCCTCTACTGCCTTCAGCCCGGAGGGGAGTTGCAGCAGGTTAGTGAGCTGTGCAGATCACGGTGACACTATAAATGTAGGCTAGGGAAGCGTGAAAAGGAGGGATTTGGGGAAAAATGCTTCCTGTAAAACATGTTTGCATCACAAACCGCTCCAACCTACAAGGTGTTCAGTGACTGGAAAGTATCGCAGGATAAATGACGTGGCTGTGCAGCTTCAATGTCTCTGGGAGCCGAAGGGAGAGCGGTGGGTAGCACTGGCTCCGCTCCCTTTTCATACGACGGGAGTAAAGCAGAGCCCGACCAAAGTAGCCGCTTGCTCTGCAGATGGCTGGGTTACAGACATACAGGAAAAAGCAACGCCAGCGTCGAGCTTCTGTTGTTTCAAGTGGGAGGACGCTCTCTGGCTTAATACTCCATTCATGTACAAAGAAAACTTTGCAAGCGCATCCCTGAATAAGTTATCCAGAAAGCTCGCAAGGCAGTTAATGTGATTCTGGTCACGGCAGCCCTGTTTCTAAAGAGATGGAGAAAGTTAAGCTATGTAAAAACGCTGACAGCTGCACCAGGGCAATCCAGTCAAAGTATGTAAGTGTATTTAGATACAAAGTGCCACACACAAATTTGCAAGGAATACGGTCTTCTAAAATACCCCAGGGAAAAAAAAAGACCCCACAAACCCAAACCACAAACTTTCAAGAAAAGGTTCTCTTGTATAAAAGACAAAGCAAAGTTAGGCACCAGGCTGGATTCTCTGTGAACTAAAACCTGCTGAAGTGGAGGATTTCAGTGCCCGATTTCTCTAGCTCTGCATAAGCATTGACTTTGAGCTGCCCCAGCTGCCAAAAAAGGCTTATCTGCCTCCAGTGCAAAGTGGCTGGCACTTCTTGCATCCTTTACATCTCCTTAAACCATTAAATATCTTCTACTTGTTAACAGAGAGGACGTCTTATTTTAGGATCTTGGGTGTTTCATTCCCCCCGGTCTAAGGAATCATGTTTTCCACCTATTCTGTTTCTTGCAAATGTCATTTTTTTGTCTTATTCCCCAATTTCTCTCCTTGAAAGTCCTTGGAATAAAGAAAGGCAAAGACTTGCTCTGAATCTGGTTATCTGCAAATAGAAACACAATCTGGCTGGTCTGGGGATAAGGAATAAAGTAGAAAGTTCTTCCGCGGCTGCAGATGTCAGGGCCTGGGCTTACACATGAAAGGAAGAAAACATCTCTTGTAAGAAACCTTCCAAAATAACTCCCTCTGCCTAATTTCTCATACACCCAGCTACTGTTCATTAATATATATCCCTCTGTGTGTGTGTACATACATACATACATATATATATATATAAAAACAAACAAATCCCAGCAAAAGAATCAACAGTTTGGGAATGTTAACAACAGAGCTGATACTTTCTGTTAAGACACACATCACAGTTAGGTATTTTTATCACGATAAATCAAATGATTCCTGTTAAAACTCAAGGGGAGCAGAGGTACTGGAAAAGCCGCATCCGCAGTGTCTCGCTCAAAGAGCAAACAGACACAACCTCAGAAACAGCAACGGTCTTATTAAGCCAGAGACAAAGAGCTTGAGAACTGAGATTTCCAAATATTAACACATGACACATCTCAGCTCTGATGACACGTTGACACCATCTATTGATAACGGCCGATTAAATATTGAGCCTGTTTTCCTACAAAACATGAGGGAATCTACAAAAAGAAAAAAAAAACCTTTTTTTGGCACCCTGAGGCCACGAGAAGCTGCACATACCATGGCTCCTCTGTCAGGAATGCAATTCCGAGCATGGCTTTTTGGCTTGCTTATGGTTTCCTTCAGTTTTTAACCATTTGGCATTATTTACAGTCTATTAGACTATTAGTCTATGTGCCCCACTGCTTCAGTACGTCCAAATTTTCCTCCAACACCAGTGAAAGAGGGAGAAAACGGGGAGAAAAGTCACTGAAGTGGCTTCACATGAACTGAGGATTCCTGTACACCACAGGAGACCAGTTAAGGCACCAAAAAGGGACAAAAAAGGACTAGACCCTGGCCAGAACTTGAGTTTTATAACACACTTTGCATCTAAACCTGTTAAGAAATAAACACCAGTTCTGATGTTAGGAGGAAGCGGCTCTAAAACAGTCAGACCAACCCAATACCTGGCCAAAGATCTTCTATCCATTCTCATTTTGACAAATTGCTTGTTTATAACCTTGTTAATAAAAGAACAACCCATGTTTACAGAAGCAGACATGAAATTCTAATACCGAAGTAATTTAGCAGCCCATACTTGCCTTACCTGATAAAGTACGTCCTTTTGGTACGGATGTCTTATTCCAAGGTCTCTCACTAAATTAACGAGTGTAGAATCTGCAACCTTATTCCTCTCTAAATCATGAGTAATTCAAATAATTTTTCACATAAGTTCATAACTAAATAATAAACTGCCCAGTCGCAGCAGCTAATGGTCGAACCAGTAACTAGGAACACATCTTTGATGTTTATTCTGGCTCCAGACCCAGGGTGCCGTTCAGCAAATATAAATTTTGAAAAGTAGAGTATGAATTTTAATAGGGACAAGCCTCCACCCTCATCTGGACACCGACCACTGCACTTCCACCTCTTCCATCTCCCTGCTGCCGGCAAAGTATTTATCACCTGCGAAGTCAGCGTGTCTCCCCGCACCACGTAACAAGGTGCGGGCGTTTTTCTTAAGAAAATGGAGATCGCTTACTCGTTTCTCAGCACGGTGCGGGACAGCTGGCCCCACCGCAACTTCCCAAATTTGCCACTGACCTCTCCGTCTTGGAAGTGCTTCTTGAGCTGCTTCAGCATGACAGTGAGTTTCTTGGACTGCACCCCGCTGTAGGCCAGCAGCATGCTGCCGAACTGCCGCTCCGTGATCCGCCCCTCCACTGGGTCGTGCCGCTCAAACTGGAACGGGGACGGGGGGAAAGAGAGATGAAAATAAGGCTGTGCAACAGAAAGCTCTATCCAGGGGAAGGGTTAAAAAGGCACTGTAATAAAAAAAATTAACATTGCAGGAAACACTGCTGAAAGAGAAATCCTAACGTATTTGAATATTCACGTCCCCCAAGGCTGTCTCCATCAGTAAGTCACCATTTTTCCTATGTGCTAACCCTTGGACAACCTCTGGAAGAAGTCTTTGTACCTTGCCCTCCCAGGTTTACCTTGCAGGGGGACAGCGTTTGTAAAGCTGGACTTGAAAAGGCAGGATAATGAACTTGAAACCAAGCTAGTGTCCACAGGTCTCCAAAGAGGTGAAAAGCAAGAACAAATACTAAGGTGTTCTTCAAAGGCCCTTCCAGCTTGGACATCTGAATAAGCATCCAAAGAATTTGGCTGCTGCAGTGACATTTTCTGATTGATCAAAAATCTGTACAGGACTGAGCTAACGTGCAAGTGTGTGCTTCAAAAGAAGTCTATGTAGGAGTGGTTCCATGATTGCGATAAAGAGGGCTGGTGGTTAATAAATCAGGAAAAGTAAAGTCTTGCAAAAACTAAGTCTCATTGTAGCTCTTCTCTGCTCCAAGCCCTGGAGAGGTGGATTCAGCAAGGGAAGGTTCATGAAGGTCTCCAGACCTCACCTTCTCCAGTCCCAGAAAGTTTTTCTTGTCCTAAGCCCCATCAAGACCCTTACGAACGCTGCTGAGAGGCCCCTGCAGAACTTCCCACAAGCCTTTCAGCAGAGAAAGGTCTTCTCCATTAACCCGTCTCTCCAGCACTAGTTTATGTTCTCCTGGCTTTTTCGCTACAGAGAAAGGAAGAGCAATTCTCCTGACTTGGGAAAGTGCTGGGTTTAAGCACCACATCTCTGCTAGATGAATAATGCAGATTTCACCTTTTCCTTCTGTCCCCCCCCAGCTCTCGTGGCTCTAGAAACATCAACATTAGACGTCAACCGACTTCGGTTTCACACATCTCAGCATTCATGATCCCTTGTTTGCTTTCCCTCAAATTTATCAGAAAGCATATGACCTGCACTATAGCTGATGACAAGCCAGAAGCTGACATTTAACAACAAAATCAATTTTTAAACACCTGCAGAACAACTCAGTACCACTGACTTGACATTATATTGCCCAATGAGTTAACCATTTCTGCCTCAACCGCTCTTCTGCGCTGAATTACACAGCTAACACAAAAGCCAGCAAGGCATCCAACTGAGATCAAGGTGGGGAGATGAAAGCTGGCAGATCCACCAGCCTTGCTTTCAATCCATGTATAGGCAGAGCTCCAGGCATGGCTGGCTATATATGCTTTTAATATATACGCTCTTTCGCTATGCTAGGTAACGAGGCCGCTTGCAAACGAGCTATTACAATTTCCATGCTAATGCCAACTTGCAGGTAAATATTTTTTAGTTATCAGAATATCGGCCAGACTTGGCTGCTTTTCTCAGTGGGCCACCAAGTGATTCCTACTGCATTTGAAATGCGTGAAACGCCAGCGCTGGAGGGGTTTGAATGGACTATGCTGGCAGGAGGCAGCTCCCAACTGGATAAATTCTGCTTCTTAGCATTTGTGCTTTCGCTTGAGTGGCCCACGCAATATTTGGGAGAAAAGATGGCACTTTTTACTGTCATCTGATACAGACGTTGGGGTTTACCAGCCTCTCCCCTTCTCCTGTGCTGGGGCACATGATGAAATACATCGTTTCAGCCCAGCTTTCCTCTTTCTTTCCCATTTTTAACCTGTGACCCTGAGATGTTCAAAGCAACTGGCCCACTGCTGGTGCAGAAGGCGTCTTGGTGAGCCCTTCGGCTCCCCTCGCTCGGGCTTTCCCAAAAAAAAGACGATGGAACACCCCTATGGTTTAAGGATTACCTGGGGAAAGTTGGTACAGTAAGAATAACACTGCCATTTCCAATCAATGTTCGCAGCCATGCAGCTGGAGGAAAGGCAGACAAGCATACTTTAAGCAGGATTACTTGTAATATTCAACACATACTAACTTCTGCGTCGCAAATGTCACTATTGAAAACTGATAAAGTTATCTTATTTAGTGGCCCTTATTACTGAACGTTTATAGCTAGAGAATAAGCAATGGGGAAAAATGCTTATTCTTCCTGTGATCCACCTTCTCAGCTTCTGGTCCTTGGGGTTCTAGGGGTTTCCTTGGTGGGAAGCTGCAGCTGGACCAAAATGTCTAAATAACCACATGACAAATTCTTCCCCCAAGAGGTTGCCTGATGCCACTTGGCACCCACTAATCCTTTTACATTACAAAAATGAAGCGTACTGGCCCCAAAGTTTCCCATCAGGTACTACTTGGCACGCTTTCAACCATTGCTTAGGCAAGGAAAGGATGGACAGAGTGTAGCAAAACACGCAGACTCTGGGTTTGGGCAATCTCGTCTAGGCCAGACATCAGGGATTCTTCTGTACTACAGGGAAAATAAAAATCAACAAGTGCTATTGCATCAGCTGTCAAAGCCATGAGCCAAGGCAGGCGGGGAAAGTCCTTCTGCAGGAAAACCTTTCTACGGCATCTGTTAAAAATAACTCCAATATTCAAGCATGAGGATCTCACCAGCTCTGAGCAGCCGTATCGAAACGAGGAGCACGATTAACATGCCGATGCTTGCAGTATTTTTGTCATTCTGCATAATTTACTGAAAATGAAGTAAAGCGCCCATTCCTGCTGCCATAGCCTGAGTTTTGGTCACAGCAGTAGCAAGAGCCTCACCTGCAGTAGACCCACAGCATGAGACAAAAGAGCTTTAGCCTTTTGATTTATCACACGGTTGGGAGGTTGTGTTAAGAGACAAAATAAAGACAAAACAAAGCTAAGATGAAGAAACTGAAAAAACTTATTTATACAAATCTCTTTAAAGTACAAAATCATCCTGTGAATAAACCAACTCCTTCCTCCTCCCTGCGAGCTCCAAAACTGGTTCCAGCTTTTAATTTCTGTAGGTGGCCATCAGGTGCAGCGATGAGTCAAAACACCATACAATTATTATTGACAAGAAATAAAAAAAGCCTGAAAAGCACCGAATTAATGCTTCTTATCCTGGGCTTATCTCACTTTCAAATTAACACCTTTAACATTAAACTGAAACACTCACAGATGCCCAAAGTCAACTCCTGGCAGCCAAGCGTTACGCTCTCCCATACACAGGCACACAGCGGTGTTCGTGGCAAAGGCCACCTAGAAAGGGGCTGGCAAGCTAGAGCTGGTCAACAAGCTGTTTCCAAATTCAAATATAATCGCCACTGACCTGGGAAAAAGTAACGAAATGGAGGCAACGGGTAAAGCAAGGGACTTGCCTCCAAGCTAGTGTCAGACACATTTAAATTAATTACAGAAGGGATGAGCAGGGGATGTCACTTAAAGATGATGCAGAAAACCAAAAATTTTGGTGAGAGAATTCTGCCCATTTTTTTTCCTGACACGTTAGCAAATGTGCTTAGTCATAAAGAAACTTGGCTTCAAATTATTTGAGAGTGGAAAAACCTTGATTTCAGAACCAGCTACGCCTGACACGCCCTTTCCCACCTCCCTGTCTGGGAGCAGAGGTACCACATCTGTGCTCTCCTGCCTTCTTGAATGTCTTCTGGCCAACCGAACATAGCTCGCCCATCGTCTCCACTTCAAAATGAAGGAGGGTGCAAAGCCTACAGTCATTTTTCTTTCGGTACCCAATACACAGTCTATGAACAGTGTTAAGGGGTAAAATCCCCCAGGTATTTGAAAAGGCAGGAAAAATAGTGTAATTTCCCAGGTAGTCACAATCCTTTGCCTTCACGCATATGATGTTATTGTACAGGTTATTTTTCTAGTCACTCAGGGGGAAAAAAACCTCAAATCCCACAAGGATGGGATGCAGGGCAGAGCACGCTGAGATTTATTACAAGCAAGCAAGTGCTCCGAGAGCCTTTTTCCTTTCATATATCTTAAAGAAAAGCACAGCCAAGGCAACCGCTCAGCTGGCATGGCAGGGCACCAGCCGGGACGGAGCAGCTCCCACGCATGACATCCACCATCAGGGAAACTGAGGAGGGCACAGGGAGGTCCTACCCCCCTCTGAACTGCAGCCCCCAAATCTATGCACGCAACACAGATGGCTGGTAAGTCCAGCACCTCCAGAGCAGCTTCCACCCACAGCCACTTGGTGCCAGCAGTGGATTCCGCATCTGCACACCAGCAAGGATACAGTGAATAATGAAATGTAATGCTCCCCAGTGTTCTTCCCGCAAGCCAGAACGCCCGAGATGCTGAAGAAATTAGCTTAAAATATAATAGGCAGTATTTTGAAATTCATTAGAAGGCAATGTGACCTGCAAGGAAATCAAAGACGTTTATGGAAGGGTAAGGCAGGTGAAATGGGGCACAGCACTTCACTCTCCCACTGCCAACCTGACACAGCTTTGTGTCCCAGTCTCCGTCCAGTCCAGTCCCTGGAGCCAGTCCATATGCCACCTTAGGATACTTTCTACAAGAATTTAAGAAACTACCCATAACCTTAAACGTGTTAAATACTTCCTCCCCCCAAAAAACCCCATCAGACAGGATGAAGATCTTCATGTTTCTAAGCTGAAATGTGGGTAAGCTTCCTTCTAGCTTCACTTTCTGTCTGAATAAATAACCCTACTCTCTTTTCTTCAATGCATGGAGGAAAGGCTTCATCACACGAGGCAAATAAACAGACCATTTCCTCTGCTTCCACATCCCCTTAACTGCACAACTTTCTATAAAGGCAAAACAAGGATCCACCATAAAACAACAGATGCATAATCCCTCTACTTCCAGATTTCACTATTTTTCCCCCCCCCCCCAACTCAGTCCACCTTCTCCTGTGGGAAATCAAACGCTAGCTTCTAAGAAGCATTCAGCCTGAACCAATTCAGAGACACTATCACAAGAAATATCTTTATTCAAAAAAACCTGCTGGAACTTCTCAAAGACATTGGTTTCCTTTCATCTCTCCTTCTGCCACCACCAGCTGCAAGGCTCATTGCTGGGAAATGAAGCAATTCTGATGGCTAAGGAGCCATCTGGCATGGGCAGGAGGACCTCCTCTGGGTCCTCCTTAACCGTGGAGATGCGGCATCACAAACGCCACCGCAGACTCGGACCATCCACCTCGTAAATGTAGACTTTTCCAATCTGAGAAACAACAGGGAAACCAGGAAACGTCTTTTAAACCAAAGGTTTAGGGTACAAACAGCATCGTATCTCTACGAACACAGACCTGCAGCCCTGGCGTGACGTACATCGTGGGGCGAGGGCCAAATTGCCCCTTCCAGCTCAGGCTCAGTGTGGCAGGACACATGGATTCATCTGAGACACGGTGGTGTTTCGGAAAGAAAACTTAAGATGAAATTTTAACCTGCCCCCAGGATATCCCTCCTTCTGAAAAAGGTCAAGCTTGGGTACCAGACACTTCTCAGGAGAAGACTTCTCATTCCAGCTGACTCTCCCCCCTCCTCACTAAATTTGTCATAACCAATAGCATTAATATGGGAAATTTCTACCTAAAACACCAGTGCTGAAACCCTGCATAATCAGAGATTGCAAGTATAAAAACTGCTGGGAAACACCTAGCTGTAACACAACACAACACAATGAAAACACAGCTCGGACTTTTCCTAAAGCAAGGTCAAAAGAAAAAGCTACGGCACCTTCCACGGTGTTTGCCGATTATGCCTACGGTGCGACCCTTCCAGCTGCCCCGGGGCGATGGGATGGGGAAAATCTGCTCGGTCAGGGCTTTGGGAATTGAATGTCTATTCGCCGGACTTATCAACTGCTGAGCCACACGGACGAAGCGATGCTCTACGCTGCTTTTTCTGCAATTATGCCCATACCTATCAGCGCACAGGCTCATTTGAGAGTTTCTGCATGGCCTTGCTGGGCTATAAACACCGGGAAAGAATATGAAACATGGTCATGTGACAATTTTAAAAGCAATATTAAACACAAATACCATGAAGCATAATATGCCTGCTGTGCGAGAATCAGCATCTTCAACTTAATAGGTTTTTATTTTTTTTGAAGTATTCCTAAATCTACCTTCTGTAAATTTGTTGTAGATAACCTTGAACTTCAAACTAACTGCAACTCGGGATCCCACTAATATAGTTTCTATCCTCTTTAAACACTTATATTGGCAAAATACCTAGCTATATTTTAACAGGCTCTTAAATTTTTAGGACGGCTTCTCCTAAAAACCAATCAAACTAGGTATGCCTAAAATCTCAAAGCAAGCACCTAAAAAATGAACATATGTGTGCCACTTCTTATTTCCAATTAGAATAGCAACCCCCCCCAAAAAACCTCTACAAGGACTTTTCGATGGGGAAAAAAGTGTTGAGGGGTGATTTTTGAGCTTATTTATGCTGGCTAAAGAAACACCAATAATAGAAATACTGCTAATACTAATTCTGTCAGGCTTAGGGGTACTTCAAAAAGGTTCTGAGAGCCATAGCGTACATAATAAGGAATCAAAAGGGTCTGGGAAATAATGATTTGTAGGGTAATATTCAGATTCACAATATATGACCCGTTCAAGTGGTATTTGCTCAAGGCTTTATTTGACAGGCTGTGATACATTATTTATCTGCAAACTACTGCAGCATTGGCTCTGTTTACTGTTCTGGAGAAGCAGACTGCCAGGATCTCTTGTCAAGTTGCATATACAACTATGACGGGAAGAAAAAGAAGGGGGCAACACTGTACATCTTCCTCAACCCCAGCAACCTGCTCCATCCAAAAAGTAATATATTGGGAGTAAACTGTAGTATTTACACAGGCACCAAATTATTGCCAAAAAAAAAAGGAGAGCAAGGCAATGCTTCTAAAGACTTTTTATTTGGAAAGATCAAAGGTTTCAAAATAGTACTTTTTTTTTGTTAATTATGCTGAAAGGTTCCAGTGCACTTGGATCGAAACCACTGGGTTTTGCCAGGTGAAACCCAACCTGCTCCAGATACAGCCTGATGTACTGTACTGCAAAGGGCCACTGGATGGGACCAAAGCAAGTCCAATTACGTTATTTGGTAAAAACCAGTCAAAGAAACGGCTCTAAAGATTATATCGAGCTACCAACAGTGGGAGAAATGCAAATGGGAAGGATGCGGAGGAGGAAATGCAAAACCCAGCCTGAGCCATCATGCACAGGCTGGTCTGGGCATCACCCTGCAACGGTGGGCAGCACAAACCCGGGCTGCCCAAGAAAGTCAGTCCACACCCAGATAACCCATACAAGAGAAGCAAACTACAGCCACTACGATCCACCCTGGATGCCTGGAGCAGGCCGAGAAGCTCCCGGCTTGCAGTGCTGCAGCAAACTCCCGCCCCGGCGTACTGCAACACCGGCTGCGCTGCGCTGCGCTGGCGTGCTGCCTACTGCTGACGGCAGCCCTTGCTCTTACCGGTGACGGGCAGACAGCACCGTGAAGTCCTCAGGTCTGGAAACCACTTCTGAGCCTCATAAAACTAGCCAGAGCATCCAAATTATTTAACTGCCCATTAAACTCCCTCCCCTACCTGATTCCCTGGACTCAAGCGTGGGTTGTACAGCTGGATCAGGTCAGGAAAAACGCTCCCAATGCTATCAGCAGCAGCTTGCTTCTCTCTTTTATCTTAAAAAAAAAAAAACAGTGTACGAAAGAAAAGGGATCCATTTTCACAGGAGAAAAATCCCATCTTCCGAACACTTTTCCTTGTTTGCACTTTCCCTCTGCTCTCCGAGAGTAGCTTAAGTGAATATGCAGCAGCCAGGTTAAAAACACACAACTGTCAGCGGCAGCGCAATTCCAGCAGACCAAGTGTTTGATAGATGCTTTTGAGGTTTCATTGACCTTGGCCTGCCACTGCTGCCTGCAAGAGGAAAAACTTAATTCCAATCACCAGCAACTTGTTATGCTTTAATAAGCAATTAAAGAAAGGTTACATAAAGATGGTCGCACCTGAAATTCATCCTCATGAATCAAAATAACTTCTTGCCAACTCTGAAAAGATCTGCATTCTGAAATTTCATGCGGTGGAGGAATGAAGAGAAGGAAATGTAAAGGAGAGGAATCAGTAATACTAAGGGAAAAGGACACGTCTGCAAATTAAAGAGAAGCACTCGCCTGACTGCCAGGATGGAGAGGGGGAAGAGATGAGCAGCCTCTTCCCACTGCTGCTCTCCAGACCTGGCTCCATTCCTGTCCTTGACAAACGCTCCTGGTACCTCAGCACGAGGAACAGAGCAGCTTTTCCATCCTACATGCTCACCGAATGAGAAAAGAACAAAGTTCAGAAGCAGTATGAGTTCCCAGCCCTCTGCAGGGATACGCATGGGATGGTGGAGCCGCAAATACCGGAGCCAAACCGTTACTCTGAAAAACACAAACAAAAACCTCCACGGAACTAATATACACAGTTTTATTGAGAAATATAGCGCTTTCACTGCCTGTTAAGAGTTTATGCTGTTTCCACTTGACTTTGGTGTTCAATTTGCCAAGAAAAATAAGTTTGCAGCAGTTTGATTCAGCCTAGCAGGGAAAAGGGAGTGCCTGCATCCTGCTCCCACATTCTTAATGCACCAACAGAAGCAAAGTCAGGAGCTGAAGGACAGACAGCAGAAACATGTGGAGGTGCAGAACAGCTCTGTCTTCAGAGCTTAAAAGGAGAAAAAAAAAAAGAGCAAGGACTAAAGCGTTTGTTTTTATAGCAGAAGAACAAAGCAGAAGTCAGATACCTGCTACAAGAATTGCTCATCGGAAACTTCCCAACCAGTGATTTTAGCATGCTGTTATCGTGCAGAACTCAACTTGTATTTATTTTAAGTCATGCTTAAGAAGCTGGCTGACATTCTCACCCAAGGAAGCACAGCAAGCCCGCTGGATGAGAAACATTTTGGGTTTTATTGTAATTAATAAAAGACATTGCCCACACTCCCGTAGTCACTACACTTGAGGGTCCACGGGAAGATGGGAAACACGCAGCCCGGAACATCTGCTTTGACTTTTGTCGGCTAACCAGGACATTGCAAAAGCCTCAGCAATGGCTCTGCGATAACAAAAAAAAAGCCACAGAAGCTTCTGAGACGGTTCCTGCCTTTCCCACCTCGCTAACAGCATGAAACCCAGCAGCAGCAGGAAATCCCGCCTGTGTGCTGAGCTTGCCGGGCAGGAGCTAGCGTTGGTCTGAAGCCTTCCTCAGTACGGGGTTACGTGGCCAGGTACCTCACCCAGCTAACGCAGCCGTGCGGCTGCAGTCCCAACACGTTCACGCAGACAACCCCAGCCCCTTGCCCATCAACTTTTGGGACTACCTGGATCTTGGTTAACTGAATTGTGCGCACATGAACAAAAGCATCTACGCTAACTAGCTTATCCCTTCTGCTTTATGGGCTCGGAGACACAAACCTCCACACGCACTCTCATGGCAATGTAATAAATCAAAATACCACTCTTGGGATTTGATTTGCAGGGGTCCTACAAAAGGCTCTGCTGCCTGTATGAGTGCAGGGCTCAGCGCGCTGCACTGCAGGAGCTCGGGGGTGGATTCACACACACTTCATAAACCAAAGGAACCTGTTGTTACAGAGCAAAAGCCTCTACTGCTACTAATGATGCAATAAATAGAAATTCCAATAAAATCCTCCAACAGCTTCCCCTGCAGAGCCGCTGCATCAACCACATTTAAGTCACCCGGTTGAAATACAAGCAAAGCAGCAGCATATATCACAGTGGGTGTTTTCACACCAGGCGTTGCGACGGTTGCTTCAATCGGTCCGTGAAACGCCCATCCCAAACGAGGAGATGGCAAAGCTGCTCCTGCGCGTTGGAGCGATGTCCCAGCAACGCGCACAAGCAGCTGCAGCACCTCGATGGGCGGGTGTTGTCACACCCATGCCAGCTTCACTGGCACACTTCTGGACCACTGTTTTGGTCTGCTGACCACACGATGTCCTCAGCTTGACACTGGGTATCTGCTGGGTGTCACTGCCCTTCACCTCAGCGTGACGGTGCCAGTTGTAGCACTGCAACTGCTCGTTTGTCACTGCTAACGGAGCAGACCCCAGTTACAGCCGAGACAATTTAAGACGTGGGTGCCCGAGTGCTCCTACTCGATTTCAATCCAACAGGTATATTGAAGACGACCACACAGCACACCCGTTAGCACCCCCAGGATGCCTCACCAAGCATTTCACAGCTGACATGCAGATGCTCGACGTGCTCTTATGAGCCTGAGCCCCCCTAAACCAGCCCACAGCTGATACCTGACCTTCCTCACATCTTTCAGAGTGAGGCACTGGAAGGGTTCGGTTTTTCTGGCACGGACAATTTTCCCACGTGCTTTTGCAGCCTGTACTGGGGAGGAACTGGTTAGGAACAGTGATTATGGCCTCTTCCGACAGAAGCACGAAGCACAGCTTTCAGTACCTCACCCGTGACCATGAACCACCCACCTACCAGCACTCTCCCTTGTTAATGAAAAAAGGGACTTAAATTCACCCTGTCTTGTACTTAAACTAAACTTTCCCTGGTGCTCATTTAAGCCTTTCATTACCTGCTCTGCCATTACTGATTGATGAAAATTACTTGCCTCAGTCTTCCTTATAGTGACTCCTCATGTTTACTGAGACAGTTATATCTCCCTCCTGTCTTTCCTTTAAGCTGCATATGCCACAGCCTCCTAACTTATTTCTATTGTCCAGATGGTTTTTTTTCCCCCATACTAACATCCCACTCGGAATTCCTACCAAGTCTTTGTGCGACACTGGACAAAAACTGAATGCCAGCTTCTCCCCAAACCCTGAGACCGTACGGTCAACTTGAAAGCTTCACGTGACCCTTTCCGTTCACACGCCAAGACAAAAGCAGGCTGCCAAAAGCTTTGAATGCCACCAAAAACATGATGAGCCGTCCAAATCATTTCAACTGCCTGCCTAGAAATTCCCAGCTTACATAGGTATACGCTGGGCTGTGACTCCTTAATTACAGAGTTCCATGACATGAAACTATTCAAGGTGGTCAGATGATCCCATTTTTAACTGGAGATTTCACAAAATTCTGTCATCCACAACACCTTCATGGCTATCCATCACAAAGTCATGGTCATCAGCCTTATTTCTATTCCCTAAAACTTCTAACACATTGAACACAGAAGAAGGAGTATATAGACCTGTGGATAAAGCCTGATAACTCCTCTCTCCTTGGCACTGAACCTATCACGGCTTTTTCCATCCCTGACTCTAGTAAGGGCTTCGGGGGGGGAGGGGGGTGTGGTGTGTGGAAAACCTCAATGTCAAGTTCCTCTTCCCTTCCAGAGCTGCTGTTTAACAGTTAATGCCTATCAACATACCTTGAAGCTAGAGTCAGGGGATGACAACAGTGACACAGACCCAGAGAGTGTGCTCTCAGACTCAGAGAGACAGGTATGATGTCCAAGACATCCCCTCCACTGATCCCTTCATTCCCAATCTGCCTCTGCCAGCTGGGATTGACCAAGAGAAAGAGGTTCAGGCTGAACTTGGTACGTAATAGCACAAAGGGACAACTGGGCAGCAGAGGATCACTGCAGGTCTCTGCTTGGTAAACAGATCTAATCCTCCACCATCTCCCATGTCTAGCTTCAGAGCATCCATCCTGCAGCTGCTCAGGGAGCCCGTAAGCGCACGTTTGGCATCTTGTCTTAGCAGAGAAGCAGCTCCTAGGCAATGCACCAGAACACAAACATAAAAGCCAAGCCGCTTCGGGTTTTTCTCTGGTTGCCTAAAAAGCGGCTGCCTTTTAATTGTATTTTCAGCTTATTAATATTCCTCTCCCTGCTCTAATTCTATGCTTTACCTGTTCCCTCTCACAGCAGCCATTGTTTGCCCTTCACCACCCCCAGGGCTTGAACTGTCTCCCTCCCACTGCTCACGACACAGCTTCAATGCTCACGCTCCCGGGGCAGGAGCTCTCGAGCCGTGTGGGTACACGTTACTGAGCTTGGGTCCTCCCAACGCCACATCCCCACCTTCCCACTCAATCGCTCATCCTCTGGGATAAACAGCGGACCCACGAGGCACACTTTAGGCTTCCTGTATTTAACGATCAGCCCGTCCTCCCCTCCTTCCCCACGGCACACTGAATGGTTTCAAACCACATCTTTTAACACCTCCTACCGCAGCTTCACTGGTGCATCCAGGTGACTCAAACCATTCTTTAATACATTTGCGCATCAGAGATGCCACAGCGACAGACACCTCGTGTACACGCTGCAGCCAGGTCAGGAAATCACTAACGAAGAACTTAAGCAATTTTTCTACCTGCCATTAATTGCTCCATTAAAGAGACAACTTCACAAGTGCTGGCTTGGCTTTTCATACATAATGACTATGTGAAAGAAGAGAAAGCACATAGGGGGCTGAAGGAGAAGATATAGGTGTAGAGGATGTAGAACTAGATGTAGAACTGACAAAACTATGCAAGTATTGAAAATCCATTACAGAATGCAGAGGAGAAGGAATTCGTAAGAAAAAAGGGAAAACGTTACATCCCCCATCGTTGTTCCCACAGTGGCCAGATCGGCAGGTAAAGTACAGCTTTGTGAGACAACACAGCTAACCATGACAGAGACTGCCATAAGGATGACTTAAAGTAAACATGTTTTGTATAAGTTCTATAGCAGATTGACCTCCAAAAAGTCCTAGTTTTGGGTCCTTCCTTACACAGCTTAGCCCATCTGACACTGCCAGACTTCATTTTTCAGGCCAGTCAAAACAATTTATTTAAGTTAATCTTTGCTTTCCCCTAAATCACTGCAGCATATACAAGATACACGACTCATTACTACAAAATTTGTTACCTATGTTGACAAATCACTGAAAAATCAGTCTGCAAGTCCATATAAAAACAAGGCAGAAGCCAGAAAAATCTTGAGTAAGCTGGTAACAACACAGTAGTTTTTAATACCTGGTACAGGATTACTCAGATACCAACTACGCCAGCACTGGGACTCAGAACAGAAAGGCACTTACAAACTCAAGTTATTATGCTAAAAACAGATTGCAAAGCATTCAAAATGCCTTCTGAAACCAGAATATTTGTTGAAACAGGGTTCAGGTCCAAAAAGATCTAGAACTTTCTTCACAAAAACCAAACAGCAATTTTATCAGCACTGGTCATGAAAACAGGAGTTTCCAGGTTAAGGAAGTTACTCCCACATCACCTGTCACAGAACAGATGCACAAAATAAGTCATTTTCTGGATGGCAGCAATGACATGTGGTACCTTTGCCATATTCTCACAGAATCTCATTTTAGTTCACTTTGCTCCAGCGCTTGGAAGAACTTTTGCTTGGGAGGGACCGCTATTGGGGCATCCTTGATCCTTCGGTAAACGATCTGCAAGGATCCCTATGTTTAAACATAAGGATACACGTCTGCACGAGGATCTGACTCTTCAACCTATCTGGCAAGCTCCTCCACGGGAAGCTGCATCCCACTGCCTTGAAGCATAGACCCCAGATCACCCCAGACTGAGACGTGGGGTTCCTCAAAGCTGTGCAGCACAACCTTGCCTCTCCAGCTGTGGAGACAGCCCCACACCTACAAGGCATAGGGCTGGATTAGTACCTGCTTCACCAATTCAGCTGAGAACAAATGCTCTCCGTGAGTAACTGTCAGGGAAACAATGTGCTATAGAAATCTCACTGCCAAAAAAATGAAAAAAAAATTTTTTACTGAGGTCTTACACCATAGGCACATATCCCACTGCTGGCAGAAAGAGACCCATGGAAATAAAAGATGACTAAATGTGGAGATTAAATCACTGCTATTAGAAGGTTTTGGGTTGCCTTTCAGGGGTGATGCAGATGTGGAGAACAAAGGGCTAACACATCTTTTCTACATGCACTTAGAAAATGATAGAAAAATTTAGGCTGGAAGAGACCCACAGGCTGGCTGGGACTCCTCCTGGTCCACCAAGGACACGGGAATATCTAGGACAGACACTAATAAGCAGAAATAGCATAAATGATGATGTCAAGTCCTACTCATCTTCCTAACTCAGAGTAAGGAAAAAAAAAAAGCATCATTTGAGCCCAATACTGCCTGTCCTAACAGGACACATTATAGCTGCAGAGCCTGTCCAGACAAACTTGTCACCATTTGTTACACTAAGCGACGGGAAAGGAAGTCTTTCCACAGGCACTAATGCAAGGCAGTGTGAATGAGGTAAGAAAACGTGAGGACTTTGCCGGGAGCCTGCCCCATTCCGTGGGTTGGTTCCTGTGGCTCAGCCTTACCTAAGCCGGGCCACCTTGCAATGCAACAAGGAGGCCATAGCTTCTTCAAAGTAGCCAAACCACAACAAGTTGTAATAAGCCGTTAAAAGTTTCTCCCCTCCCACTGGCTGTGGTTACTTTTCTCATCCTTCCCTTACCACAACTGAGCTGATTGCCAAGTTTGCATAAAATGATGGAAAAATGTACTTTCATCAAAAAAGTAAGCAGAAGGGAAGAAGAAAACACCAGGCTACGGTTACTTAAACACGCTGTCAGCACTTCAGCCATAAGGAACATTGAAACGTTCAGGCCTTTGTCTGATCTAATTCCTCTGAGAAAGTTTCTGCTTGATCTTAACAAGAAATATGCATGAATAATTTGGTAAGAAAAGAAATGAACCAAAATCAGTAAGAGGAAAGTGGGTTCAGATAGTCAGAAACAGTTGTTCCACCTTCACAGTCAACAGAGGAAACCGGCTCTCAAGTGTATTAACTACAGATATGCCTGGATCCTGAGCCACAGGGAAAACGGCTTTAAAGAAAGGTTTTAAAGTAGATTTCTTTTGGGAGAGAGAAAGCAAGCATCCCAGTTGGAGAACAGAGGCACCGTGTCAATCAAGGGCTGTACCAGTCCCAAGAGATATTCTTCAGACCTGCTCACGGTGCATTTCCCCAAAGTCTTTTCTGCAGTTCAGACATCAAACATGAACGAAAACTGGTTTTCAAATTAACATCCCAGCTTCAGAACCACATACTAATTCTTCTAAGCCAGCAAAGGATGAGTAGCTGGTACAAGAGTACAGCGGAGGCCCTGGCATATCTGCCACCAGCTCTTTTCTGCTCCTTCTTGTCCACCAGTAAGACCAGCCATGCCAAGAGAAGGATCCAGAGATGATCTGCATGGGCAGTCAAGCACGAGGCTGATGAAGGATCACGACATAAAATATAAAACAAGGGAAGCTGTTAAAAATCAGCTACGCGAGTTACCTGATGCTCTGTAGTACAGTATTCCCTAGCGCCACTTCTCACGCTCTTCTGCTTTGCATGGGTCAAGGAAAATACTTGAGGGATGTCCCTTCTCTGAATTACCATGTTTTTTAAATAGCATTAGAGCACTCCTTGGAAAAGGAGCAATAAAAACCCACTAGACACTTGTGTCAAAAGCCACTTAACCATGAACACACACATCAAATGTGAAGAGAAGGTGGGAGATCATGTCAAAAGAGATAAAAGCAGAAGAGGAGAGAGGCCATGTTGCATAATGCTGAGGACAGAAATAGGCCTGTATTGCCTAAATCGATGAGAACTATGGACAGAAAAATCAGGTGCTCTAGTATCAAGAACTCAGGAAAAGATTAAGCTGGGCAGAACAGAACCACTACCTTTGCATAGGTCAATTTTTCCGTTAAAACAAGTATCAAAAATGCTAAGCACAGCATCCTACTGTGCTCAAGGGTGCTGCCAGGAATTCATTAATGATGTGTTTATGATCGTCATTAACTTACCAAGACATAAATATCTTGCACTGTCCCCAATTAATAAATAACTTGTTGGAAAGGCAACTAACATTCACCAAAAAAATGTACAATTGACTGAAATCACTAAAAACTAAATTAAAATTAAACTGTTGCAGGAGGAGAAGAAAAAAAAACATACCATGAAACTGGAAAAAAACCCACTGCTTCTTAATGAGATAAGTGGGGACTCATGGAGGGAGCACAGCACTCCAGAACAGGGTCAAGAATAACACTTCAGTGCCTCCTTGCTGGCCATCCCTGGAGCAAACGTGGCAGTGGGAAACCAGAGCAGGACAGCAAATGAGGATAGAATAATCGCTATTTCTCTTTCTGTTGCATTCAAGTTTCAGGTTATTTTTCTTAACCTTAAAAAGTATTGCACTCATTTTCAATTTGTAGAGGCACTGGGGAATCACACTTTCCAGTTCATGAAGAACTTTTCCTTCAACCAACCTATTCCTCCTGCAAATGCAGAGCCACACCACCTGCTTTAATGACCAGTTAAATGAAATCAGTGAACCAGACAATTACCATCACAAAAAAAAAAAATTAGTCCTTGGGTCAGTTTCTTCCTTAGAGTCATAAAAGTCCAAATAAAAAAAGAGAATAAACTCAAGTTAAGTTTGCAGTGACTTAATAAAATGCTGTTCCTTAGCTGGATGACATAACCTGAGCACGCAGACATTTGTACACGTGACAGTGAACTCCGAATACTGTCATCTTAAACAGGTTATGGTTGTGGGGGGATCCTCTTGTGCACAAAATCCTCATTTCTGATGCAAATAAAAGCCTGGCTTTGCTCAAGCCAGGTCAAACCCTTGAGTTTGCCCCGGAGAAGGGCACCATTTTGAGTCAGCTCCACTTGGGAGCTCAGACACAGGCCCAGGAGTCCCCCATTGCTATTCTTGTACTCGCTTTAGTCAAAAGAATGAAATTTTGAAGCTTGATGCTTAAATTCCAGCTGTGTGGCTAGGAGAAGGGAGATTGGGAGCTGCTGTTAACTCCTGGTAATGCCAAGGAAAAAGGAGACCTTCAATTCGATTGAAGGGTAAAGGTCTCAGAATACATGGACATTTCTTATAATGCACCAAGGAGTGACTAATGGAGGCCACGTAACAGAGACCACCTGTTTAGCAGGATTCACACAAGGCTTGAACACTTAGCCAAAAGATTCAGAACAGCGAAGCAAACAAGAAGGTGGGGACAAAAGCAGAGATGAAGAGTTTTGGGATAGTCATGAATCCTGGTCCTTCAGGCCGCAGCTTACTCATTAGGAATGAGACAAATCTTCCTTGGGAAGGTAGCAATAGACTGCTCACAACCTTTTTTGTCTTTTTCTAAAGCGTCTCATAACCATCTCCACTGGCAGTGCCAAAGCATGGCAAGCACCACGTGGAGGGACACGCACCTTGGACCTGACGGCTGCTGCTACAACTCCACAAGAGCAGCACAAGACATGTTCCTGGGGAGTGCCATGGGCCCCGAAATGCTCATGAGAAATTCAACAACAGGTTTGATCTGCAAGCACTACGAGCCACAGCTGCAATAATTCCCTGCAAACCCCTCCCATGCTCTTGCTCTTCCTCCAGAAACCATGTCATGCAGCACAGTCCAGGCTGGACTGCCCTCTCCCCATACCCAAAAATAACCCAAACCTCGAGCTTCAGAATATCGTGCTGCAGTTTGCGCTGGAAGTCGAGGAAGTGGGAGATGGTCAGCTTCCCCTTCAGATCTGCCCCAAAGAAGTATGTTGTCAGCGCAGAGTTGAAGCCAGTTTTCAAGGTGTTCCCTGTTGTAGACCGGTCTCTGTGGCGCATGCCCATGCTCGTTTGGGAGCGAATGATGCTCTGGACCTAAAAATAAAGAGGAACATCAGCTACAAAAACACCACTGGGACTTGGGCTAACCAAGTATCAGTACGAAGAACTCCAGGCTCAGCTGTGTCATCTTTTATTTGTTTAACCCTTCCTGAAATAATTCTTGAAGGACATGACAGTCCAAAAATTTGGCTTAAGTTAGGCTCTGTTTTTTCCAGTCCTCTTAAAAGAAAGAAGAATATAAAATGCTTAAAATGAGTTTCAAGAAACAATTCACCCGGTTTGTGGATGAGCATTTTAGTGCTGGTCCTCCACCTGGTCAGCAGAGAGCAACTTGTTTCCAGCAAAGTTGCAGGAGGAGAGAAAGCGGAGGCAACCGCAGGGAACAAAAAAGCCTGCACACGTTTTGGAGCTTCCACTCCTGCTTTACCGCTCACCCTTGTCGGTTCACACCAACCCCAGTTACCTCACATGGCGTTTCCTTTTCCCTTGTGCACAAAACCAGGGGTTTTCTACCCAAAGGGACCTCCTCCTTGTTGCCTGCCGCTCTCTGCCATGACTGGCAGCTCCTCCGTCCCCGGGGCTGCGTGGCAAAGCTGAGCTGCAGGCAGGGGCTGACCCACCCAGAGCAAAGGGCTCTCCAAAAGTCCCGCAGGCTGCATCAGCCCAAATACAACCCCAACGACAGCGCCGGCAGAACAACAAGTAATGCAGAAGTATCTGAGTCACCAGCAGACTGGGATATTTGCACAAAGACAGCCAAGCATGAAAGCACACATTATAACAGGAATATTTCAATGTTTTTAACAAACCACACAGGGCAACAGCGGCCGCCTCCTCCCCGGAGGTCTCAGTAGCGCCCTGTACCTTCTTGAAGGCACCACTCAACTCGAGTGGATGCTACGGGACAGGGCAAGGATGTGCAGGACAACTTCCCTACCCGCTACGATATGGCCAGGGTTATTCTCTGCATAATAGCCAATCTCTTCCAACAAGGCAGAGGCTTCATACTAAGGACAAGTGTGAAAAAGGAGGGGGAAAAAAAAAGCTACCTGACATGCTACTGGGCACTCAGCCTTGACAGCACAGGCTTCCCGAAGCTCCAGCAAACACCACTGCTTCACCTTCAGCCTCTTCCTCCTGCCAACAAAAGTTGGGAGGAAGAAAAACAGCTGCCAAGAGCTCCAGCTGTCAAAAGGACACCAGAACCTCGTTATTGTGGTATATGGCACGTTCAGTTTTTTCCTAACAAGAGAGCGAGCACTGGAACAACCCCAAAGGGGATGCTCTGGAGGAAAATGCTGCGTGTCGCTGCCAGGCTCACCTCACTTGAAATGCTGCTTCTGAACCACAGGCTACTGGCTATTCTTCCACTACAAAGAAAACCAAGTCAAGTCAGAGGAAAAAAGATAAAGAAATAAGGTTTTGGTTTGGTTTTTTTGAAATAGGCACTGTGATGTGAGGAAGGATTTGTGCACTGTAAATAGCAACTCCTTATTTTGCTTTGTGCTCCAATTTAACTGCGAGCTCTTGCATGCGCATTTTGGAGACAAATATTTATAAACTGGCTGAAGCAATGCAGTTTATGACCAGCTTGGAAAACTGCCTCTGTTTCTGCAGAAGCGAGTGTTTACCACCCCGCAGGCTGTTTGATAGAGCATCTTTTCCCGGGTGTTATTTATAAGGCATTCTACACCCTTCTTCTCTCCTCATCTATAACAAGTATCAGACAGTTTGAAAATCCATCTGTGGTCACTGGAGCCAAAATTATCTGGCTGGTCCCTATTTTGGGTAATTCTTCTAATACACAGAAAGGCAGGCGACCACTGCAAGAAGTTGTCCTCCAGCCCAGCTAGTGCTGTCCTCCCCCACAGCTCATCGATCATACAAAGATGGGAAGCACAGAGATGCTTCACTGTCTTTTGTAGGTATTTCAGCCTAAGTGTTTGTGATCTGTTTCATTTTTTGCATCAGACAAGAGAGGGGAAAAAAAGAAGAAAAAAAAATCAATGAAAATAGTTAATGGTTTGAAGAGAAATCAGAAGTAACACTGCTTGAGAGTTTACTACTTTGCATCTGACTTTTTAATTAAAAATAGAAGAGTAAACTAACCATTTACATGCTGAAGGATGAAAAGCTGAAGATGATACTGATGGAGGCACCAAACTATTTAGCGCTATGCACTAACCAGATGCATCAACTGGAAAAAACACCTGAGGCTCTTCAGCGAGGCCTGAAGAAATTCAGTATGGTTTTTATTAGGTAGTTAAAGCCTCCAACTTACTTGCATATTAGTTAAATTGCCACAAGTAATTTTCTTCCTTGATGAATACTCTTAAGGTTTGTCAGACATGAATGAGAAGAGACCTGCTGTTGTTGGCTGTCTCCAACGACGGCATGTGAAAAAGGAGTAAGAAATTCATTTCCACGTGCGCACAGCCAGCAGGGATGGTACAATGCTTCTGCGATGACCCTTTCCTTTCCCTTCTTTTTCTTCCCATTCTCCCCAAAACAGAGTTGCTCTTCTAAACTGATGTCACCTCTAGTAGCATACTCCCCTAGAAGGGCCAGTTCCAGCTGCCCCTGCCAGGTCAGATGTTTATGGTATAGACCTGCAAACTCTGCCGTCCTTCACGGTCTCACTGAAGCATTTCCATAAGGAGTGAAAAAGAGTATTTATCATATAAATTATTCTGCGTGTTATATTTTATATATACGTGTATAATGTTATATATGTGCCTCCCGCTAAAGCTATGCCTTTGCTTTAATTCTGTCTGCAAAATGCAGCAAATCAATTATAGTGATATCTGCATAGACATTGTCAGCTGCTTCTCACTTTCCAAAACAGCTCCTTCATCTTCTGACTCGAAAAATCTGGAAGATCAGCCTTCACCAAAATACTCTGATGCTAACCAGGAATTTTATTCCTTTATATAGAGGCAGTGACGCATGTAACAAGCTTAACAAAAATATGTCCCTCTTCCTAAGGATTTTTATATGGCTTAATGCACATATAACTTCCCTTTGCCTAGCGGATGATTTGAAATAATTGAATTCAATTTCGTACTTTCATCTTCATAGTGCTTCCAAAACATCCATCCTCAAGAAACTTTCTTATTTTACATGTCTAATAAAAAAGCCAAACATGACACGCGTGCTAGTACCTCGGCGTCACTGCATTTTTAGTAGGCGGTTAACCATTCTCCACTTCTTAAAAATTCATTTATCTCCATAATTGACTTCACTCTAAACACCTTTTGAATCGTTAAATATTGTGAGATAGCTGCAGTGGAACGCTACATTCATGCACTATGCAAACAGAAGAAAAAGCGGTATTTTTCACTTGGGAAAACAGGTACCTAACTCAGAATTTTTCATAGACAAACAGCACAATAACCTGGACACATCGGTGGGTGTATTCAAATTTGCACCCGAAGAAAATTGAATAAACTCCTGGGTTTACTTTACAAACTGTCACATGAAGGGATACCATAATGGAGATAAATATTACTCCCATTCTCCTAATAGTCCAAAATTTGCATCTAAAAGCATACAGTTAACCAGATATATTACACAGCTCGGGAGCAAACTCCTAATAATGACATCATACCCACAGGTAATAATTTAAAGAGGATGGCAGTAAGAGATCAGAAGGGGGGAATTAATTTAACAGACCTGCTTTGCCACTGGTTCTTTCCATTTATAGCAAGTGCCCCAAGCATGACCTCTTACAGACTCTTCTGAGTAAGAATTTGTAACTGGATTATTCAGAGCTGCTTTGCTCTCGGATATCAGTACACAGGTTTTCGCCATCTCCGAACACTTATGTCACACAGAATCACAGAATCATTAAGGTTGGAAAAGACCTTTAAGTTCACCAAGTCCAACCATCAACCCAACACCACCATGCCCACTAAACCATGTCTCGAAGTGCCACGTCCACACGTTTTTTTGAACGCTTCCAGCGATGGTGACTCCAAAGGGCAGGTTACTTTTTTGACCAGAGTCTCACTTCCTTTGCTGAGAAGCAGCAGCTTCCACTTGCCCATTAAACATAGAGCCCCAAGGGACGTGGGGTCACAGAAGGTGTTTCCAGGGGCCATTGGGTAGATGAGTGATGTATCTCCTCTACCTTGTTCTTTGCAACAGAGGTGGTGACTCCTCATCTAGCCGGCCGGTTCCCTTTTTCGCCAACGCATTTACTTTTCCTTTGATGAGTAGCACACACATGGAGCTTTGCTAATATACAGCAGTTTCAGGATGTTTCTGAGTTAGCCAAGCCTTAAGGCTGTTTTCTGCGTAGGCAAGAAAGCCATACCCTTCTGTCTGGGGAGGTCAGATCTCTTCCCCACTGACGGCTCGAGCCTTCAGTCTATTCTCACTCTAATACAATCACAAAGCGTAGCTTGTAGGAGGACCTCACCAGTATCAGCAGGCTAAGCTCATTAAAGAGCCTGCATCAAACTCCCCGCTGATGAAACCTTGTAAGAAGTAGGGGAAAGAAACTAATGAAAATGCACTCTCAACAAACACGTTTTTAGATTACATTGAAATAAATGGCTAAATTCTTTGAAGCAGACTTGCCCTGGTTGTTCTCGGAGAGAAACAAAATGAAGGAATGCAATAAAAGCTGTGGAAGACAGCAGGGTCACAATCCTATGACACCAGTGCACAGTGAAAAATATTCTTTATCTACTTTGGAGGTGACATCTTGTAAAGACACCCTGGTGACTAAGTCACAGGAAATCGGAGCTTATACTAACAGCTGTCCTGGTTGAATGAAAAATTATGTCTTTAAATACACAGTAAAAAAAAAAAAGCAGGCACTGAGGCCACACAGCAGAGAATAGAAGGAAGAGACATAAACCAGCAGTAACCACAAATATAAATCACACTAACATCGTAGAGGAGCGATGCACTTTTAGGACTAGGATGCCATAGCATTATGAACTGAACCTGTCATTCAACTTGCCTGCTCAAACTCTTCCATGTCCACCTCGCCGTCACCATTCAGGTCAAACATCTTAAAGGCGATTTCGAAATTCCTCTGGGGAGCTACATAAAAAAAAACAACACACGATAAGAAACAAAGACCAGTTAACAAAGATACAAAAGCTCAATAACAAAAGGCAGAAATTCGGAATGACCTTATCCAAAAGAAATTTTGCATAATTTTTGCAATTTTAAAAAGAAAATGCAGCTCTCGGGAGTTACGAGCTTCATGGTGCTCCTTTTACCAAAGGTCTCAACAAGGAGGTTGGGAGGAGATGTTTCTTGAACAAAATTTATTCCATTTACAGATGGAAAAAGCACAAAAGCAAGACACCATCTGATATTTCTAATGAAAATAAACAGAAAATGACCCTGTACCAAGAGCTCCAGCCGGCTCCCCAGACTGTAATAACAATTTAGCCAGAGGAATTTCCTCCGGCGCTGCAGAGCACTCTCCGTACTTTGTGAAGCAGCCGGTGGGTGAGGAACAGACCTACCCAGAATTGGGTAATTCTCTTCCAGACTCAGCTCTTGTCTCACTGTGCAAATTTAAACAAATCATTACCAACCCTGTCTCAGTCCACTTATGACACTGAGATAACACACAAGCAGGAGCTCGCCAGCTGAGACACACCCCGCAACAGCACGGTACCTTATTTTTCATTGCATTTAGTCTGTGTTGTCATGTTTTATTTAGCCAGAACTCTGCAAAGCATTGCTTCACAGACACCCATCACAGCAAAACCACACTCTTTCCCCTGCATCGCACTAAAGAATTTCAGCACTTTCCCATTTTGGGCTCTGTAATCCATCACCATTTAAAGTTACAACATAGTGCCACAATTTTGTTTTCCAAATTAAGGTAATACATGACGAGTTTATCTTGCTCCGTTCCTTTCAAATACATAACACCTACAGGAATTTTGGTGCTTGCTGGGATTTCTAGGGAATTCTCTAGGCTGTAACTAATACTTAGACTGTCATCTTAAACGATCAATTAAAACTCAGCCCTGTTTTTTGTTCTGAAGATGGCTCTTCGCCACCTAAATCTGGCAGCAGAATGTGGATCACTGGTGAGGTTCATCCCCCTTTAACCTTATCTGTGGCAAGAAACTTCTAATATATCTCTGGATGCTCAAAAAGTACTGGCTTTCTGCAACCAGGGTTCTGCGCTAAGGCATCTCCCAGGTAGGGGTGGGAGGGGGAGCACAAAGAGGAATCACTCAGACAAAAAGAAATTAATATGGAATTAACTGAACTGGGTTTGTACATTAGTTACAGCTTCAATTTAGGAGCAGGAGACTTTAACATCGTGTTTTCCCCTTGCTCTAATAAACAGTAGCACTTTATCACTGAAAGATTCAAACATGTTAATGAGATTACTTTTATACATCTGTTTAAGGCACAAAGTGATGGGAAACGATATTAAACTCGACAGCAGCAACGGCCTGTTACTAGCCACTTGATATATACAGCACATACAGTCCCGCCGTTACCATCTCTGGATTTCCAGTTTCCTCATGCCAGTTAGCTGGGCTTTCCATTCCAAACACCACGTGCAGAAGCGACGTCTCCTATAACCACGGCCATCGCCAGCAGCGCGTGGTGGGTTATTTCTGCCCCGCAGCAGAAGCGATGCCTCCACCCAGCTCCTCTGTCCTGCCTGCTGGGATGGGGAGACCTTCGCTCTCCCATCCCTCGTTATTTCAGTGTTAGCCGAGATGTACTCAGGTGGACCAGTCGGCCCCAACACCAACTTCGTAATCTCTTTAACCGTGTAATTTAATTAAAGGGATTTATAGAAAAAGCCTCCTCTGTATCCATCCATCATTTCCAGTGATTAATTCCCCATTTCCCTGAGAGCAACAATATTAAGCTCCTTCCAAGTACCCTCCTAACATTTGAAGAACACATCTAATTTTATTCACTTTAATTGCACGTACCTCACAAAAGCCTGGACACAATTTCTCCTTATTAGCCCCCAAAATCTAGCACACGAGTTGTTTCCTCTAGAAGGAAACAGGGGACTATACAAAGCTCTAACCTAGTTACAAGATGCTAGAAAAAGAGCAGTTTACACATCTCGCCTTTCTTCCTCCATTTTCCCTGCCAGGGTACAATGATGTATATTCTGAGATTGGAAAATTTGTCCCCCCGTGTTAAAAATTGGTGTTTGCATGTTGGAAGGTGTGTGTGTGTGTCCTTTTCTTTAGGGAAAAATATAATACCATGTCCCATTCATGCAGACACAGGGTGAAACAGAAAAGCAAGGTACTTAACCCTCACAACGGTTGTTTCCTTCCTTTCCCTTCTCTAAATACACATTTTCAAGAGCAGTTTATCAAAGCCTCAGAGGAGAACATCACTTGCAAAATTGAAATGAACAACTCAGCCTACAAAATCTGCAGGGTCAGTATTTTCTAAGGACAGGGAAGGAAAGTGTCTTTAAATTGGCAAATTTAATTACTTCATTTCTTTAGCTAATAAGCGACACAGTCCGCTGCTTCCTCTGATCTGCATATCTAACTCCAATTACTTGTAACGACTCTTAAATCCAACAAACATGAATCCGAGCCAGGGAAACCAGAGGGCACCAAAGACAATTAGCTCATCCCGCTCCTGCTCAGGAAGAAATGTTCATTAAGATGTATGTCCCTGATTTCCGGGCAGCCTGAATTTATCAGTCCCAAGCGAGATGATTTCTGCCTCTCCTCTTGGGCGTGATGTTTCAGACCCGGATTTATTGGGGAAGAATCATTCTGACGGCAGCTAAGCCCCCCTTGCCCACCCTGCCCCACTACTCGCGGTTACATCAGCCTGTACAAACTCCATCTCCCCTCTTCCTCGTGTACTTATGTCTTTCAGAAACTTGCAGACCATAAAAGCCGCAGATACTGGTTTACCTAGCTAAACTTCACCTCTCCCCCTTTCATTCTGCCCCCCCAATTTTACCATTTGTGACTTCAGCTTCTCGAAATTTCCCCACTGCCTCCTTCATTAAGATGCCTCAAATGAACACAATATTCCTTCTGCAATGGTTATCAAAACCACTTAAAGGACTGTTTGCTTTCCATACGGCGCAATGCCTGTTTTCACAAGGGAAAACCACTTCTGGATTTCCCCAAGTGCCGAGCTGCACTTCCAGCTCGCTCCGATTTTGCGAGCTATCTCCTCGCCATCCTTTTTGACATTATTCAGAATCAAGATTTTTCACTGCAACTAATTTCTCTTGGGAAACAAGTCAGGAACCGGTCAGAGCAACCGCCATTTCTTTTGTAGCTTTATTTCTAGTCTTTAGATGTTCAGGAGGATACAACAAGTTCCTAATGATTCCTCCAAATCCTACACACAAAAGAAAACATGGTACTGGAGCCCACGCCGATTCAAATTCTTAAGCTACCCACGCCCTGCTTTGAGATATATACAAATATATTTAGAAAGATGAGGTTGAAATGATTCTGTAGATCTATAGCTCCACCAGCTCTACACACCAAGTTGCCTTTTCAACTAACCTGGGAGTTAGTGCATACAACAATTAACATTTTTCTTGACTCATCTGTTCAAATGAAATATCTGGGAACAGAAAGACAATAGCAAAACCAAAAGCCAGACACAGTACTGTTACGAAGACGAGCAACTTTCACCAGACAAATAAAATGACAGGGAGCAGCACTGGCCACACTGAAAAACCCACCTGATCCATCAATATAAAGCCCCAGGGAACCTCTGAGGCATTAGATGGTTTGATTAGGCATCTTTAAGCCAATTATGTCATGTTTAACTATTTTTAATTATTCAATTGACCAATTTGCAGGACTCAGTTCTTCATTGCCATTTACTCTCACCAGAAGCAAAGCATTCTGAAAGACAATAAGTGCTCACTGATGAGAAGGGCCACATTTTTACTATTTTTGCACTCATTTGGTCTTCTCTTTCCCCCAAACTCAATGCTCCACACTTGGAGATACCTCCCAATAAGTCCCCTCTGACTCCTGCTGCAGCTCATGCAACTCATTGCTCCAGTCTCAAAAATTAAGCGTCCATACAGCATCCACCTCAAGCGGAGGTACCACATTTAAGGAAAATTATTCTGAACATGCTTTTGGAAAAAAAATAAACATTGCTCCCTTCAGATGTGGTTGAAAATTTCTTTGTCTGAATTTAAACACAAAGCAGCTCAGGACATCAATATCCATCCTGAAGCCTAGTAACTCCCCAAGCAACTCCAGTGTGGGACAGAAGACCAAGAATTCAGCTGAGGACATCTTAATGACTTAATGACTGACTTTAAGAAAAATTCATTAAGGAATTAAATACCCTATGATGGCTTCTTCCCCATCTATCTCAAAATTAAGAAAAAAATATTCACTAAGACTATAGTACACTGAAGCTGAAAAAAGGTATCTTCGTAATCAATCCAAAATTAACAGAGTCCTCCGAAGGTAGAGGCAGATTTTTGTCTCTAAAGAGATGGCTCAAAGCTTTGCAGCTTTAATATTCTTTCTTTCCCTTTTCACAGGAAAAAAGATTATCTTATTCCTCCAGGCAAAGATTAATCAAGATTTTTTTTTTTACCCCCTTAAGTTACATGAATCAGCATAGTCATTCTGTCTGACTCTGCACAGAGGTATTTCAGCCAAGAAATTTTTCTGTACGCGTTTGAACTGGAACATTTCCGTCTGAAGGAAAGAATTGGGGTCATAGATGACCTCACCGTTACAAGACCCCAGCCAGCAACCCAGCAGTGGCATCTAGTTCATTGTAAGCAACTGCACCGGTAATAGGGAAGAACTGGATGATGCACTGTCACATAACACATCTCCAAATGCTGTAATATTGTTTTTGAGAACAGAGTTACAGCCTTATAGGGAAGCAACTATCCATAGACTATAGAAGGCTGAGCCCCAGCTGCAATAAATATGGGGAAAACCACCACCATTACAACGTTCTAACATTGCACGTATTTTCCTTCCAAAGGATTCCACTATTTCAGAAAAGCAGTCCAAATCCCACCGATTTCTTTTTTTAATTTAATATTAATCAACCCAGAAATGTAAATAACAGGCAGCTAAAATAACCTAGAGTCCACAGGATGTAGACTGAGCCACAATATCATCGGTTCTAAAGGTAAAGTATCTTTAAATAGCTAAGGGTTATCACAAGGAAGAATCAGAATAACCTCTGAAATAATACAATTGTATCATTTTAAAACCTGAGTATGCAAACCCCACTAAAATAGACTGCTTTAAAGCTTCAGTCTGTAACACCCAGAAAATCGAGTTTTCATTGTGTTTTCAAGTTCCAGTTAGAATCTGAAATATAATGTTGCTTTCACAAGTGGAAAACGGGTATTTCAAAACAGAAATACCCTATTTCTATTACTGGCACGTCTCGGGTAGGTGTTATTTCCCAACAGCACGAGCTGGATCACTTTGGCTGGACCATCACGCCTGGCTCACCGGTGCAGCTCCACACATCGGAAAGGGGGTAGGAATTGGCTGATAAAGAACCTGCCATCATGCAAAGTAAAAAGACCACCACTACTAATAGTAACAAAAGCCCTAAACAACCTAGACCAAGCGAAATGAAGTTTTTGTTAGTTCCTCACTCTGAATCCATGCTGGTGGTTCACATGCCTGAACCCAGGCACATGGAGTCAAGCCCTACTTGAGCACCAAGGTCCAAGGTTACTGAGCTGCACATGCCCACACTGCCACCAGAGGCAGTGAGAGGTGCCCAACAGAAAGCAAAGAAGGGGTTAACAGTACAGGTGACAGGTAAAATCCCAAATAAACTGTCTTCTTGTACAGAAAAGCATGGATCAGACACATGCATAAGGATCAGCTACAGGACCTGGCACATGAATGGATGCTCCGATCCATCCTTTGGAAAGCTGTACCATGACAGTGTGCTACCTCCAGATACAGAAATTCATGCCAAGCATGCAGTACGCTTTCCCTCGGAGTGATATCCGAGATAATGCCATTTTTAATCTTTCTACTATTTGATCAATTAAAAAAAAATTAAAGAAAAAATATCATTGCTGGTTTTAACATCAATGACAACCGTACGCCTCAGTTTCAGATATATGAGAGAATGTGACAGCGCCTCAGCTGGAGTACAAGGCTTAGCTTTCAACAACTTCATCAGTTACCACATGACTCACAAAACACTGCTGGAATTCAAGATTCCTTCTTAAATGACTCTCTGAAATAAGGACCTGGAAACAAGCTGTGGAAATGGCAGCTCCAGACGAAGGCCATTAGAAGCTGTGTTCTCCAGGGAACCCCTGGAGAAAGAGGACACCCCAAACATCGGCAGGTTCTGGGATATTGCTATGAGCAACAACAAAATTACTGTAGTCCCTAATTCTATAGAAATAATCACGATTACGTGTTCTAGAACTTCTCAGTTAGGCTAACAAGTGCTGCATGCAGAGAAGTCCTTCCCCACTGCCAATCTACTGTCGTAGATTGTACTAACGTTGGTGGACATCCATCAGCCCATCACACCATGCCAATTCAAGGGATGAAGAGATGAACAGAGAATGGCCATGTGAAGACTGCAGGTGGAGAGGCTGGTAGAGCATCCCATGCCCTAATGTCAGTTTTCTAACCAGAGAGGTCAAGTTCTGCTTGGGAAGATCCCTAAACCACCAATTATGAGAAATCCGTCCAGCTTCTGTCTTTCAGCATGGCTACCAGCCCACAGCAGAAGTGGGATGCTGAGCCAGAGAGCCCTTGGTCTGACATGAAGCAACCAGGCTTACGTTCGGAAGTTGAGACATCCCTCTGTTGCTGCTCAGGTACATCTTGGAAGTCCCACGCAGCAGCAACTGGGCTGGCAGAAATGTACTGAAGACATCCCTCCACCATATAGTGTGGGCAAGGTGGACCCATGTATATGCACATACGTAAACCGACGGTCTTGAAAGTTTAAAGATAAAATTAACACGAACAGGGCCACAAACAAAAATATTCCTATAAACTCAAAGCCACCTTATACCTCCTTTTCTTGTAGGAACGAGCCCTATGGCATTTAGTGCTGCTTTGCAGGATTAAACCACCACTGGTAAGATAACAGATCTCACTTGTGACAGGGAAGGAGGCTGAAAACATTCATGGCAGCCAGCAATATATATTCAAAACTGCCGCACTGCAAACAGACCCCGGAGATCACGTCAGCTGCGCGCAGCAGCGCAGGAGAGGATGCCGTGCCACCTCCACCTCAGGGACCCGCACAGCGCTCGAAAATAATTTCCGGAGCTGGATGGTTTGGGATTTATTTCCTACGCAGGGGCGGGGAAAAAAATAAAGACAAAAAAAGCTGAATCTATCTAGACGAGAGGCCTCTTGCAGGCCAGTACCCATAGGGGATGGCAGCACGCCAAGCTCTAGAAAGAACCTGCAGGAGATGGGAGAAGGAGCTGCAGGTCTGGTACGAGAGCCCTGGCGAGAGGGTAATTACTTTGGCTTGAGCCAATGCTATTTAACCCTCCTTCCAGGAGGAGTAAATCCAGACACAGCGACAGTCCAATTACGGAAACAACCCTCAGTACCTGTTAATCAAGTAGGTATTAGTGCGCCTGGACAACCGACCACATTTGCTCTGAAATTGCAGCCGCTGATGATGGAAAAGCTCTTTCTCTCCTTCCTCCACCTCTTCTGTAAGTCCAAAAGCAAAAACCTCTTTGTTTTCCTCTGACATCTGAAGGACCCAGGGGAAATCCAATCAGCATTTTGCTTATCCTGTATTTTGCTCATCTTTCCACCTCTGCCCCAAAACACGGGGAGCGGCTGAAGCGACAGAAACTGTGGGGTATCCTCAAGGTCACTCAGCTCCCATTGCCTTTAATAGAAAGCTTTCTGAAGCAGTTAAATGCTATTCTATTAGTTGTTTCAAAAATACGTTGTCACAGAAATACAGCAGCTGAGGAGACAGACAGCGCGAGTGGCAGACTTCATTTTCTGGGCAATATGGAAACAGCCCTCTCTCCTCCTCTCCCAGCCTGGCAGCTGCCACACAGTCCAGGTTTCAGAGAATACAGTTGAGCTGAAGCTGCAAAGACATATTAAATTCCAAATTTTGGAGAACACTCTCAAAGCCCGGCTGGTGCTTTTGGTAGAGCCGGGGAGATGGGTAGGAGCCATCTCAGCAGACTTGCTGGGCACAACACTTGCGAGGAGCACAATAACACAAAGCCCTTGGGCTTTGTTTTCAGAGGTTATCATTGATCAGTTTTGAGTTCAATAAGCCAGACCAGACCACGATTGATCTCTCCTCATCGCTTCTGAGTGTGGCAGAGGAGCGCCTTTCCCTCCTGCCTCCCACATCCCACCCGATCTCACACCCCACCTCTGATTATCCTGCTTTAGTGCTCAATATGCCACTTCCCTTTCTCAATATTTAGTCGCTTTTAGCTATTTGATGTAATCCACAGCTCGCTCTTGTCCAGATACCTGCGTAATGTTTGGGTTATTTAAACAACACAGTGAGCAAACCAATATTGAACTGTCAGGTTTAAGACATACTTTCCTCATTCTATTTTATTTATTTCCCACAGAACAAAAAATAATCAGAAACTACCAGATTCATGCAAGGTAATCTTTACTAGTAGGAGAGTAAACCAGTGTGGCATAACAGTGAATTTTCTATCTAGCCATAGAGCAAGGTTTGTTTGGCAGTTTTGTTTTTATAAAAGCAAATGCTTTAAAAATTAAACCAATACTCTTCCTCTGGGGAATCACAGTTTGACAGTAGCTCCAGAGACATTCCTCCGTCTTCAATAACCATTCAGCAAACTCCCAAAGTACCTAAAATTCAGCCTAAAAGTCCTAGAGCACTGTCGTCTTCTCTCTTTTTTTCTGATTTTCCTTTTTGAAAGTTCCTGCCCTGTCCAACCTTCACATCAATTCCTTAAAGCACATACCACCCAATTCTGTCTCCTCTGGTTAGCCTGATTCCCTGGTAACTGCAAACACATTTAAAAGCCAAAAAACAAGAGGAAAAAAAAAAAACGTTCCTCCTGCATAGCCCTCCAAAACAAGGCTGGCTGCTACTCTAACACAAAGTGGTCCCTTTTCTGTTATTCTCGCAACAGAGAAACTAAACCAAAGCAAGAACGATTTCTCTTACTGCTGCTTGTGGAAGCACATGAAATGAATTTTGCGCCTGCATACTGGATTAGGGGGTTGCTCACCACCTGCACAGCCATAAAGCCACAGGCACGAGCCTTTTTTAAACCACACTCAGTAATGCGATATTATAACTTTGAGAGTTCATTGTCATCTGTGGAGACTCAGATTAAAAGCCCTCGCTTACACATGTGAAAATATCTCAGGTAATTTTGGCACAGGCTAGACTAACGTAAGAAAGGAAGGGCAAAAGTCTTAAGAGTCAGTTTGGAGACTCGGACAAACTAAAAACCAGATTAAAACCATGAAACAAATTTCCTGCCTTGAATTAGCTTTATCTCTCAGTGTTTGCCTTCACATCATGAAGGTCACATACACATCTTCCCCCACCAAGTCCATCTGACAACAAACAAGTCCTTGAACATTCTTTCTCCCAGGTAATAGATCCTCAGTCAATGAAGAGCTGCCTCTTTCATTTGTCCATGTTACAGCACGTGAGAACACGGGGGAAGAAAAATAGAGCACGTTGCTTTTACAAAACATCAGTGAATTACCCAGCTGACTCCCTGAACAGCTCAGAGCAGGCAGCAACTGGGAAGTATCCAGCTTTTTAATTCCTGTAATCAGGTCATCATGAAACAGATACTTACAGGATTAGATGGCCAACTTTTCGCCTTTTTTTTTTTTTGCCCCAAAGTCCGAAAATAAAATGTCTCAAGTTCATTTGGACAGTGGCATATTCCCCACTCCCCCACATTTTCTAATGGGGCTGAAAAATAACTGGAATTTCTGTTGACTTTCCTGTTTGTGATGCAGCACCTTCCAAGCAGGTAGAGAAACTCTGCACATGAGGTTTTGAGCTTGCTTTCCCCATGAAGAAAATCTAGAAATGCCGTTTGACATTGCCAAAGGCTTCAGTTTCACTGTTCCTTGCCAACGAAGCAAACTTTTAAGTGCCAGCACTTCAAGTGCAGAAGACTTTGCTGGAACAGATTAGCAGATCACAGAAATATCACAAACGCAAGTCAAGTGCAGCAGGGTGAAAAGACAGAAGGTATCTAATGATACTTGTTGAAATGTAAACAGCTTAACTTCTCTCCTCATTGGATTACATCATGCACAAGCCTGAGCTTACCCAAAGTGAAAATACAGCTGGAGAAGAGTTTGAACAGTCTTGTAACCAGTGAAGAGCTGGAAAGCCAATATTCATCCAAACACAAGAATACCATATGAACACAAGTCAAGAACACATCTCCATTTACCGTTTTGAACAGCAGGTCAAATGACTCATTACAAAAAAATCTGCCACCTTTTAAAATGAGAAACAAATCTGCAGAAGTCATCGATCCGCTTATCTTTCTGAACCACTTGAAGCTAAGTCTAAACCAGATGAAGCAGTAGCAATTATTCACTCAGCTCGAGTGTCAAGCAATCAAGAATTCCTTTTAGGGAAATGTATGTAGACAACAATAGCAAACTCATTGCTTTTAAACCTTCAAAATTTAAAAAAAGCATCAATTGCAGAGAAAAAAACCCCACTGTACTTACTGGAAAGGACCGTCGTGAGGAAGATGTAGTCGGAAAAAGATATGAGTCCACATTCTCCAAGCGCATAAAATATGCTGTCCTCATCAGCAAACTTCTCTCGCTCCTGGGATAATTTCTATTTATTCATCCGACCCACACCCCAAAAAGAGAAAATAAAGCAATCGATTAGAGAAACAGAAAGCTTTATTTGTCTCCTTACCACCAAGCCATTCCACGTACACACACCTCTATCTCCATTCATATTCAGTGGACCTTTTCCAGCCTTCAAATCTGTCAGAAACGCCTTGCAAAGATTAGTGCTTCCCCATCTCAAATGGGGGATAAAGAATTGCACAATATTAATTAGTTGGTTTAGCCTAGCTGAAATACAGATCAATAAAACTATGTCCGTTTTGCTTAAAAGTGTCTGAATCTTTGAGAGGTTAGTGCTATGAAAATGGGATTTTGTAATATAGGATTCAAAAAGGAAATAATTATATTTCACCAATAGCATTTTAGTTATACTCTGTTGTAGCAGTAGCCAAGAAAGAACTACTTCCCATGAATATAAAGTATGATCAAAGTGACCAACAACGCGTAATTATCAGAAGTGTGTTTAGCAAGCTCACTAGGAGGACCAGGACCAATCTCAATCTCGCTCTTGCTCCAGTTCTTTTCCAACACCTTGTTTTAATGGAAAATACTGCATGTGCTTTATCTCCCTTACTAAGCTAAAAATCCAAGTCCCTTTGATCCTCTGAAGCTTCAAAGACTGAAAAGGATCCATAAAACTGTTAGGAGATGCACACTGAAATCCACGCTGGTGACCCATTTTAAGAACACAGCAGGAGGAGGTGCACGCACACACACACACACAGAGGAAAACAAAATTAATATAAAGAAAAGTAGGCGTGGATGAGGTTATTCCACAGAAACCAGGTCATGCAAGCACAGAAGCATGGTGAAAGCAAGGCTGAATTTAGAAACGGTTTTAAGAAAAACCACCGACAAACACCACCACACGAGGGTCCAGCTACACAACTGTCCCCCACCGTTACCTCTGTCTAGCGGAGGTCCCATCATATACAAGATAAAGGAAAGAAAACTGGTTAACCAACAATAAAATAAGCAGGCAAAACATAACATCAAGTTGAATGGTTAGACTTGCAAAGAGAAAGAAAGTTTTGAAGCAACCAGGTGGTTGCTTTGACTGGGCACCACTAAGAAGCCTAAGTAGACATCCCAGCAAGAGTTAGCACGTAGCCTTTCCAGGTCAGACCCACTGTCTGCAGCTGATGTCTCTCATCCACCTCAGGGTTGATTTTGAGAGAACTCACCATTGTATGCGACTGCAGAGTGGGGATGAGTTCAGCTAATAATTTAGATGAAAATTTAACCCGTATCTGGCTCGGAAACCACAAGAAAAGAGACAAAAATAATCATATAGATCACCAAATAATACAGTTTCCAGGGAAAAAAGTTCAGCTCTACGGATCAAATAAAACTCTTCCCAGGAGCTCTGCCTTTATCATCTGGATAGCATCAGGAATTTAATAAGAGGCAAATCACTGACAGCAGACAACATGCTAATGGCATTCATTCACGCAAAATAACTGCTATTTATGCCTACGGGATACCAGGTTGAAGTATCATTTACTGAAAAAAATGTTTTTGCTTCCCTTCCCATCGAGACAGATCCGAAGGAAAATTACACGAATGCTTACGTTAAAGACAAACAAACAACGTCTGGTTTTCCTTTAAACTGAAGGGAGGATTTGTGGAGAAAGCAGTTTTCTGCGATTGCTGCCGCTGGTGCTGCCAGCGGCATCTCACCTGCCCGTGTGATTTATTGCCTCTTCCTCTGGTTGCCTGTCTGGAGCAGCATTTGTCATGAACTAGCTATTAGCATCCTACTTCACCCGCTTAAAGGATCCCATGGAAAAAACTTCAGACATTGGTTTATTAGTTTTTATGGGTTTCTTTTCTGCACTTAAAATTCACAGTCGGCATCAAACAGCTCAAAATATTCCTCATAAGCTGAAAACCACATCCACAGACTAGCCATAAAAAAAGATATTTAGTTGCTCTCTGAAATGCAAAGGTGTAGACAGATGGGAGGGAGAAGCATTTATTCACATGCATCTTACTTTGAGCAAGCTAAGTAAAATCTTTTCTTCACTTATTTTAAACAAGCATCTACTTGTCAAAAACCTGGGGAAGGGTACACTGTCGCTACGGTGCCCTGTCTGCCTGCAGCTAATGGGAAAGGGAATTGCTCCCACTGATCTTAACAGCGGAAAAATAATAACTGACCCATCATTAAGATTTTCAGCCTCTCAGCACTAGGACAGAAGTTTAAAGAAAATTCACAACCTTTGCTTTTTTTTTTTTCCTGGCTCACTAAGAAGCTGTGTGTATGGTTGCTTTCCACAACGTACGTGGGAAGCTCTTCCCACTATAGGAAAGGCTGCAAGCATCCTCCTCAGGGGCTGTGCCCCACCATTAAACGTTATATTTCACAGAATTACATTATAAACCCCAGGGGGAAAAAAAAAAAAAGATATTAAAAAAAATCAACCTACCTACTTTACAAAGCACAACATGGACTGTTGTGATCCCTCAAAGTTCAAGGTGGAGAAACCCAAAGTCAGTCCTCACTAACACCTAAAACCTCCATCTGTAGACGTCAAGCTTCTTTTCCACACCCTACTTTCCTTCCAGCATACTATACCATCGCTTCTAGCCAGAAAGGTAACGCATGGGATCAGAAAATGTAGGGAAAAAACCCTTCCCAAGTCTCCATCCCCTTTTAGAGAGATGTCATCTTCACAAATTAGTTATCCACACAATTTCAGGACAACTTTCACATTTGACACCCTTTTGTATCTGAACACAAGCTAATTCCCATAGTCAGTTAAAACAGTCCAATGTCTTCCATTTAAGAATTTTTCTTCTATGTTCAGTCCTTTCCCAAAACCAGAGTAATTGATTAAGATCATTCAGCACACCCAAAAAACTGAGCATTCACAAATGAGCAAGCCACGGAAAACAGTTTACAATTATGATACATTTTTTAATCAAGCAGTAGATTCATATTAAACAAGCACACAAACGCGCAAACATCCAAATTAACATGTAAAAAGAAAAAGAAATCCAAATGCACCATTGCTTTCAGCACAAGCATGGCTGTGTAAGTTCAGTGAGAAGCTGCCAGTCCAGTCTCAGTGGAATAAAACTTTTTACAGGCATTCAGGCAGAGTATCTTACAAAACCAGACATCAACAACAGGTATAAAAAAAATAATGTAATTGCATTTCAGAAGAGAAAGCTTGGTTTGATCTTTCCAACTCGGGCTCCAAGCCCAACAAACAGCACCAGAACGTGGGTTGAACATACCAGTCACAGTGACCAACCTCCCCCAGACCTGCGCACTGTAGAAAACCAAGTTGCATTGCTGTATGCGGGCAACTCCCCAGCCTTGTATTACAGGCTGGCTGCAAGCAAGGAAAGCACCCAAAGATGTATCACAAACTTCACATATTCTACCCCAAAACTGACCTACTGCTGGAGCCTCCCTCAAGTACATGGTACAGCTCCCAGGTAACAAAGGGTTTTTTGGGGAAAAAACCCCACTGATTCCTTCTGCTCTTTGCCAAATATTACCTTTATTTTGGATTTTAAAATTGTTTTCCCAGGGCTGAGTGAAGAGCGAAACATGTTAATACTTAATTATGCTAATCTGAAAGGAAAAAAAAAAAGACGTATATTTGCAAGTTAAAGGATGCCTTCTCTGCAAAGGCAGAGATGCCGCAAGGTGCGGCATCGGTGTTTGCTCTGCATTTCTAACCCGCATTTAAGAAAAGCCTTATCAGCTAAATCCTTGCAGCTCCACTTCATTTTGCATTTCAGAAACTACTTAATGAGCAGCATTTAATTTGCCACTTTGGGAAGATCACATTCTTGGTAAGTCACTTAGAGCTGACAGTTTATGTTTCAATCTGGAGGAGAAAACACTTTCAGCATATTTATTCACAATAACTTGTTTGTGTTTCAACATCACCTCTGTACTTCAATGAAGCAAAGCTTCAGGAATTTATCACCCTTATGTGACCATTCAACAGTGACTTATGCCTTCCGAAACGACAACAAAATAAGTACCCAAGTGCATGCAAGGTAATGAGTATTTCTCCAGAACCAGAAAGTAATTTTGTAGATTAACAAGGATTTTTAGATGAAGCGTAACCACCTTTTATTGACAAATGTCACCATACTCAGTTTGTTCCTTTTTAAAAGAAATACTTTAAGGTTACCAATACTGTGTAAGCAAACACAACAGCACAAATGTTTCAGTGAAGTCACGTCGCTGCAAAGCGATTCTCTTTCAGTCCCAACTGACCACCTTCAGTTATGCAAGCGTTTAAAAGACATCTGTTAACGTATTTCTTTTATGGTTAGCTGTAGGCATATAGCAAAAGAAGTTAAAATGCTCTATGTTCAGTGTTAAAAAGAAATATTCTCTTTTCCACAGCAGGAGTTTCCAAAAAATCTGTGTTACAAGAAATACAGACTATTTCTTTCCTTGTTTCTGAGTTTTCTGGCTTTATACGGTAAAGATGACCCTCCATATTCTTTGAATTTTGGGATATGTGTCTCTTTACAAATGAAATCTCTCTAACAAGAGGAAAAGAACCCCACATTGGTACTTGTGCACATAACATTGAGCAGTACGCATAGACACGATGCGCTATTAGTCCTGCTCGCACATGACTTGATACCTCGTGCTTTAATCAATAGACAGCACCCCTAAAAATAAAAAACTACTAGGAAATCCTCTAAGGATGGGTAAACAAATCTTTTTGTAAAATGTACGGAACAATCCATTTAATTCATGCATTTTAAACACTCCTTAGCACCTACCACGCATATTGTTTGACATCTTTAAAAGTATTAGCTAGCACCTGCCATCTCCTTAGCGCTACGCAACACTTAAGCGTGCGGCGACGCAGCTCCTGTTTGCCTGGTCCAGCAGAGCCTGCAGGACAGCATCGTGCTGGCCGGGACTACTCCAGCTTCTTCCCGAGCAGGGCTGTGTTTAAATCTCGGGAAAGATACATCGAGACAGTCGTAGATTAAACAGGTTTGCAGCAGATGCTCGGTATTCGTCTATCACACAAGACAGATAAGGGAAAACCCTTAAAAAATGCCAAGAAGCCCTTAAGAAACCCTTCAAAACTGCAGGCAATGCAGCCTGCTATGGTAACTAAAAATATTACCGCTTTGCACCCTGTCTGCATCAGAATTCTGAACCAGAGGTTTCAAACTGAGGGAGATTTTTCATTTTTGCTCTTTTGTTTTGAAGACATGAACTTTAAAGCACCAAAGCCATGGATTTGGAGATTTCATGACAGTTCATGTTGTTACCTCACTATCTACGTTAAGAAAACTGAAATAAAGAAATAAAAAGGCTTTCAGAATGAGATTTAAAAATTGAGCCATTCAGCCCAGATGTTCAAAAGCCGTTTAAGGGAAAAAGAGGCAGAGGAGGTCCTTCCAGCTGTGAAACAAGGACAAAAAAGGACTTGGGGGAGAGTAGAGGAATCTAGTTTAAAGCTAGCTTTATAACGTGGATGCAAAATAAGTCCTTTTAGACACATTGCTAGGGTTTTTTTATATATCACTAAGTAAGAAAAAAAGCGTTTAAGCTTGTGCTAGAAACAGCACAAGAACTTTCTGAAACTCATAAACCTCTTTTAGCAGTGGAGAAGTTTACAGTATCATTTCTAGCGGCTTTAGGTAATTTACTATGAAGTCTACATACTAACACAGGCAAAAGCAAACAGATTCTGCATGGCAAATCATGGTGGGTGAGCATTAGCACAGGAAAATGTTTTAAACTTACTGTTGGCAGATAGATACTGCAACTTATGACCTTTCAAGAGTTTTTAAAAGCTTTAATTTGGGGGTTATTTTATCTGTATATATACACAGGGGAACAAAAATGCAGAGCTGGACGTTAAATAGTTCTGCATACTCTCGCCCTCTGATGAATTTGGACATGTACAGAGAATCAAAAATTAGACAGCAAGTATTGCTAGGGGCGGTCTCCTGAGACTGGAAAGAGAAATCTGCATTCCCTCCTTCCAGCAAGGCTGTAAATATTCATCACCTTTAAAACAAACGGCACCTGAAATGCAAGGCCAGCATTCTGTATGACCAAGAAAAATGACACAGACTTTCCCGACCCTTCGCAGGCAGCAGACCCACTCATGCAAGGGAGAAACCCCTGCTGGAAAAGCAAATAGGAAAAGCCTCGGAAAAAGGGACAGTCTACACTTCTGCTCCCCTCCGCTGTGCTGGCTCTGTCCTCCACAGGGTAATGAAATCACAATCTGTAGGACCGCAGCGGGATTCATCATGGAAATTTGATGGGGGAGGATTAAAATTAGGTCCCTGACATCCCAAATCATGCTTCTAAAATGAGTTGACTTTTGACACCTTTGAATTTAAATGGCTGTTTAGGTCTCCGGATGGAAATCGGGATACTGCTTTCCCTTGTCTCAGCCCGCATTACCAAGATGAACTCATCATGTTTATAATGCACGCTGCTCCTTTTCTCTGATAAAAAAAAATCCAGTGTGAAAGCACACGAGGAAAATAATAATTCTGTACAGAAAGCTCAGATGACGAGGTCAGGGCCATACGCTTGGCACTAATCACTCACCAGATAAGAAAGAGGTTTGGAGAAAAAACACATGTAATCATGTAATTAGAGATTGTCATTCATGATCGCAAATGGTTTAAGGAGCCAAATTAAGAAACAACTAGAAATCTTACTCTCTCACTCTTCCTTCCTTCTCCCATCCAGACCTGCCCTCCTGCCATAGTCGGTGAGGTCAGGCATCTCCTATAACATTCCCTCCCACTCTGCTCAATCCATCCTCCCTTTCCTCTTCTCCCTACTAACTCCACGTCACCCAAGGACAGAGTTTTCAGAGCTCAAGTTTGTATCCCTTAAGTATTAAGCATTAATCTAAAGCCAGCAAAACTATCTAAGAGATTAAAGCCAAAAATGATCCCATAAACCACTTTCTAATTAAAAGACTGCATATACCCACTAAGGGTACTTTGTCACCAAGCTCCTCATTTTTTTTGCTAACTTCCCCTATGGATTTCATTAACATCACAAAGCTACATGGCAAACAAAGCATTTAAAGTATATTCCCCTCTCCACTTAAAAATAAACTACACAAACTTCCCTCTGCTTTCTAGTTCCTTTTCCTAGAAACCATCTTATGAACTATAGCATCTAAATATCTTCTTCCTAAAACATTCTTTAATGTAGTTCCCCCTACGTAGTTCTGTAACTTGAAAAACTCAAGTTTACAAAATAACCTTCCCCAAACTTACACATATTCGAACATGTGATGTTTCCCCACAGCATTTGGCCAGAGACACGCCTGTGCTTTCTTACAGAGTAAAGCTAACTTGGCAGCCTGAAGCAGAAAATGCCATTTTCCAACAGAGCCAGCTTTATCGTAGTCTCATCAAGCTGCAGAATAAGTCAGAAGCCTCAAAAGACACCATGAAAATAGGAGGACAGGGAGATACACATCTGAGCTTTGCTCAAAGACTTTCCCGTTAATAAAGCCATGTATTAACGGTTACCCTGAGGACTGTACTCTTAACAAGCCACATTCAAGTATTCCCAAATAAATCCTTTAGGCTAAGGATCAAGGAGAGGATTCAGGATTTTTTATTAAAGGAGCAGGGAGAAGGGGTGAGCATACACTGTCCCTTTTACATGAAAAGTGCATATTATGAGGTCTGAAGCACAAACTAATCAAAGCACATGCTGTCTGCTTTGTACCTGCCAGAAATCCTGGTGGAAGGGGAGAGGGTTAGAAAAGGGAAGAAAATGAGGGAATGCTTGGTTACACCAAAAAAACCCAAACCGTCATTAGAATAAAGACACAAGTATCGGAGATATTAGTAGCTGGAAGAAACGTCGCTAGGTACCTAGAAACCAGAATAAAAGAGGACATACAGCAACCAGAGCATTTTAGTAGTGCCTGCCAAACGAGCCCTGTGAAAACGAACAACAGAATTAGCGGTACAAAAAGACAACGGCAAGTAGAGCTCTGTCAAAACCAAAATACACTACGAACGTTTGGTAGAGGAGGTAGGAGAGGATGAAGCATGTTCTGTATGTGGACGTAAAGCAATCCAGGCGTCCACAGGGATATTTGGGCACCACGCATTTAGCTGTGTTACAAGCAATTAAGTATTTTCTTTGATGAAATTGTTTTCTATTAAAAACAAGCCAAGAGAAGAACGTGCAGTTCAGTGTCTGCACAGGTCCCAGCGAACAGGGAAAAGCAGTGAGGAACACAAAAGTAACTCAAAACTGCAAACCAAAGCAGATGGGAGAACCACGTTTGGCTGGGAGGAGAAAGCTAGCAAGCAAAGAAACCCACAAAGATGGAAAGCGGTGTCAAAGAAAGTCAAGAAGAGAAAAATCACGTCAGCTCAACTCAGATTTGCTGATTATCTGCAATAAACCGCATCTCTGCTTGCTTCCACCAAGGGTCACAGGCAAGAATTACCTCCCAGCAGTATGTTACGACGCTTTTGGGGACGGCAGAGGAACTTTCATATAGATGAGCATAAGGTTATTACCTATGTAAGAAGATGCCTCCTGGTTATTATGTAAATAGTACCCGCACACAGAGTGAAGGAATTCAAAAGCAGGAAATCTGAAATTGGACAGTGACGTTTTACAGAGATTATGGACTGGGAGAGCCGAACACTTATCTCCAAGCAAGCCGTAACCCAGACACAGCAGCTCAAACTGGTGATGCTGGGGACTCATTTATTTCAAACACTCTTACAGCAAACATTGGCAAGACCTCGTACAGTTGGATTTAGAGGAATCCTCACCTGTTTTCATTGCATCTAAGCTAGAGAAAGTGCTGAGTATCCTTCCCTGTTAACGGGCTCAGTAAATCAACCACACACGCACTTTACACCGCTTTTTACCGAACAGCTTGCTTTTGTATCATTTAGAGTTGCATCCTTTTGAATGAAGGTTTCGGAGGCACTTAAACATCACAGGAGCCCAAAGCTCTGATCCAGTGTTTGGCTCCTGAATAACAGCAGGATTTTGAGCCTGGATCTCTTGCTGCAAGCTTGGGTCTACGGCAGCTTACACCATCCTGGTGGAAGTCTCACACTCCAGTCTTAGTTTATACACAAAGCAAAGGACCCAGAAATTCAGGCTAATAAATAAAAGGTCCTTTTCCTCCTCTTTTAAACCTGGCAGCGAGATCCTTGAACCCACCAGAAAAGGATGGTGCATCTACCTCCAGTCCTTCCCATGGTAATCCTGCCTGAATACATTTTTTCAGGCTCCTCTGCTCCCGAGATACTTTTTAAATTATCTGGCAAGAAATCTTCCTCCTGAACTGACTCCCAGAAACTCTTCTTCAGTGAACACACAACTCCAGTTACAGGGCCTTGGCAGATAAATGTAGTTTAAGCTAATCATTGTGCTGGTCCATGATACAAGCCTGCATTATAAAGTGGAAGTGAATGTCAGCTGTTTTACTGGCCCTTAGAGAAACCATCTGAAGTATTTTCCTTCCCCTTCATTTTGCTATTGCTCTGATTACTCTACGGCATCCCCAAACATCTAGAGATGTAAATATAAATGCTGGCAGGAAATACTTAATTCATAAATTTAATTAGAGGGCATTGAAAGCCTCTATAATTACTTACTGCAGCAATGGTAGCAGGAGGGCAAGCTGTTGCTGGTAGCTCGAAGGCTTTTGTTTGTATTAAGCAGTAGCAAGAAATCTTCCCCACAAGAGAATGAAAGAGCAAGTCAAGTATATTCTGAATTAAACTAATAAGCCATCTAGGGTGGGGTTTTTTCCCCCTAAATAGGCTGGAGGTCTTCTAAAAGCACTACACCTTTGGTGTTGGCATCCCGCTACAAAAAGACAGATCTATGCTGTGCACCCACCACATCTTCTGGGTGTTTTCTGCCTCTGCTCACACTTTTCCACCAGGCTGCACCGCTGAAAGCTCTGCTGCGGCACACCCGGGAGCATCCCTGCGCTGGCTTACCAGGACGAGGACCGCCCCGAAGGACCCAGGTGACAGGGCGTGATTTTGGTCTGAACAGGATGGATATGCAACTTTACTTTAGAGGAACACCACTAACAGCATCGCCTTCCCCCCCCCCCCCCCCGAGATTAAACTTTTTAATTATTAATGCATAAGCCAAAAAAGCCCATCAAGTAAACAGAGAGGGCATGAAAAAAGAAAATTTTAAACAAAATCCGTATCACAACTTATGTAACATTAATGAAGCCTACGCCACATTACATGTGCTAAGATATATACTTCTGTTTAGTGAGACCTTATTCATCACTCTCGTCTTGCTAAGCCAGATGCAAGCAGTGAGAGATGAAACGGCACGATGCCTCAGTTTGAAAATCAGATACGCAAAGAAACTTCTCCACATCACTCTCAAAAGTGCCCTTTCTTAAGCCCTAACAAACATTATGCAGCAAGGGAACCGCACATCTCAAATTAAACAGGACTTTGCCCCTAATCAGAGGCGTGCTTTTCGAGATGGCAGGACTAGAGAAGGGACAATGCAAGATGTTTCTGCTACAGATGGGTTAAAAAAAAGCATTTGCCTTCCCACCACCAAAATTCAAGAGGAGGAAGGAGACACAGTGGAAATGGAGCAGATGAACCGTTGTGGTCTGGACACCTTCACGCCACAGCACCCTGAGCTACACATTAGATTGTGCCTATTCCCACATCAGCCTTTTGTTCAGGCTCAATATGAACACTTTGAAATGTTGGCAAACCTGTGAGTGTTTTATCTTCTACTCTGAATGAACAGAAATCGATGCTTCTTTTCCTCTACTTTCCAGAGCTGCCTTCTCTGAGGGAGAAACCACCACACTTAAGACAAAAATGGAGCCAGGGGCAGAGCTGCCTCCCTACACACTCAGCCCTGCAGCAGGTCAAAGAAAAATATGAGTTCATGTTGGCAAACAGATCCGACCAAGGGTTTTTGCTGGATGTCTCCAGGGTTTTTGGTCTCCCAATGACTGAAGAAAAAGCATTTAGACTCAAACTACAGGACCGTTGTTTCCATTAATAAGGCAGTAATATTTACCTCCCTCTCCATCAACTCCATAAATTATCACTAGGAAGGAGGAAGGGCAGGAACAGGGGAAAAAAAAGCGGCTATTGTTTTCTCACCATAGCATTCAATCACATGCACAGCAAGATGCTTCAGAAACCCAACACAATTACAATACAGAGGCACATCACTCCACAAAATCCTTTGGCAAGACCAGTCCCGATCACTGCACCACAGCCAATTAGTTGTTTTGATGGTAGTTTTATGTAAATAAAATTGGTTCTGTGAAAAGAGCAGCTCATACATCTGCTTACCAATGCTGTAGCATTTGACTCTCAAACATACGTGCTCAAAATTCATACCGATACTTTAAACATTGTCCTGTAATATGTAATTAAAATGCAACCATGCACAGCTGGTTCTATTCTTTTACCTGAATTTTCTTCTAAATTATCACTTGCATGTAACCCTGGGTATACATCTTTCTTTGCAACTAAAATAAATTCTCTTTTCTACTCTTCAGTCAGGATCTAGCCTGCAGACTGTCAATACTTTTCAGTACCACAGCTTGCTTATGTCTGACTGCTCACAAACTCCTTTCATCTTAAAAATCAAGAGGAAATTTCCAGCAAACAGGCCTACTGCGCATGCCTGTACCGCAAACCCCATTCCTCTGCTTGACATTCGTAAGGATGCTTAGGGGAATGATGGACCTCTCGCCCTTCTGCTCATCAGCTCCGCCAACGCACAAAGGGAAAGCACCAGAAATTCATCTCCAGGTAGAGGATGCTTTGATAATCCAAGAGCAATACGTAGTTGGAAACAGGCAAGGAGGAAGAGATGCAAAAGGGTTTTATCCCTTGGGTGCTACTGTGCAAGTGAAAGTCCAGTGAGTAAGGTCAGCTCTGCAGCACCTCAGTTGGTGCTTGTCTGAGTAAAGTTTTTTAAACTGAAACGCAAAGCAATAAAATGAGAACAAGATGCTATCAGACAAATCAATCTACTGTCAGCTTCTTTCATTACTAAGGGAGAGCCAAGGCCAACTTATTTTGTACTCTCCTCGAATTAACATTAATGGACCTAATAGCCACAGCCAGATTTAGCCAGTCCCAAGGCGTCTTTAAGCAGACAGCCAGGCAAACAAGAAGCTCTATTTCTTCATTTTCAACAGAGCAAGACGCTTCCAGGGTGGTGTTAGACTGTGGAGAAAATAGGTCCCGGGAGAAGATAACAATAAAGAAAAGTCCGTTGCAGTACCCTAAATCTGCTGCCTTACTTTCAGACTATCCACACCACAGCACATTGACATCCAAGTGCAGCACCAACGTCTGTAAGATATATAAGAAACAATTTCACTCTGCTACAGGTCAGAGCAAAAGGTGGTTAGCACATAAGGCAAAGGCTATCTGTTCCCCACCCTTCAGCCAGCCTAGATGTTCACCAGGCTGAGTGGCAAGATCCTAAGAGCATGGACGACGATGCAGAGTCAAGCACGGTACCTCAAACACCAACTGTGGGTTTTTCCCCACCCCTGTGCGGTGACTGCGTCCGTCACATCCGAAGACAACGCAATGCAAGCTCTCAGTGCTGAGGGGCAGAGGAACAGAAAGTCGAGTTCAGCAAAGAGATTGCCTTTGGATCTTTTATCGAACCTGAGAGGAACAGACTGCTTAGGAACAGAGGAACAATTAGCAAAAATAGCGTGGGGTTCAGCATTCCTTCCCCACAAACAAATCTTGTTTATGTAAAGCCTAAGGGATGAGCATGATAGCTTGACAAGATAAAAGTTATAAAAGTGAGCAGATGTAAAATAGACTGTCATAAACCAGAGGAAGAAACATTCGATATTTTGCAAAGAATATATGTTCATTCTTTTTTGTTGTTTTGTTTTGTTTTCTTTTAATCATGAAAAGCAGACACTGGGTTTGTGGCAGGGGGAGAAGAAAACAAGTGTTCACAACATGCTTCGTAGTTTTACACGTCAAAACCAACTGCCAAAATACCACCTTCCAATTGCCTGTTTTCAAGCAAAATCTCCCTCTGCTGCCTGGGTAACCAGAACATTTGTACACCGCTGATGACAGGGACCCCAGGTATTTGATCACCTTCCATCTTTACTTTTCCCTGCTAAAGGCAAAACAAGACAGGGGACTGCATGTGTTCAGCTCACACTGTGTTTACATAAAGCTTTAAAGGCATTTTTTTTTGGTGTCGAGGCTTTCTGGAAATGCCTGACACTATGTGTCAGGTACATCACTCAGCAACGAAGGGATCAGATACTCGCTTGCGTTGGGGAAACAGAAGCTTTGTTTTCAGATGACGCAGATGAAATGAAAATAGTGCTAAAAGCTGGAGCACCATTATGTGCCCATGGCGATATGATGGAAAATTAACTAACCTGCAGTTATCTGCATCAAGAAGTCGGTATGAACTGCTAGTCCTAGGGCCAGAGCTGCCTTTACCGTACTCTTCCATGACAATGGCATTTACGGTGTGGTTAAGTGAATCTCTGATTTCTATAATAACAGGTAGGATGCTAGGCAGCTCCACTTACGCAGGCAAACAAAACTAGATCAGAGCATGCTCAACATTTTACCAACCCATATCGTGACAGCACAAAGATCCAAACAGTCGTGTACCGCAGTAGGAAGGAGCTAGGGTTCAAAACGAGAATGGAGTGACGCTGTTCCACAGTGGGGAAAACACATGCTCGGGATGCAGATAAAAACACAAGAGTGTCTCCTTGCTTTAGGAATCAGGAGGTGAGTCTGGAAGGGAAAGGTCAAGCAAGTTTCCCCTGAAACGGCGTAACTTGTGGGGCTCTCATACACTCATAAAGAAGCAGCAAGGAAACATGATTACAACCTATAATTTCTGGCCTACTAGTATATAAGAAGAGGTAATATTTTGGCTGTAAAGATTAAAATAAGATCCCTTTAAAAAAAAAAACAAAAAACCTTCTGTCATCATGGAGAAAGCACTGCAATGCTACTGAACAACAAAAAGCTCAGAAGAGAATACTTCAAATATTTCATTTAACTTACACCCACATGCAGGTGATAACTAAAAGACTCCAGGTTAAAAAATCCACCGAATAATATACACTTAACAGTCTAACATGCTCACCTTCCCATCGTAGCGTTTCACTATAAACTGATCCAGGCCCAGGTCTGAAAGAGAAAAAAAAAAAGATACTTTAAAAAAAACGCTCTTAAGAGTGTAAAAAGCGTTTCTTGGGTTTTCTGTTTGAGTGAGGATTAGAAAGTAAAATACACTGTCTGAATCGCATCAGTAGAAAGTATAAGTACAGAAGGAAAATTTTTTTGGCTTCATGCATTTTGTACTTTGTATTTTGATCACGAAAGACAACTAACGTGTAAGTATCAGAGAAGAAAACCTCCTTCTAGCAGGGACTTCAGGAGCACAGCTCCCAGCACCTCTCAAGAGCCTGCAATACCCAGCGCAAAGCAGAAGATTCCTGCACTATTACCAGGCAAAAACATTCCACCCATGATGCCCCATGTAAATGCACGTTGGTAAAACTCTTGTTGATTTTAATAACACCTTTTGAATGGCTCACAAATTGGAAAACAAAGAATTGTTCCTATAATTAATCGAGATATTCCCAAATAAATCCAAAGCTTATTTTAGTATAAAATTGCTCATAAATAGATTTTGAAGGAGATAAGTTGTAGCTGCATTGGTAAGAGCGAGCGCTTTAGCAAGAAGGGCATTTTGCAGAAAGGCAGGGAGAGGAGTTATTTATACTAGTAAATTCAATATCTCATACCATCACAAAATGCGTTTTCTATCTTGAAGTGGGGAGAAAAGCCAGCATTTGCAGAGTTAAGGCGCAGAGCTCTCAATCTAATCCGCAATGCCTGGACAGCTATATGTACACTAATGAATGCACATATAAACAAGATAACAAAAACATTCAGGAACATTGGATTGCAAAGCTCGAATTAAGTCAGGAAGATGCACCGTGGGAGGAGATCAAGCAGAACTCAAACCAAGCACTTCCAGTAATTTGGGACAACATGGGCCAGTTTTTGGTTCTCTGAAGAATAAAACCACTCGGAAGAGCTATGTCGCATGCACTTCCTGCCACTGTTTATAATAATTTTCACATCCTCATTTCCATTTAAATTAGAAAAAAGATGGAAAAAACGCAAAATAAAATCTCTCCTACACCTGCTGCGTCACCTGCTCATGAAGGAGGATAATAAAACCCGTCTTGTCTACTGGAAAGGTCTGGAATGGTTAGGGTGCAGAAAATGGAGTTATTCATCGTGACCCCCTTGACCTTCCTGAAGTAAAGCAGCTAAAACTCCTCCAACACCAATTTCAAAGGCCAAGGCAATTGCCAGAGGGCTTTCTGGATTTGTGAATATTCAAGCCAGAAGGCACCTTCTCAGTATTTTGTGCGCTTGACAACAGAGTGAAAAAATGCATACTCATACACATTTTCAGATTTTAATCTTCTCAAGAATTTTGTTCCTCCTCAAAGCTGTGGGCATAAGCACAGTACAATAAGTACTGCCACATTTTGAGGCAGGATTCATTTAATAAATGTGCTTATTTTGCCAGAGACATGTTATCTGGTTGGATCTCACCCCTGACCATCCATCTGGATGCTAACCGCTAAGCTGAGCTTAGCTTATGTCCACGTGTTGTAATAAAGTCATTTCTGAAGCACACCTCCTGTTCCCATACCAGGAAATAGTGCTGTAAGACATATCCCTGACAGCCTGACCTTACACATGTACTCAAGGAAAGCTAAAGAGAGACACAGGTTAAAAATGGCAAGTGAAAATATGTCTTCATGGCACGCACACCTGCCCCCCCGCCTCCCGGCTGGACACTACTGTTGGGAAAGCAAATGGGTTTCAAAGGAGACCCTAAATGAATGAACTGTAGATGAACAGCAAGAAAAGATGAACTAACAACTGTTTTTTTAATATATATAGTAAACATCCTATATGTTTCTAAACATAGATAAGAAATATTTATAGAATATCTAATAATATATATACAAGTCTGTGTGTACATATAGAAAAGTTATTAAAAACAGCCAAACGACACCTAAAAAGGCAGAATGCCAGTACCTATACTAAAGGAGGAGGCTGGTATTATAAATCTTGTGCTCTCCACAGATGTAACATGAGGTGGGCAAAAGGGGAGGCAATGGGGGTATGACTGGAGGGACTAAAAAGCAGCACGAGAGTTAACAGCAATAAATTACAATAACGATGGAGTCAGCGAAAGGAAAACACACTGGTGAAATCAGGAGGTCTGAATACAGGGCAGTTAGCCTGCAGACTGGGGTTTGGTCCAGCCTCATCCACCTAAGCACAGAGATGTTTCTTTCTATGTGCTTCCTCGATGGCTATGGCATGTCACGCAAAGACAGAGAAAAACAAAGCATCTGGCTAACCTGAAACTATTGCCGCGAGGGACAGAGCAATGGACCTTGACCTATGTAGGGCTCTTCTGTAACTGCATCCAAACCCTCAAGTAGAAGGTGTAGAAGCTGCCAGGTCTGTCCTCAAGCTTGATTGCTCCAAGCATTTCATTATTTGCCGAAGAAACTGCTTACACCACCAGGGCAGTTACAGAAATGTAATTATCATTACCTGTACCATGTCAGCCTCCTTTGACACAATCACATCTGACGAGAAGCATATATATAACCTTGGCTTATATGCATGACTCTGAGATGGGGGAGAGACGTTTATATGAAAATGCAGCACAAAAATTTGTCACTTCTGCCGCTGCCTTTTTTCATGTCACTGTATCAGCATGCCCTGGAAGACAGCGTTACCTATTGCAAGCACAAGCATATTGGTTCACATCAGTGTTTTATGCTCACCCTTACTCCCAGCCATGCCCAACGATATCCCCTCTGCTCTGCTGCATTAACTAAGTCCTCTATAAAATTCCCCTTACCACAGCTCCCAACAGAACAAGCCAATTCAAAAAGTTGAAAAAGGGCATTTCTGTGTTCAAAGCACACAGTTTTACTCGATACATTTCCCCTTTTCCAATGCAGTTGTTCTGTTTTATGGACTTAGCTATGCGTTTTTCCACAAGTCTTTAATCTTAGAAGTTAACAAAAGGAAACCACAAAAAAAAGAGGGACTGTTGCCTGATGCCCATGTTCTTCTTTCTTTACGTTTCATGAAAAACCCAAAAGGCTTTTCCTCTAAGACATTACAATAGCAATTCAGCGTTCGCATAGGCTGGAGAGCTAATGGAAACACTGCACGAATGAGGACAATCACATCCAAACAAGGAAAGGAGAGAATGTTAGTTACTAGATCTCTGTTATTCAAAAGCCAGCATGCTAAATTAAAGCTACCACAGGATTGTCTTTAAGTGATACACTCATAAAACAAATAGCCCCTGCTTGGGCTATTGGAGCAGGAACACAAGCCAATAGGCATGTTTAACAGTAAAAAAGAGCTTTTCCACCTTTCAGTGAAAAGCAGGGGCTGCAATACCATCCTCCCACAAAGGGATTAAAGGATTTCCTTCGAGAGAGACTGCAGTGAAATCCAGAAATAGTTTCAGGAGGACACCTGGCTGTTTCACAAAGCCTCCCCGGGACCGAAGGCAGCACGACATGCACCACGGCTACTCCAGATTGCATACTCACCACCCAGAATGCTTGTTTCTGCTCGAACAAAGCCAGAGCTTTCATCACCACCTGCCCCAGAATACGCCTTTTATTTACACGTAACACTGTACAACGCTTCACCTTTCACTACACATCTGGATTATCGAAGCCCCTTTTGCTCATCCAGCCAAGGGTTCTGCACCAGCTGCTCGCCTTCCATGGTGCCACTGGTCACTGCAACTATTTCCAGACGTGCTCGCCGTAGCCAGCTTGCGTGTAATCTTTAGGTACCTCTATACATTACTCCTACAAATTCTGATACCACCTAAAGTACCATCAGGGGACCAAAAGAAAGAGCAACACTGCCGTGGAGTAGCTAAGCAAATAGCATCACTATAAGTGTTATTTCAGATTAGACTGACACCACTTACTCACTAGTATTAAGAATAAAGGCTCCCACTCTTATTTGTGTGATGATACTTTCACAGCACTCTAAAAATAAAAATGTTTCAAAATAAATCCAAGTTACTCACACTCGCTGCCTGCCACCATGAGGAAAAGAGGGTGTTCAAAAGCAGAACTGTATTCTCTGCATTTATTTCTTTCTTTTTGAGCTGCGGAATATCTTTTAAAGGAGAAGGAATTATGTAAAGGAAAAAAACCGCAGAATAGCCTGCTGTTACTCTTATTCAGCTCTAATCAAATCTGCTTATTGTATTTCTGCTTATTAACAAAAACATACATGCCACAGATTCACTCAAAGCTAGCTAATTACCACACTTGCTAAGTATCTAAACAATTACTAAGATCTTCATGTTATCCTGTAGAAAAAAAAAAACATGGGCAGCAGATTATAAATTGCAGTTTTAAAAAATATTTAACAAATGAGCTTCTAGAAGTACTATTATATTATGCCAAGAACACAGTTGAGATCAATTAGAAACCATCAAGATGTCCTCTGGGATGCCAGCAGTTTTCCACTGATGGAAAAACCTTTCCAACTCCTTCCAGTCTTTATATCCTTGTCAGATTTTTCACATTATTCGGGTAACATTTACTTATCATCTGCTTTTCCTTTCCCATTGCCCATGTTATCTACTAGATAACATGGAGTCTTTCTTGCAAGAAGATGCACAAAAGGGCTAATTACTACTTAGAGCCTGCTAATCAGGCTCTTCTAATCAATGCTACATTTTGGGAGGAGAAAATTCTGGACCAAGTTTTCCCCTCCAGAGCTGTAACTCAGCTTCTGATTTTTGTACAAGTATTTTTCCCTGAATTTAAAATGTAATCTGCAAGCAAACAATGAGCTGCCTGAGATTTCTCAGGGGGCAACACTTTCAGGTTTGTCTTAAAGTCTAGAATTATTTTGTCCAAGGAACTACTTTGCTGTCCTCTATCTCACCCTCCTCCAACAGTCAGTCTCTCTACGAGATGTGCATTCATAACACAACAGATCAGCCATACCAACCCATCAACTATACTGGAAGCCTTAATTATTTGTTTCTTCTGATGACTATCACATACATGCACCTCTCGCTCCTCGTTAGCTAGGTTCCTGGGGTCTCGTATCAGGCACAACAGGCTCAGAGAAGATCCTTGCTTAGAAATGACATTTCCACAGAAAAAAAACCCCACATCTATTCACCCTCCTGGTTCTGGAAGATAACCACCAAGTTACCTGCCCTTCTTACTTCTACCCTCTACCTGAAGGCCTCTCCAGCAGATGTGTTTGGGGGAGAAGACAGAAATAAATCCCTATCAAAAACCATAAGGCAAATTCAGCATCTCTAGTTTCCTTCTGGGTTTTAAATATCCCAGTCAAACATTTTGCACGAGCTTAGAGATCTGTACGAGCCTAGGGAGTCCTCCCTGTCCACACCAGACCAGAGGAGTGCTTGACACAGCTCACCACTGCTGGTTCTACAGAAGATCAGATCTTTATTTTACAAACTTAACTCAAAATAACAAATAATCACTCAAGCATTGCAACAATCCAGAACCCAGTTGGTGCTCAGCTGCTCATGAAGTCCAGACAAAGAAACCCCAACATTTAGAAACAGAGAATCAAGCTGATCAAGTCAGCAGACATCGGCTCCATCCTTCACAGCTCCTCGCCTCCGACACTGTCCTACGCGCAGAGGCTGCTGCTTTTGGCTGTGCTTCAACAGCATGTTTGTGGTCTCTTGCAGACAAAAAAACATCAAACAAAAAAAGGAAAACCTTCCAGGGCATTTCCAAGACTTCAGATATTTAAGCTGCTGCTGAGTGTGATGGATCTGGAAAGGCATCTTTCATGAGGCAGGAGTTTGGCTTAACCAGGGAGGTTAACGCTGGGATGAAAGAGGAAGACTGCTCTGAGTATAACCTGTCTTTGTTACAGCATGATGAGACACGAAGCCTTTTTTACTTCTTTTAAGCTTTACTGCAAAGACTAAAAAAACCTGGTACTGGCTAGCTAAGTCACAGCTCTTTCTTAGCCCAGGTTGCTCCAAAATACTCACTTTTCCCAGGAAAACGATCAATGCAGAATGGACCCAGAGAAACTTGGGGAAGTGGAGGGAACTTGGAGACTAGGAAAGAAGGGAGGACTGGGCAGGCCACCACCAAACAGGTCCAAACACTTGGACACTTTCATGCAGCCCCACAGCTACGGAGGACTACAGAGAACCCAGCAGCAACGACCTGCAAGTATCAGGCATGGTTACGGCTCCCGTCGAGTGTCATGGCTTCATACACCTTCATCAAAAGCCCATGCTGTGTCCGCAGACCTGCAACATCTAAAACGGGGTTTTTGCAAACCCTTACCCTTCCCACTGGAGACAAAGGTGTAGTATTTTCAGCTGGTTTTGGGCTGGGGTACCAAGCAAGTGCCAGGTATGAAGCAACCATTCCGGCTCATCCAGCCTTGGAGCTGAGCAACCTCTCAGCTACCAGAGAAGGTGGGAGGAAAAAAAACAGCACAGGACTGCAGGGAGCACATATCACTGCCCACGCTTCTGCTGGCACCTGGACTTTCTAGATAGTATATAAAGATTTTTTTTTTTTTTTTTTTTTTTTTTTTTTTTTTTTAAAGCATCTTCCAAGTTTAATGCCATTCTTTGGCTTATTCTGACAGGCACTTCCAAGCTCAGCGAGAATGTGTCACACCTTAAGCAATCTTGTCTACTTGGGAAAGCTACAGCAAAAAGTTTTACTGAACTATTAAGAGAAAGCAATCTACAGGAGCTAATGAACTGGCATTCATTTTCCCCAAGCTAGGAAAACGCAGTCTAGAACTCAGTTGATGCTTTATTGACAATAAATCAAACTTTCCCCTATGTAATCCATAAAAATGAACCAGGCATAAGATACCTCGCAGTACAAAAGCAGTTTAAAAATAAGTACAACAGGGACTTAGATAGGGACTCATTACTCCTTATCACTTACATTCCACAGTATTTTCTCTCCATAAAATAGCAGACATATTAACAAGAAATTACTTGCTGAAATTATGACCAGCAGCTTGAGCATTCAGAGCATTCCCTGCCCTGCTCGTGTCTCACACTGCTTACGCAGGACTCAATTTACAGGACCAGAAGACGACTGCTTCGCAGCACAAACCCATCGACAAATACCACTCATGGGAAACCTCGGGGTCAGCAGGACTGCGGACAGTCATCCATAATTCCGTTCAAGCACTAACCTACCTAGCTAGTATGATTACAGTGGGCTACGTCACTACCTGAAGGAGATTTCCAAGGAGTGCTCCAGGCTACGTCACTACCCCAAGGAGGGCCCTGGGATGAAGGCAGGATGCTCCAGCCCCGGCGGAGGGCACACCCGAGTCGTGACTAAGGGAGAAAGCTGCCTCGGCGTTTCCCTACTAATCTATAATCTTGATTATCCTATGAGTCAAAAGTACCAAACGGATGTAAAGTATGGCAATAAAGCAGCCAGCAGGTAGCAGTCTTCGCCTTGAACTTCTGGTTTTAAAATCAGACCTATTTTCTTTTTTTTTTTTTTTTTTTTTTTTTACTACCAGCTTTTAAAACATTCAGGAACAAGTTTATGGCTGCTTTGACTTTACTGGAGCATTAAGTGTTTTACTCTTCTACTGTTCATTATGTATTAAAAAAACATTACCGTGATTGTCATGATGTACAGCATTCGTAAGGAACAACCATCCTAGCGGCAGCTTCATCTAGAAGCAAGTCCACCATGGTAACGGTCCTCAAGACAGATTTTCAAACCAACAAGATATAAGATGCCACGCTCCTGCTTTGCCTGCTGATGGGCAGCCAAAGCTCGATTTCCATCTCATTCCACTATCCTAGAGCACCTCTAAGTATCACTACAGCAATTTTCTTCCCTTTTAGGCTGCTTTGTGTCACTGACTGGCAGCATTTGCAGGCGCTTAAAGGCACGACAGGCTTCACAGGACATTTAAGCAGCTCACCTAGCCAGGATAATAATAGTTACAGTGGAAAGTTAGTGGCTAAGACTGACAAATTATTTCCCATTAGTCACCTTCGCTTGTCCCCAAAGTAGGTGTTTTCTGAGCACTCTTCCACCTATTTTCTATGCACACCTTAAAGTGGACCAAGCACATATATTGCATGGAAGAAGTAAGAGAGAAGCACGTCTTGAAATTAAATATAGGTGGCTCCATTTTTAAACTCGCTGACAAAAAAGTTCCTTGCATGGGGAGACTTGCACTCAACCAGGTGTTACTGCTTTTCAAATTACCAATTCAAGGAGCTTTAGATAGATAAGATGGTAACACAATTTCAGCATCTACAAACATTACCTTCTGTTTAATTGCTCCGACTATTTCTTCACTGAAAATGGAACCATGTAATTCCTATGAAAACTACATTTGCAGGACTTGAAGAAAACCTAAATATCAATCCACCACCACGCTTTTAACATGCCAGGATTCTTTTTTCTTCCCTCCTGCACACACTTCGCATTGTTGTTTTCTAAGCACAAGCATACATATGGTATTTATTTAGGAGCTGTCAGGTAAGATATCAAAACATGTTGTACATCATTTGTATGTACAACTTATGTACCCAGTTTGTACATAAACTCCGCTCTCAAAAAGTTAACATTTGGGGGCTGAGGTTCTTCATCAATGCCTGTAACAGGGGAGAGGAGCTTTTATCTGACAAAAGCTTCTTTCATTCTTTGAGATACCCTGTGGAAGACCAAGAAACCTGATTTCCCACGTCTCACCCAAAACACAAATCTCCTCCAAAGCAGAAGGCAGGCAAAAATCCTCCTGCCACCCCACAAAAACCAACCTCTTACCAAATGCTCAGGACAAAGCTTTCTGCACCAGGAAAAAACAGCATCTGTTCTCCTGCCTGTTGCCTGCCAAACTCCCAGAGGTACCACAGCTGACATGCTTCCCTGCAATCCCCACGGAATTTGAAGCCAGAGGCAAGTCCCACCCTGGCCAGCAGCATCGCAGCTCAGCCAAGCACACAGAGCTGACTGGACCCATTTATTGTGAAGGTTTTCCTTTTTAAAGCATCTTCCTTTTGAAGGTTTATGAACAGTTCTTAAACAGTTTCAGTTGAAGGCAATCTTTCACTAATAAATATACAAGAAAGTCATCTCACCTGCTCTTCAAGGTCTCATACCAACGAGATGTAATACACTGCAGTAGCACTTCAGGCAAGGTGGAAGGGGTTAGGCTAATTTTGGGTCTGGAGCACGAAGGAGGAACAGATAGCTTCAGGAGGTGCTTTCTAGCCCTAGCCATCCCAGATTCAAAGCTCCCAAGAAGCATACCCCAATCAACACTTCTGAACCTGAATGATTACTTGCGCTGGCACGGACGTGCTGCAAGCTCTGCTGGAGAGACGTGCGTGGCTCCCGCACAGCTGCCCCGGCAGCCTTCTGCCTCACTCCTGCATTCGTTACAACTCCGTTATCCTTCTGCACATAGTCACACTGCCAAAACGCGTGGGTGGAGAACACCACTTGTGTTGTTTTGGGGTTTTTTTTGACTGTGGCAGCACCCTCAGAGAGCAAGCCCCATTTTGTGCTGTACCTCTCAACATAACGAGACGGACAATACCTGACAACGTAACTGTTTGATGGGAAATTTAAAGATCAGGTAAGCAGAAACAGGAGAGTTTATTCCCCTTCGCTGTATTCATTTCTCCAGTTACTACACACACACACACACACACACACCACTCACTTTCTGGTTGTTTTTCATTAGGTGTTATCGATCTCACAAAATCCTGCGGTGTCATAAAAACCTCCGATTCACCATGTTCGTTTATGACTTTCAAAGTGGCGAAGTATCTGAAGATTTTGTCCGGCGTGGAGTAGGCTCTGATCCTGTTCTCGTATTCCATTACCTGGAAATGCAATTTAACCAGCATTAGATGTGCATGGTTCCTCACCCAACACCTGCATTAGCGGCCACCCTTAGTCCTGCAAAGGTTTTGCCACGTGACAACAAAGTTGTGTGCAGCAACACAACACTGGAAAGAAAAAATGCCAAAAGGGTCAAAATCCCTCCTCTCCTCAGCCTTTGAACTACCAGGAGAATTGGAAGCATTAGCTCCTGATGTCCCAGGAATAAGAACAAACACAATGAGTCTTTACTACTGATAAGTTTTGACTCTTTATGATGACAGAGAAAAAACAAATTAACAGAATCCCTGAAGGCGCTTTTAAACGTGAACATAAAAAACCCACTAGTATCACATCTGTGAATCGAAAACAGATCAGCATTTAACCACAGTGTTGAAGGGTCTGATTTATGATTAATAAATGAAATAAAAGAAAAGTCTGGGAGAGTTGGGAGAGACCTTTACTTTCAAGCTGAGTCTTGGAAAAAATTACTTGGAGCCGCAGCTGGTTGCTCAGTCACCCAGCCTCATTTTTTCCTCTTTCCTATCACTTGGGCAAAATTCTGCAGAAACATTCTCTACTCAGTCCTCTTCTCCCCACCACTCTGCCGTTTGCTCACTCTGCCAGTAGCAATTATTTTGTACCTAGAACTGTTTTCCCCAAAACACAGCTGGAACTAATCGAAGAGAACAGAAAGCTTTTACAAACAAAATCACAACATAAGGCCACAAGGGAGAAAAAAAGCACAAAGACCTACACTTCATTATGTATTAGAACAGAAAACTTTCCTTCTTAGTTCAGCTTTTTGTTCCTGCATCATATGCTATGTTTAACAGTCCATAATGTACTTGAAACCTTCAGCACTTCTGGCCAAGAGCCACAGGACAGAAAAAAAAACCCAACACCACCAATCTGCTGGAAGAGTACAGGCAAGATCAAGGGTACTGCCAAGGCAGCTGTAGATCATTTATGGCTTTGGTCCCATTTCAGCCTTGTCCTTTAACTCGAACAACTTCCCCACCCTGATATTTATCAGAAAGACAACACTCTCTCTAATTTTTCATATTTCTAGGATAAAACAAGCCAAAGACTTTTAATCCTCCAAGCCAGGCCTGGGTAAAGTAGCTAGGGGAGAGCAAAGCCTTTCTCCTCTACAGTTGTTCCAGCTCAGCTCTCCAGCAAACATGGCTGAAGATGACACTATCTATAATGACAATATCTAAAGCATTCTCACCACTCTTTTTAGCATCACCATAGCTTTTTCATAATTCAGAAATGTCCTTGCGTAACCACTACAACCAGGTCCCTCTTTCCTGCAGCCACCTGCACAGACGAAAACTTTTGTCCCTAGTCCCTTCTGCTACTAGCCTTTGCACCTAGAATCAACAAATTTAATCCCATTTTTATTGCCTCAGTCCACAAGGTCTCCCAAGCATAAGGGCACTGGATTGAAAGCAACTGTTTTATTACTAAATTACAAGTCTATCAGTAATTTAGTACTGCAGTAAACGACAACACACACTTTCCCAGCTCTTTGCAGCTGCAAAGCTGGATGCACCTTTGTCTACAGCTCCCACACAGCCAGCAGTAACTCATTATGCCAGTGATCTTCTGACTTGTGATTGCAGACCCGTATCTCACTCCTTCCTGTAGCATGACCTGATGTCATTATGAATAACACCTCACCCAACTTGATCTGCCAAAACTGGAGTTAAGTATTTTTACCTTCAAGCAAGACAACTAAAACCAACTACAGTATCAAGCCTAGGACTGGAGCCAGGAACAGACACCACAGACCGCAAACAACAGCTCCCTCCATCCATGACACCCTTGCAACACAGCCTGTCTTCTAGCTGAAACACTTGGCTGCCTGAGACTTTACATTACTCCCGATTTTCCAAGACGGTGGAATAATTTCTTACAAGGCACTATGAAATGCTTTCCTTCATCCCAGCTGGGTAAGTTACACCTGTTTTACTCAACAACTCCACTGCTGCACCGGAGACACGAGTCTTGACATTTCTGCCAGTAAAACCATGTTTCATTTTACCCTGTTTGACTTCACATCTGCAATGGATCTTTCCACTATATCTGTTTTAAGATCTTGCCAAGACACTACTGACAGGCCTGCTGCTGTCAGGTGCTTTTCTTCTCATTTTTGGAGCATGGGCATTGCCATTGTTCTTCGCCTGACATCTTCACCAAGACTCTTCCTTATCAGTCCAGCAACTTCACTGCCAGCTCTTTCTTATCCCAAGCTCACAGTAATCCTCAAGGCCCCTGCTTTATTGGTGTTACAGAGTCTACATGCTGCTTCGACTTTGGGCACAGCCATTTTCCAGCACCTCATTCAGATCCACACTGCACCCTCAAGTCCATCACGATCATCACTTGCAATAGCAGCAAGAAATCCATTTACTATGTGGCCCTTTCCTCAATCATTTGCCATCCCGTCTTCTAGCCACACCTACTGCAAAATAAAAAGCTTCCCCAGCTGTGTGCCAGGCACTCAGGAGGATGCAATTTTAAATACACAGCTGTAGAGCAGGGAGGGTCAGTCTGTCACTCCAAAGCTATGTATGGCTCCCAAAGCAAGGTGGCATGGCGAGACAGGCTAAAAAAGGTCTCATGTCTCAACATGCAGCACAACTGCACACAGGTCTGCCAACCTGGAGGTTTGTCCCCATGCAGTCTGTGGTTTCATGAGCAAGCAAGTGGTTTAGGGCTTCCCCTCCTCCAACAAAAGCAGCTGAATGCCCTTGCAAAAACAGGACCTAAGCGTGCAGCAGGTGGAGAGCTGACAGTATCATTTTGCTTTAGGTCTCAGAGCAGCAGACAGCAAAGTGGGAAATGAAGGATTTTTCATGACCATCAGCTTCTGATGCAAACTTTGGCACATCTGAAGAGAGCTGAGCTGACCTACCATCTCCATGAAAGCACAAAGCAGCACCTGTAAGTCCACTGCAGTTTAAGAAATGGGTGTTACTTGTTAAGCGATTTGACTTTCAGATCATAGAATAGTTTGGGTTGGAAGGGACCTTTTAAAGACCATCTAGTCCAAGCCCCCTGCCATGAGCAGGGGCATCTTCAACTAGAGCAGAGTGCTCAGAGCCTCATCCAGCCTGACCTGGGATGTTTCCAGGGATGGGGCATCTACCACCTCTCTGGGCAACCTGTGATGGTGAACATCTGGATGGGAATGCGATTATGTACAGCTACTCAAAGTTTCATGGGAAGGTACTGTTAGTTTTAATTTGCAACCTTCTGAGTTCCAGCAAGTAGTTGTGACATAAACCTCCAATTTTCAGGACAAACACATTCCTAAAAAATTATGAGGAACAACAGTCATGAATAACTCATAATCTAGACCAAAAAAGTAGAATCTAAAATGCCTGTTTAGTATGTCACAGGCTGTTTTCATCACAACCGCAATCACACTTCTTCCTCAAACTTCCCTATGAGAAGTGAGCAAATGCAGCAACACTTACTCCCTTTTGCCTGCAGCTGAACTCACAATTACCTCATTTTCGCTACCATGATCTAATCAGCTGGCAAAAACTAACAAATATGCTACAACCCATCCCTCTGACTTCAAGACTGGATTGAATACAAAGCCAGGTCAAGAAGGGAACAGCCGAGACCCTGCAAATGGGTACAATTCACTTATTTAAGACTGGGTGCTAAACTTGAAGTGGGCAATAATATGGGTGCCCTGATCTTGCTATACAAATGTGGAGGTAAAAAGCACACGTGTATGTATGCGGGCGTACGCATCACCATTCGTGAGGTTTATTTTACACTACTTCTAAACAATCTGGACATAAAATCACCCCAGACGAGTCCCTCCTCCCACCACCTCTTGCCTTTGAAATACTCCAAAATACTTTCCTGGCAAAGCGTGCACCCAGGCGCCTGCCTTCCCCTCGTACACACAAGTCCTCAATGCAGCCAAAAATTCTCATCCTGCCTCCAGAACTGCTGCCTCATGTCACCAGGGGCCTCCAGAAAGATATTATGGGACCAAAGGGAAAAGTCGCTTTTTTGCATTTATTAGCAGAGTATGTACTGGAGGAGAAAGATGAGCAAGTAATCAGCATTGCTCT
>NC_138583.1:4148745-4368908 GCF_964289735.1 Phaethon aethereus | reverse complement strand
CTGGAGAGAAAAGGGCTTATGTTGGCAAAAAGATTGTGAGGTCTGTTTTAAACAGTGTTCTCCTTGCTGAAATTGCTGCTCCTGAGTCAAGCACTGTAGGAGAAAGGAAAGCTGTGGGTGGAGAAAGGATCCAGGTTGCATGTCATTCCCATCTTTGGTACTCTCCACACCTGGCTAGCATCTTATTTGGAAAGTGTGGCCACATTCCTCTCTGCTAGTATGGGAAGGAAAGAGCTGTTCAACATAGGCACGTCTCCTAACAACTGGCTTAAGAGCCTGTGCCTGCAAACAAACATTCCCTGGCTTCCCTAGCCAGAAGCAACCAGCCACGTAAGACAAAAAAATAAAAATCGTTACATTCACTGTATGAACAAATGCATTTATTTACTCTTTGCAACCTGCGTCCATCTGCTGACACTGGAAAAAATAACCCGCTTTTCTTGAGTGGTACTGGCAAGAGTCGAAGTTTTGCTGAAGCTGTCAGCGTAGCTGACACCCAGTTGCCAAGAAAATTAGCTGAAGCCAAAAACCCATATTCCTGGACAATTCTGAACACCTCAACGTAGCATCTTACAAGATCACTTCACTGAGCTGCCACCAGCATGTCACAACCGGGAAAATGTGGAGTCCCAAATACCACGAGACACTTGAAATTTCAAGTTGTATCATCTCCTCTAACCAAGAACAGAATAGGATTCAGCAACTTCAAACAAAACAGCTCTATTTTTTATGAAAAGCTGTTAAGCCATTATATACGACCATCCACAATTTAACATCTAATGAGACGCAGCCTCCAGGATACAGACTTACAATAATTATCAGAAGCAAATCATACAGAAAGGAATTGTGAAGAGCATATACTCCTGTTCTCCTCTTTGGCACTGCAAAGATACTAAATCAAACACAGCCCAATAAAAACAACATCCAGACAGGTTTAAAAATACTGCTGCCTGCCGAGTCTCAGTTATAGGACTCTCCATCAGACCAAATTGTACATCTTGTAATAGTGGTGGTTACAGATACTACCAAACCAGTTGTCAGACAGTTCTGAGGAGCCTAAAGCTCTCAGGATGGCCCAACAGTGAAGGCAGGTCCTAAGCTGACAATAGAGTTCATTACCCAAGCTTTCCTCCTCTTGAAAGTGTGTTTGATATGAAAATTAAATAGACTTATCATCAAGAGAGAGACATGACTAACCATGATCAGGGAGTGGGACTGCATTTCAGCAACTACGTTTACACGGAATAATTAAAGGAAAAATTAAAGTACGCCTTTCCTATAACCTTCCTTTCCACACTCATCCTTTACTTCCTACATACACCACCCATTTGCCTGTGAACACATACAAATGGGTGGACTCACACAGAGACACATGCTGGATGCTCCAGATAGTTTGAAAGCTTTTGCACTGATTCCCCACTTTGCATCCACCATCCTAACAGCCATCAAGGCAGGAGCCTTGCTTTCTCAGCAAGCCATTTCTCAGACATCCAACCAGAGACAGGAGAAGACGCTTCCACTTAGAGGATCAGCATACTGTGTTTTCCAGATAAGCAGGTTTCAACCTAAAGAAACTCAAGGTAGCATGCCAAGAAAGTAGGTTCCCAAAAGAGTAAGGTCCCTTAGACAATAAAGACAAGTACAGAGCAAAACCCAGACTCCATGCATGTGCTGCAGCACAATCTAAATGAACTATTCTGCAAGTTTTCCCCCTTCTTCCATTGCAGTGCAACCGCTGCAGGTGTAACACTGCCAAGTTTGGTACCTTACGGTCCCTGAACCCGGAACGCTTCTTCTTCTTGCCTTCTGGCTGAGCCTCCTCGTCGCCCGATGCAACGGCCTTTCCACCCTCAGTGCCGCTGCTCTCCTCCTCCTCCTCGTGCTTCACCTTCTCACTTGGCTCTGTCCTTGGATTGTGTTTTACGGAGGACGAGTCTTCTGCATAGGGCCTGTACAAGGGGAAAAACACTGGTTTAGGATATTATTGAGGGGGTGCTAATGCTATAAAGATGGCCCTGCAAGGTTGTCCCTGAATGAAACACTTGAACGTTACAGTTCGGTGTGGCGGATTGCAGAGCAAAAGCAAAGATGGGATCAGTCTCCTTGGAATATTGTGTGCTTTCCCCTGCTGTGATCAAATTTCCACACCCCCCTACTCCAAAACTCAAGCTAATAATCACAGTAAGTTTTCCCAGTTCAAGAATGCCAGAGCAAATCACTCTGTGAATTACCATACCCCCTCCCAAAAATTAAACATGCATGTAAGATTGGGAAGGGCATACCTTACCTCCTCTAGCTCTAAATTCCACCCCACTCCTCCCCAAAAAGATTTATATGAAGTGACAGATATGTGTTTTTCCATCAGCACTGCAGGGTTCAGAAAAAATAGCCTCTTTTGTTTCAGCACAAGTGATTTACTTGCTATCTCCAGCCTGTGACAGGCTATTTTCTTTCCCTCTTTTACCAATGACTCTTCTAACCTCCAGTGCTACAGGATTTGTGACAACAACAACGGGAGCTGTTTATCTTCAAGCTGGAAATACAACTCTGGCAGAGCAAAGGACCCCAGTCCCTTGCTGTTCAAACACAAAGATCTTCAGCGACCCTGTTTGTAGAACAAGACTCAACACCCAAAATCGCTCGGTCTAAACTGTGAGCAACTCACAGAATTGCAACTGGCAATAGGGTGGTTAAATAAACAGCAGGATAAGTCCATAAGCCAAACAATGCTATGGCTTTGCAAGTAAAGCCGTTTATAACCAGACAGGACTCAGACCACATTAACATCAGCGGAATTGTAATCTAAGTATACTTTAACATGTCACAAGCAACAAAGCGAACGGTTTGATGAAATTATTTCTCTTTCTAAAGGACACAAACAGTTCAGGCAAGCATCCTAGCCTGCCTGTAACTTCAGCAAAGCCGCCTCTATTTTGAACTCCTGGTGATTTATTTTGGACTAATTACAGGGTATGGGGCTCACACACAGTTAGGTGCCGCTCATTAGCCAGTGCCTTCAGATGAAGGCTGGTACTTTGGTACTCTATGAACAGAGTCATTTACAGCTGCATGACTTGATTCAGGAAAGGCTGCCTTGGGAGAAAAACAGAAACAAACCAAGATTTTTTGAAGTCTCAGAAGCTCTAAGCAAAAGGCTACACATATTTCATCCTACCAGTTTCCTGGAAAACACAGACGTGGTATGTAAAATTAACAGAGAAGAGTCTGTGCCTCTCTCCCCAGCAATACACAGCTCTGCAGCAATCTCAGTGCACCGTCTTCCAAGAAGAAGAAATGAGGGTAGGTGCTCTTACAATTAATTTAAATGCTGCCAAAATAAAAGACTACTCGCTCCTTACCAACATCCAGTAATTCATTAAAAGTCACAGTACAGATAGATGAGGAAGGGCTAACTCAAATCCTCCCACAGTACTGGTGGGAAGCAAAAACTTTATTTTTCTAGAATGAACTCCCGAAGAACATACTTAAGAATACGGTGAATCATGACGAACGCAAATTAACTTCTGTTCATACTGTAACAACTGTGTCAGCAAAGTACCGAAAGCACTCGACCAGCCACCACCAGGTTCCCAGCATTGCTTTGAAACACGGTAACCACAGCACTACAGCCAGGTTGAAGCAGTTACAGAGGTTTCCAGTCCACGCTGGGACAGAAGACAACTCCACTGCTAAAGGACTTGATTTAATAAAGGGTGAAGAGCAGTACTAACCAAGCCTTTTCAGGCAAAATGGAGTCGAAATGCCAGCCTTTCCTTTCTGAAAAGGTCCTGAAGCTTTATTTGCCAATGTATTTTCCCAAGTCTTAGAGCAAAGCACCGTCTTTAAGACTTTTGCTGATCCAAACTCGGTTCAAATTGAACAGCAGCTTGATGATGTGGAGAGAGCAGGTAAGAAGTGTCTGCATGCCACATTGGGGACAAACTTGTTAGCAGGGCCTGTTGCAATAGGACAAGGGGTAATGGTTTTAAACTAAGAGGGCAGATTTAGACTAGATAGAAGGAAGAAATTTTTCACGATGAGGATGGTGAAACCTTGGCCCAGGTTGCCCAGAGAGGTGGTAGATGCCCCATCCCTGGGAACATTCAAGGTCAGGTTGGACGGGGCTCTGAACACAGTAGTCTAGTTGAAGATGTCCCTGCTCATTGCAGGGGGCGTGGACTAGATGGCCTTCAAAGGACCCTTCCCACCCAAACGATCCTGTGATTCTATGTTGCTTTAGGAACACATATTAATTATACTCTCACATACTGAACCATCTTCCTTGTTTCAGAGACTGGATCCAAACCTGGGTCCATCATGAGCATCTTAAGATGGGGACATTATCTCCCCAAAAGAGCCAGGCAGCTGATCTGTCTCTTGGAGCATGAAGCCCATTCTGGCACCTCTCCTGAAGCCTTTCCTTAAAGTTTAATCAGCACTGGCACATCCTTGCAGAGCTGTGGTTTTGGCTGATACGCAGTTTGCTAGAATAAGCTGTCGCCAGCTGAGGCTACAACAGCAGCACTGACAAGGAAAGCCCTTGTGTAGGCAGGGCACCGGTCTTAAATGGCTCCAAGAGAATCTCTTGGGAAAAGGTCCTGGGGACAGAAAAGCAGTAGAAAACTGATTGCTTATCTACACAACGGAGCTGTTCTGTATGAGACGTGACAGAGAATAGCTGTATCAGTGAAGATTTGCTCCTGTAATGCTTGACTGACAGCTAGCAAACCAGGTAAGGGGCAGATGAAATTCAAAACCAAACATTTTCAGCAAATCCTACACATTCCTTCAATCCATCATGCTGTCAAGCCAGTTGGTTACAGTGATACAGATGTAGGCTGTTTGAATACAGTCAGCTTTTCCCCCCCTGTCTAGTTTATCCAGGTATTTAACTCTGCTCTACAGTTAGATCACCTTACCAGCATAAAGCAAAATGAGCTATGAGAACAAAAGCAGAACTTGTAGTCTACTTCTCAAGCAAGATTTTAAAAAGTACCTGCTATTCCTCACGTCCACACCACGGTCCAAACTACTCACTGAATTAACCATTGAAGGTTTTGCTCTCTACAGACACCTACTACTCTATGTATTTTACATCCTGCACAAACATCCTCTGTTAACATTCCTGGCTTCCAACATCCACAACTTCCATACTGTGCTCACATAAAGCAGTCTTTCAATGCAGATGTCACAGTACGGCTGGAAAAAACCCATAGCTCCAGAAATATCCACCCTGCTGGACTGCCATCAGCAAGTCAAGACTCTCCACCTCCTTTTTTGATGAGACTGACTTTCCAGGTCTAACCTTGCTGTCAGTTCCCCCTGTCCGAAGTCGGCGTGCCAGCTCTACAGGCAGCAATGGCATGCCTGTTGCTACAGCTTCTGCACAAAAGGGAAACTAAAATACAAAGACTCTCTTCACAGTGTGCCAAGACTTGCTGCCAGTGTCTCTCCGTAAAGCGTACCTGCCCTGGATCCTACCTGCCGTGCTTCAATTCTCCTGGTCTCTTCACGTTTTTCCTCCTAGGGAACCAAATTTAAGGCAAGGACAGTATTTCCTACCTACCCAGTTCTCTCTTCTTTTAATCCTTGGAGGAAGAGAACAAGCAAGTTTAAGATTAGGTTCATTATCACCAAAGGAAACCACCTAGCTACCACAGAAGACTACTCAATGCTAAATTCTCACTGAGCAAATCATTCTTTGAGAAAGCCAAATGCATGCAGTGATAGGACATACATCCACGAAGGCTCCTGGGACTCACACCAGCCATTGGCCCAACACTCCACAGTTGCAGGTCTTCCAATTAGAGAAATCACAATCCCTCACTTTAAAGTATTTTTCTTCTTTGAGTGAGAGACGTGGAACGGTGTGCTAAAATAACAAAGCTTTGTGCCAGCGATAACAGTGCTCAGTTACTCTAATCCTGAAGGTAGTAGAAAAGTATTTAGCTATCAGATGCTATTTAATCTCAGAAGGAAATGTAGGAGATCTAACAAGAAATTGGGTGCACGGGAGTCAGCAAAGATCTTGCCACCAAACAAGAAGCAGGAGAGAGGAATTGTGCCCAAGATGTGTTCTTCAGTTGAACAGAGTTACCATTCTCCCTTCATATAAACATTTGAAGACATCAAAGTGATGTTGACAAGCCGCTTAAAACTTCAGGCTTTCATATTGAAATGCAAAAGCTTGGACACAACATCCATAAAAACAGGCAACCTTCAGGTACTTTAAGTGAGGAGCTCTGCCTCATCCTCAGCTCAACCATATTCAGGAACTAAATTAGTTAGCTGAAACTTTAACAACAAATTAACCAGAAATGATGAAGATCCACAGCACAATCTTTCAGGATGTCACCCCACTCACAGGACTTGTTCCTACTCTGTTTCCTTCCTCATCTTTCATGGTACTTGACACTGACGTAAATTAGCACTGTGAATTTGTGGCAAGAACTGCAATGAACATACCAAAATTAAGACAGATTCCAGATACAAACATGAACAATTAGATGGAGGAGACAACTCTGCATACCAGCCACAGCCTAAAACAGGTTCAAGAACATAAAGAGACAGCAACTTAGTCTATGAGATGTGTATGTCCTTCCTCCCACCCCAGCCAGCAGCAGGAATGTCCCCGCAGAAAAGTGCCTTCAGCTACTGATGGTGCACGTCAAGGAAGAGGCGGACCAACTGGAAAAGATCTGACAGGGAACAGCAGGAATGGTGAAGAGTCCAGAACACACTGTGAGAAACCCTGACCTAAATACGTCAGAGTGCTGTAAGAAAGACTGAAAAGAGGAAGGCGAGACAACCGTAATATACATACAACAGCTGCTGCAGGACTGTTCTCTTGGTCCAGTGAGGACCAGACAAGACATAAAATGTGCTTAAAACATCCTAAGGAAAGAGACATAGACACTGGGGAAGGAAGGAGAAGCCTGTACATATATACATACACAGAAAGCATTTAATGTTAAGGACAAGGGAACACTGGATCAACTGCCGGGGAGATTTATTCCATCACTGCGCTCTCCATCACCAGAAAATTGCTAAAAATAGGTGAGACAGCTACCTATCAGGACTAGCTCAGAGGCACCCAGCCCTGCCTTGGCAGCAGACTAGCTGATTTCTCATGCTCCCTCCCACTCGTCTCTGTGACAGCCCAGTTTAGGCACTGGGACCAGCACATGGGTGCAGACGGACAGGCCAGAGTGTGAGGACCTCTGCTTCAAGCCCCTTGAAGTTGACTGCTCTGAAGAACAACCTGAACAGTTTTAGGTCCAGCTAACTGCGATGATGTCGGATAACACGCCGCTCCTTAGAGATGACTCCCCGATAGCCTGCAGAGGAAAACAACTGCTTCATGAAGGTTGTCAACCCTTATGACACACACTTGGAGGCATCCTACTGATGTTACCCTAACATCCCTGTAAACTATATATCTATCAATTCCTTAATCCAGGAGACACTGCTTACGGTTACATCTGCCATGCGCAGAGAGAATCAAGCACAGAGCCATCAGCTTGCGCTCCTCACCTCTCAAATGCACTGCTCACTTGAACTTCTCTCAATCCGATCTGTACTTTGAAGGGTTACAGGCTCAATAGCGCTTTTTCTTCCTCCCAAGGTAACGGCAGTTGCTTTCAGTCACTGATACAACTCCTGAGCAAACACAGAAAGTGTTCCCCCTGCCCCTTGCTTTATTATTTTTTACAATACTTGAGGGTTTGTATGAGCCTGGCTTTATCAGTTTGAAATTATGAGTCAGATCAACAGCTACAAATAAGTCTGACTTAGAATGACAACCACCAACTGCTGAAGATTGTTTTGTTGGGTATTCAAAGCTTATACCCAAGGGTAAGGATGTCATAAATGCTAAAAAATACAAGTGAAAGCCACAACTTTAGTTCAGAAGAAAGCAAGCCCTACAGAAATAAGGAAACAGAAAAGATGGGAAGAGAAAGTTAAATGTACTCCATATAAACTGAAAGCTACATACTGTAGAAAATTGATAAGGGACACCGAAGCACCCAAGGAAGCAGCAATGACCAAGACAACATGATCTCTTTATTACCCAAGTTACCAAAAACAACACGGAGCATGAAATAAATTGAGACTATTGTTTACAGTGTTATTGGATGTGACAGAACTATATACTTCCAAGTGAACACTTACTCTGTTTATAATGCTTTATATTCTATATATCCTGATCTCAGGAGAGAGCCTAGACAGACTCTCTCCACTTGAATGGTAGCGAAGATCTATATAATGCAGCAACATCAGCAACATATATAACACCTAGCAACACAATGAATATGTATTTTCTACTCAGGTCTTTATAAGGCTTTCTGCAGAAGTCTAAATAAAAGTTGGCTGACACTCTCTGCCCAGCTGCTGTTGATGTTCAGTAAGCCTTAACTCATTGCTATTACTATTCAAAAAGAGTAAAACAGGGCAATAGGTGTTACCACAGACCTGTTATTTAGAGAAAGACTGACGTTGGACAGAGGAAACAAGATGATCTAGGCTTTCTAATTCAAGAAGGGTAAAGCAGAATTTTGTGACAGTCAATGAGGGCTTACAGAAAATACGTCTTACACTGAAATAGATGTCACCTCTTGATCAGATTACCAGTGTTGTTGATAATCACAGTAACGATGCCACTAAATGATCTTGGGATTAATAAGCCAGAGCAACACAAAAATCAACACGACACATTTAATTGATTAAAAACTGGTTAATAAAATGCTTCAAAATATGAATATTTTATCATCACCGTGTGGCTGAGCTTCTCACAAGCCCTGGCAAGGGTAAGTTCCTGGCTCTATGCCACGTCTTTTATTAACGAGCTAGAGGATAAAGTCACTGGGTCCTCTACCATCTACCAGTAAAGACTCAGAGCGCGCTGGAAATCACAGTCTTGCTTGCTCAGTAAACTGAGCACAAGCAAACACACAATACCCATCAAGACAGCGAAGAGTGAGGGGAACATCTAGGCACAACAAACACAGACGTGTTTATGTGACTGGTTTCATCCATGCTAGACATTAATGCCTGTGAAAGCCACTTTGTGTTTTAGTGGGTCATCAGCTTAACGTAACTCCCAGTGAATCACTGTAGTCTTAAGGACAAATGCACATGTCGTACATACAAGACAGGAATCTCAAATCAAGTCTAAATATTAAATAATGCTTCTGTTTGGCACCGATGCAGCCCTCCTAGGCTACTGTGCTCAGGCTCTCCAGCGTTTTAGCATCTTTTTTCTCTAAACCCTACCCAATCAAAAGCCACAAATTAAATATTTAGTACAGTAAGTTTTTTGCATTCAGAGAACTTACTGCTCCCAGGCTGGCTGAGACAAAGGATTAAACTGATCATAGCCTGCGTTCTCGGTAGAGGAACAAGCTAGAAAGCTCTGTAACACAATCACAAAACCACGAAACAGTGGAAAGTGGGTACTGGCATACACTGAGGCCAAGAATAACACACAGCCTCGTTCACAATGTAGATAATTAGCAGCCTCCCTGATGTACACATTCTCTTCCCTCAACGGTTTCTAGAAAATCAATATTGAGTGGGCTCCTCCTCCTAAAGCAAGGTGAGAGATGCTCTCACTCAAGCAGAGCTATTCGCCAAGGCAAGCAGTAACTCTGGGAAGTTGTCTGTATTAAGTCTACTTCCACCTTCAGCAGTCACGAAGTTCATTTGCATTGAGGCACTATTCACTTACTAGGCATAGTATAGACATCAGATAAAGAAAAACAAATGTTAGTTGTGACTTTCAATATATATTTCCTCCAAGTTCTCAAAAAATATTTGCTTTCTCTGTACAGACAGACAAATCATGCCTCTATACCAATATAAAATGTGAACACAAGTGGATTTATCCAAAACACAATATATTCCATAAAGTTTAACTAGCCTGTATCTGTAATTAAGCATCATGAAGAACTTCTAAGAGAGAATGGCCCCAGCATCCAGTTATCTGGCAGGGAAGGAACATGAATTCTCATCAGCATCTCTTCCCTTTCCCAGACCATCCGCAATAATGCAACAAGCCATTAAGTGAAGATGTGCCACAACATTAATCACTGCAGCATCTGTTTTTGTTGTGCAAACTAAGTCCTGCCAGGCAATAAGAAATCGGTGAGCCTATTCACATGCTAGAGCAAAGCAGATGTTTCCACACCAGAGCATTTTATAGGCTCACAACAAGCAGTGTTTATCTACCTGACCACGCTAGTCAATCCGTCTTCATTTCCACTGAAGATACGAGAACACAAGAGGACAAATGTAGAGCTAACATAAGTGGTGTTGCCTGAGGACTGAAGTTATTTTAAAATAATTCTTTAGAAATACAGAGGAACTCAAGCAGATCAGTGGGGAAGAAGAAAGGAAGAGTGATCCAAGCATCTGACTACCAACTCGCAGCTGAAAGGTGCAAGATGGAGTTATTTAAATGCAGGGAACGTCTTACTGCTTTGGGTACCCAAAGGAGTGTGAAAGTTTTAATGACTTACGGGAAAAAGTATATGGGCTACAAGATCCCTTGTGCAGAAAATGAGATCCCTTCAGATTTCTTCATTTCCCATGAAACCTGGTCTTTAGCTACAAGCAGACAGCAGGGGAAGATCATGGGAGGTCAGTCAGAGCCAGGACAAAACACTTCACACCTTTCAGGGCATACTGTTATTCACACCTGGAAGACCAGAGAAAGTCACACCTGGCACCACTTTTTGCTCTCCAGCCTTGGATGCATTCACACAGCTGCATGCTTCTGAGAATTTGGCCTCATGCTCTTGGAACAAAAGTCCCAACGAATTCAGCTGCAAGTCGAGGAGGGAGCAATTCCCCTCTATGTCTATATCAATACCAATTAAAAACTGTTCTTCCCTAACAAACTCCAGGGTATTTAATAGCATTATTCCCTTCCCAGCCAGTACCTCATGCAATCCTTCAGCCATTCTGGCAGACTGAAAACAGAAGGCAGCTGAGCCACTGGGTGGTGGCAGACACTGAACATCGTTAGAAAGGTGACAGCCATGACAAGACTAGACCCTAAAGGGTTGACACTCAATGACTGCATTGGCACTTTACTTCCAAACCAGGAATTAATCAAAACTAAGTGATATTTACAATTTCTGTGCTTCCTCTATTGAGCCAGAAAATTATTCCCCTACGCCACTCCCAAATGATGTGACTTCTTGGAGAGATGCTGCTTTCCAGATAGCTACCGGAGGTCGGTCAACACGCTCTTGGGGATGCAGGCAAGGTGTGCAGGTATTTTTAGTTATTCAGTGCAAAAGGGAGGCAGCAGGTGTGAACTTGGCCACCAGAGGGCACCCGTATTGTTAAAAAAAAAAAGATTAAACCGTGCCATTTGAAGTGACATTAAAGACTCTGGGTTCAAACAATGCTTATCGTGTTCAAAGACACCAAATTCAAAGTGTAGTCTCCATAAAGTCATATCAAACCAAGACAATTCGGGAAGCGGGTTCTTGCATTTCCACCTGGCTTCTCTGCACAAATCCCAGCTCTGATTTGCTATCCAACATTTAAGTAAGGTATTACAAACATGTGCTGATCGAGCTCCAGGGCTCTGCAGGCTTAGGGCAATAGCTGTGCTTTAAGCTCTGCAGGTCAGCTGAGGTCACTCCCCCCCCTCACCCCCCAGGACAGTTCAGATGTTTTCCTAATTGACTCCGTTTTTGACTTTGGCTCACTCCCCGGCATCAGATTCTTTCCCTCCCCTGATGCTCATGGGTAAAAATAATATGAAGCCAAAAGCCACCTGAAAGGACACAGTGCTCTTTCAAGACACCACTCATGGATCAATGTGCCTTCAAGCCTTAGGAGAAAACCCTCAGCAATCCCAAAGATAGTCACTTAAGTCTGTCACCTTTCTAAGAATTAAAAAAAATAGAGCAGAGCTCTCAAAATAAAAATTACCTAACACGGATAATATCTACATTTTTTTCATCTTTTCTCTCCTACATCAGGTTAAGTAGTACCTGACACATCTATAGCTATAAAACAGGTTTCTCCCCTCTGGACTATGATTTATGTGGTTTCCTTTGTTTTGGTAGAAAAAAGATTTTTCAAGTCTCAGCTTCAGCTAGCATAAAATATTTCCAGCAATTCTGCCATCAAATTACTCTAAATCCCCTAAGACACTGATGCAACAAAGCAATGCATTCTTAAACAGAGTTAGCTAAGGACTGATCCAGGTATCAAAATGAATTTCAGAAGTGCCGATGGAGAAAAGCCAAACACAAAAAACAGTGAAGGTCAGAAGAGCAAGGAAGACGAAGGGGCTTTCCTACAAAGGATCTTCCAGTAAAGCCATTGGGCACTCGATACAGGATGGCCAAAGGAGGAAAGGGTGGAGGAAGAGAAGAAATGGTAGAGATGGAATGAAATCTTGCACAAGTGGCAGCTGGCACCAAAACAGCTCAGCTTGCTGGTGAGGAGCGGAGCCTCAAAAAGAGCTTGGAATAGAATGAGAATATACCACCAGGGCTGGGAGACAGATATATTGAGCTTAATTGCTTCAACTTATGCACAGGATGGGGCAGGAACCAGAAGAGCAGAGAATAAGGCCAAGGCAATACAGCAAAATAAGACCGAGTACCACGTTAGACACAAACACACTGGTAGCAAAGATCTTGTTAACCAACTTCCAGAGCAACAAAGATGTCTTGCTCTTCTTCTTACCGCTAATATATTTGCGGAAGGATAAGAAATTAAGCATAACCAAATACTTCCAGTCGATCCGGAAAAGCACTGGTAGGACTCTGCTTACAGAGATCTTTCTGTGCTCCCGAAAGGTACATTTGTTCCTTTATTTCATTCAATACCCGGGTGATTAAGTGACAAGCTTCAGCACTGAAACACCAATTTAAGTGCTTTCACATGCCCACCACCCACAGATTCAGCCAGGGAGGTTTGTGACATAAAGAAGATACCTGTGGCCATTTCGTAACACGCTAAGTCAGTATTTGGAACTACAAATACAGAATAAAAGTTTCACCTGAGTATCAGTAACAGAACATTTTAGAAACATTAAGTTTGCTGCAAACTGTGAGGTTCAGTACTTCTCATACATTAATGCCCCATATAGATTAGCCAATGACTGAGCCGAGATTTATTTCAATCAATTAATTCAGTTCATTATACCAATGCCCCAATACTTAATTGCTTCTGTTGCCAGCTGGAAATCCTCAGAGTTTTAAGTTATCGCTTAGCAAGGGTAAACTTCATTAGTCTTCTACACTCAGTTGTTTGTACTGCTGAAGTATTCTTCACCACAGCAGAACAGAGCAGCATTAGCTACTCCTGTCGTATGATTATTCAGATGAAATATATTCCACCACAAGCAGACAGCAGGGGCTCCTGGAAGACAGCGAAGGCAACGAGACCAACACTCGCCTGATGGACAGCTAAGCAGAAAGCTACATACAGATGCAGATCAAATGTGAAGATCTCATCAACCCACCTCCAGCCTCAGGAAGACACAAAAATAACCCTTTCCTGTCTTGCATCATACAACCACTGGGGCTTTTGTATACATCTTTTCAAGCCTTGACTTCTCCTCTGCCTTTGTGTGGGCTTCCTTATCCCAGCACTGGCTTCAAAGCACATCCTGCAGAATCAATCTAAAACACACTGGTTTCAGGCTGCACATGACAGTCAGAAACCACCTGAGAAGTCCTGTCTTTCTTCATGCTAAGTAGCAGGAAGGGAAAACTCACATACAGGCACCACCATACGAATCCCTTTTTGCAAAGTTCCTAATCATCAGAAGCACAAGAAATCCGTTTTGAAACAAAAAGTTTGGGGTTTTTTTTAAGTACTGGTAAGAGATGCAGTGCTGCTTCCCACATGTCAGTTGAGAAGAGTTGGGACATTTACACAAGGGTCTATGCAGATGACAAAAAGAAATACAAGTCAAATATTCTTTTCCTTTTATTATCTCTCTTGCTCTAACACTGTATCAACTCTTACCTAGCCCAAGAAGCGTTAAGATTTTTGTCAACTGCTTCTTGATTCAGCCTATTACATCCCAATGCCTTAACTGTAAAGAAAAATATTAGAAGAAAACAAAAGAGGGAGACATCCCTCATCTTAAACGAAAACTTCACTGACAGCCTGCAGGAGAGCATCCCTTACCGCATTTCTTACTCAAAGGGCAACAGAGTGTCTCAGCTTCATTGACAGACCATCCCAGGCTAAACGGAATATTAGCAGGCACACGTCCATCGTTAGAGTCATCTGCCAGTAAAGGGACAGTAATTCTTGGCGATGCTAATAGAGACAACACTTAGGACCTGCTGGACCCCTCAGAGACTAACTGTGCAGCGCTGGAGAGATTCCTGTCACAAGAGCACGGCTGTTTCACTAACCTAAGGAAAAGAAGCATCGTATGGCATCCCTACAACAGACTGACTGCACCAACAGAACTGTTATGCACAGGACCTCCCTAACCTGCTTCCCATTTAGATACTGCTGCAACATTTAATAAATCAAAATCGCTTAGTAGTAAGTGCAAGTACTCAGATGCACATGGACATTTCTCTCTGTAGTAGATAAATTACCTTTGCAGTGACACCTGGCTTATTCGATCCCTGGCTACATGTATTACATATTTACCTTTCATAACTAATTCCTCACACTTACTGTAATAATCCAGGATGTAACTACCTGAATAACCCAGGATGTCATTCCAAACATTTTTTATCCACTTATGCTTATTCTTAAAGCCAACTAACCACTCAATTTATATATTGTGAAAGATAGAAGGAAATTTGCAGTTTCTCATCCCTTGTTTATTTAAACGCAATGTTAAAATTCCTATTTGAGAGTCTGTTTAAAATTCCTACAGGTGTCAGTATGAAGTATTTTCTACACCAGATATATCAGTTTTGTTCCTCCTCTTATTCAATAGCTGTATGCCAAGTAATTAAAGTAACACCGTAAGCCTGCATGCAGTTACAGACATTGTGGAATTATTTCATGGCTCATATAGGAAAGGAATACTGTACAATTCTATTTAGTGCTTTAAAAATTTATAAAAGAGAAAAGAGACAGAGGGAGGAAAGAAAAATAATAAAAATCACAGCAAGCCAATCCCTCCAGATTGATGAGGACTGGGGAGATCACAGACCATGCTAGACCCAAGAGGCTGCCATCTCCTTTATCTGATTTCTATCACTACTCTCAGCTGAGCAACGTCAAGCCCAGCCACAGTGCCCAAGGGCCTCCAAGGAACAGCCAAGTACCCCAGAAGCCAAAAGTCAGTCCCTGAAATCACCCCTGACCTAGCACTCCACATACCCTTCGCAGCTCTCTGCTGCAGGGAAGCACCTTCCCTCTTGATAAAAGGCAACGCTAACAACTGACAATCTGGCTGTCATTAAAGGCAGGGGTGAATCTGCTGCAGGAGGGAGATGTTAACTCTGTGTCTTTGGGAGAGCTTTACGTCCTATGTATTTTACAATCATGTTGAGGACATTTTTAGTGGAAAAATCCCTGCTCGCTTCCCTGCCTGAAAAGGGGTGTGATCCTGACCATCCCTACAGAAGCGTTTAGGTCCTGCAGATAAAGAGACGCTACACTACGTAAGTGCAGATTATTAGCAAAATGCAGCATAAGACAGCGCTGGATCACCGTGTTCTTCCTCTGCCTGAGCAACTCCTTTTAGTAGACATCAAGCTTTGACAGCTCTAGGAACAGCTAGAACAATTACCATCATCTTCCTCCTGTTACAGTAAAACTAGAGCCTTCTAGCCACAACACAGGTAAGCGGAGAGCCAGCAACAAATCACCTAAATATTGGAATGAAAATACGACGGGTTTCCAGCAAAGACTTCATTTTCAGACTCTAATTGCAGCCAGGAGTTAGAGTGACACTGCTGGTGCCACACTGCTTCCACATTTTGAGGGAAGAGAAGGGAGTCCTTGATTTACTTCAAACGTGGCATTTGCCCAGGGTTGAGTGCGGGTCACCTCAGGCAAGCACAAATATCCCCTTTCTCCTCGCAGTTATGGCAACAAGCTTTGAGCTTCATCGCTCAGAGTATGTGCGCTCAGACTCTGGCCCTTAAAAACCTCATGAGTCTTGCGTGCAGCTACCTTACCACCGAAAGACGGACTGCCCTCTTCTGCTCCTCTGCTATCTTTTGCATGTGAAGCAGTCAGCAGAACACCAAGAAAACCCGAGGAGCATCCCCCAGCCAAGCGTGCTGTCCCTAGCAGCCCTCCCAGAAGCTGAAAACATGATGTTTTCACCCAGGTTGGCAGAGTCAATAGATTTCTCTTTGCACAGCAGCACAGACCTGTGTAGCATCACCACGCAGGGGGAAGCCGGGCAGCAAACCCCACCAAGGGCAAACAGCCTATGCTGAGGATGGCTACAGAGGAAAACTCTTCAGCTCTGAGCTTTTTTGCATATCTCTGGCAGCAGCAAAGAAGCTCCACAGGGAATCAGCAACAGCCATTCCTTCATACAGCAGAAGCAGGAAATGCTTTGCAGCTCTTAAGCCCATCTGCAGGTACTTACACAGGACTAAAGCAGCATGAGGTCTCAAGCAAAAAATAAAATTAAAAAATATATATATTACCTCTGCCAAAGGAATCTGGCACTTGCTGTCACTGCAGTCGTCCCTATGAAAGCCGCCACCACGAGCCTACGCCTGGTCCTGGGGTGATGTGCCGTCCCATGGTAACGCCGCGAGACAGCAGACAGCCCTGCTGCAACAGGAAGAAATCGAAGGCGAAACATCCTGTCGAATAAGAACAATACATTAGTAAAGCAACAAACGGTTTCCAGTTGTGGACTCTCACGCTGACCCTCAACCAGTTATTTGCTCATATTTTTTCTAAAATAGGAAAAGTTACAGAAAATAACTGTCACGGATGTTTACTAGCTGTTCTGAAAGAGGCATGTAACCTGTGTAATAAAAACCCAATTATGAGTATTACTTATTGGCATACACCTGGCTGACACACCTTGCTGTCACATCCCAACTACCTACTCAGCTGCTCTTAGAGCATTTTCCAAATTCCTCTTCAGCCTTTCCCCAGCACAATTCATTAAGAAGAAATACTCGCACGCTCCCGCCTGAGTGCCAAGGCAGGGAAGGTGCAGGTAGATCTTACAAGCAACTAAAGCCAGTAAGAGCCATTTGGCCAAAGAGAAAGAGACAGCTGGATTTTAAAAGGCAAATTAAACCAAATAACAAAAGCAAAGCAAACAAAACCACAACGCAGTCGATTTAAATTTCCTTAAGAAAACCCTACTGTTCTTAAATCACTTTTTTAGCTAGCCTGCAGCAAAACCATTTACATTCAACTTGAAGTACAAGGCAAGTTTCAAAGCGTCAAAACTCGTAAAATACAATCCATACCCCGTTACACACACAACGGTAGAGCGACAAATGGGAAACCAGAGCTACAAATGCAAACATTACTACAACGGAGAAATCTGAACCACAAAAATGTCACCTCATCACACACACCAGCTACGGGAGACAAAGCAATTTTTGCTAGCTCACAAGATTGAAGGTGAAGGGTGGATGTTCCCTGTGAAAAGAGAAGGTGCTGTATCTTTTAGTGGAAAAAAGGTTTTATTTCTAATGGATGCCAAGTCAGTTTTCCAAGCATAGGGTCATCCTTAAAAAAAGGAAACTGGGAACAGAATAGTAAAAGAGAAAATTCCCAAGGCCAGCAAAAACATTAGAAATGGAGAGCAGGGAGCAGCAGCCTCATTTTTTCCCTTTGTTCACCATCCTTGCCGTTCTACTCAAATATTCCCAGCCAGTGAATAACCACAGAACACAAAAATAAAGTCACATCTATTGCTTTCTGCTTGCTTTTGCAACACAAGATGCCACCGCGTTATTTTGCTAAACCATTAACTTCCAGCAATGAGAATCCTGGAACTGTTTTGCGCAAAGACATCTTCCGTGTGTGGTGTGTTATCCCATTGCAGCTATAAAGGGTTGCATATATTACTGCCCTTTTCCTCCGATTAAAGCAACACGCAGCTCAGGATTTCATAATGGGAACCGGTGATGTGAACTTAGGGAGGGGAGCAGAGAAAGAGGGAGGGAAGACGTACATAAAATATTCAGCAGATAATCTGGAGTGCCCGAGCTCAGTATCTTTTAAGGCAAGAGGTGGTGATATTATACTTCACAGCATAATCAAGAAATACGTGGTGAGGGGAAGAAAAGCATAGATAATGAAAAGTGATTAGCAAATAGCTTATCGGTGATTTTTCGTATCAGATCTAAGGCTTTTGCGTGGTTCCGAGGCAAGCGAGACGGGATGGAGCACCAGCAGACGACAGCAGGCTGGGACGGAGGCGGCTACACTGCTCTTGCTGGGTAGGGCAAAGCCACAGGGTGTGTATCCCACACCACCCTGGCTTACGGGCAAAACCCATGAATTCTGGGTCACAGCTAGTGCATCTGAAGAGCATCCATTTTATATTCATCTGTGCAGATATTAAAAAACAAGTTAGCGATCGGCATTACCATTTTGTTTATTCCTTTAAAAATAAATAGGCTTAAAATTAAAGTTTTAATGGAATACAGCCAGCCAACAGCGCTTATTCTCCAATCTTCTCCAGCTCTGAACAATAGAAGATTTCATTATGAAAACCAGCTCTTATTTCTATCTGACACAAACCTGACGTTCCCTTTTCATCTCCAGGGATGAATTTCTGTTACATATGCACAGAAAAATCTGCAAGTGTTATTTTCACGAGAAGCTAATGTTGCCCTTACTTGGGTTCCCCATCCTAATTATGGCTTTATATGCAAAAGATGCAATGGATGAGGGAAGTGTCGCCAATATCATTTAATCAGTCAAAATGAAAATCAAGCCTCACAGTGCTTACTTTTGAGCTTGAAGAGATTTTTACAACATTTCAGATTGTTGGCTTTAGTACTGCATGAGTGTTTTCTCTGCCTGAGCCCTAAGAAACACTAAATTATCCTCTTTTCCAAGTCATCTCCATCCTTGATGATGCTGGGACATCACCCAGACAGTGCTCACTTGGTAGCAATTGCCCAGGAGAACTGAAAACAGGCAGTTCCCATAACAACCCTAAAATAAAGAGTATCCTTATCTCAGAACAAAAAAAAAAAAAAAAAAGCACTTATAAAGCTAAATTTTCCATGCTTTCCATCTGCAATTTTACAATCTCTTGTAATTTTTTTTTTTTTAATCAAAAGCACCATGGTATTTGGTATGTTTTGTTGAAAGCTCCAGGCATTTAAGTCAAGATCAACCAAGAGAGCTGGTGCTCACTTTTTAAAAGATTAAAATCTTGCTCTAACTGCAGCAATGAAAAGCTTAACAGCACTATCTGCAGTAGGATAAGGAATAAAACTGAGATAAAGTATGAAACACCCAACAACTGATGTGATTACAGCTTACAATAAGAAACACAACCTCAATTCTGGCATCATTTAACATAATTTTTTTTTTTTTTAATTTTTTTTACAGGATACAACAAAGTAACTCAGAGAGAAAAAAAAAAAATCTTAACTCCAAAATCCTGAAAACAAGAATCAAACATAAAAGTTAGCATGATGTTCTAGCATTACTGCAACACGGAATCTGTAGATCATATTTTTGTCTCTAAGAGATAAGCCAGTCCTCTGAAGTTCTTGCTTAGAACAACTCTACAGTTACTTTCAGAGACTGAATTAATATCCTTGGACAAAAGAAATAGTTGAGGCTTTTTTCCAGAAAAGAATGACATATCTGCTTTTATTTATGCCACAAGACATGGTTGCTCGCCGTTTTTTTTAGGCAGAAGAGTCAACCAACAGAGTTGAAGATTTAAAACCAAAAGTTTTGTTGAATGCCTCACCATTAAATACAAGCTGCTCCACCAAAACCCAATCCTGAGCCCACGCATCCAAAGAAAACTAAAAAATCCCCCTCACCCCAAACCCCCACCAAAAGAGACCTGACAGCCCCTCCTGATACCTGGCTCTCTCTGTCCACTTCGGCACCACGTTTTTGTGCCCCAGCTCCATGGTTTAAGCTGTGTTTCTGCGCCAGCTGCTGAAGCAGCTCTCATGGCCATCAGGTAAGTGCTCAGTGCCCTGCTCTATGGGTACACGCCGCCGACAAGATGGAACAGCCGAAAACCTCATATATTTGTAATTTAACATTAAACGTGTTAGCGTCTCTGACATCCAGGAAACCCACAAACCCATTAGGAAAGTACCGCTTCCGATCCGAGACGGGCATCATTCACACCGAGGGCATCCAGATCACTTCGAAATAAGAAATACACAATTATGTCAGCAGCTATATACATTCTGGCTTGATGTGGATATTTGATTTCCCCAAACAACGATCCCCTGTAAAACACAGTAACCTGTTTTGCAAGGAAATTCAGACACTCTGCTTCTACTCCCTGCTGTGTCCAGAGCATCAGCAGTCCAGCCCTGCATTTGTCAATGCATGTAAGAATTGGCAGATCCCATCTCTCTCGCATCCTTTTTCAGATGCCAAAAGAAAAAGAACAGACTTGCTCCCGCTTTTCCAGCACCCTAATTAGCTGATGGTTTCAAGACTGAAAGCACGAAGCAGCCTAGTCCAGGGAAAAGGGACTTCTCTGCACTCAGGTACTCCCCCCAGCACCGAACTTTTAGCAGTCCTTAAAAACTGAGGCTGTTCTGGGTTGTCAAGATGAAAAACACTTGAAGTAGCTTTTTTATGTCAAAGCTGGCCTTGGTGGCACAAGCATGCAAGAGGGAGAACTGTAACTGAATAAGCTGATGTGTGTTTAATTTTTAATTAGAGAAGGATTCACAGGCACTTTTTCTTTGAACAATTTTACTAGGACGTGGTAAGCTTGCACATTAGTACAGAATATCAACGGTAAACTTAAACGAAAAATATTTTCATGTTGTCAGATATTCTTAAAAAAAAGATTTGCATTTACGAGGCATTGCTTAGGCTTAAAGACCTCTGCAGGGACTGGCTGAGATGGAGCCACTACGAACAGAAAAAGCTTTCTGGAGCTGTAAGTTTATTGAAAAGCAAAGTTTAACATTGCCAGAGTGCACCAAGACGTCCTGACCTGGCAGCCGCTGTAGGAAAATTCCTCACCTATTTCCACCTCAGCCCCTGATGTCAGTTATACCTCATACCTGCTCACTGAAGCCAGCGACATCGGCTCAAGAAGGCATGGGATGCCCTGAAACAGAGCGCCAGCGGCAGAAGAGCGCAGGTATCGGCTCCCAGTTCTCCTGTCTCAGTCTTCTGAAGAGGATTATTGGGAAGAGAGCAAAGAAAAATTGCAAAGGGGAAAAAAAGTACGTCAAATAAATCCAACGGGAAGGAAAAGACACAAGGGCAAAGCAATTGGGAGAGAAGTTCCACCATCAACACAAAATATCGAGATACTCCTAAGAATCCGAGACACATAAACCAGCGAAAAAAACCTCTTAGCATCAAACCTGCCTCCACCAAGATTAAGTTATTAATTTTGACTTCTCTTTCCCCTGGTTCTCCATACCTTCCATTTAGAAACTGGTACCAGTGAGAGAGATTTGTACAAAGGTAATTCATTCAATGGGTGCCCAGAGGCAGGTTGCGGCTACCAAGGCATCTGGATCCATTCCTTCCCATATCCCCAAGGGAGACGGAACCACTCCTGCTTTTTTTTCTCCTCCTGCAACTGCAAATTTTCACCTTACCCAGTGCAATTTTCAGATAAAGGATTACTCACATTACTGAAGTTATTAGCATACTAAGACACATAAATCAGTTTTGAGAATGAAGATGAAATCTGGCAGCAAAAGTCTTTTTTTTTTTTTTTTTCAGGTATGAGATTGGGACAATATTTGATCACATTAATTCCACCAGAGAGGGGAACCACATTTGTTTCGGAGCACAATTCAAATTGATTGAGAGTCTGCGAAGAATCAATCCATAACACACCGCCAGGTCTTTAGTGGAAACCTAAGCTATAGCCTGGTAATTTCTTTTTAACTGTCATTGCAGTAAGGGTTCACCTTTTCCTAAAAATCCTCAGCCGTGAAAATACATGCTTCTGAACTCTGCAGCTCTGTAACTACACCAAACCATCACTTGTCCTCCCGTTGCAGAGATCAGTGTCGTCCCTCAAATAGCTGGGATTTACTATTAACCCTCGTTCTGCTCTGAATGCTATTAAAGCCATACTATTGCATTTCATAACACATTTTAAAAAATCAGTCTAATATTGCACTACCAACACGTTTTGGTGTTCTGCAATCACCTCGCCATTAATGTGGCTTACTTACTGTAATGATTTACCGGGATGATATCCATTAAAAGTCCATTATTTATGGCACCCTCATCACACAAGTTGCTTTATTCTGCCAAATTGATCATTTCACATCTTAAGACACAAAGTGAAAATAAAACAGCAAAACTATGGCTAGCTGGAATCCAGCTTGTTAAACTGCCACTTTTACACACAGGTGTTCTCATTTTAATGCATACATCCTTACTATTAGCTGTATTTAAATTAAGGAAAACGTAGGTTTCTGTGTTACTATCAGTTGCTCTATTCCCTCCTCTATTTTTAAGCTCCACATACCCACACCTGGGCTCTGACTGCTTGAAAACACTCTGCTAGGAACTGCAGATCATCCTGAGGTAGCAAGTACTGTACAGAAGAAATAACCATCTCTCCTTGGGATGTACAAGCCACCCATGCTCATTTCTACCAAGTCTGCTCCCACAGAAGCTTCGCCTTGGACTCGAGCAAACTGGCCAGAAAAGAGTCACCAACCCCAAACGCTGCCGCACAGAGCCTAGATGAAAACTGACAAGACTGAAAATAATTCTTCTGACCTGCACTGCTAAGTAGAGAAGACGATGCATTGAGGAGACGCACACAAGACTTTTGATTTAGCTTTAAGAAAGCATTATTAGTAATTGCAACTGGATTATTTATAAGGGTGTAGGTCAGTAGATAGCTTGGTCTTGGTCTTCCCTTGAAAGGGCTACAAGAGTGTTTACTCACTGCGGAAAGGCCTTTGCCCAAGTGCCTGGGAACATCTGAAGCCTACGTAGGATAAAGACTTTGATGACAACCAAAATGGCAGAAGAAACATCATTTGGCAAGCTCAACAGCAACCCCAAATTCAACCTGCTAGCTGAGTCGCTAAAGGACTTGTGAGTGGGTGCAACCAACCACAAACTGCAGCTTTTGAGAAACAATTGAAAAATATGTGTACCCAGACAAAATAAACTGGTTACATCTGTTGCAGTGGCACTGCAAATAGCACCTTCCGCGAGGATAAAATGTTTGCTCGCTACTTCTGTCAGTCTCCAGCAATGCACAGTAGGTCTTTAAGGGGCAACTATAATCTTCCACAGAAAGGAATACTAAATGCAGCTTTTCTCCTGGTTAAAATTTTCCTTTCCCCTCCTCCTCCCCGCCCCAAACCGCAACCCACTCCTTAGGCTTTGTTACCCAGAAAACATTACAGTAAACCCCAGCACTGACAAACTCCCTTGTAGCACCTCCATAGAAGCCAGAGGTAACTAGTAAAGCTGTAAAAACAAAAAACAAAAACCTTCTCTCACCCCTTATTAAGGATAATGATGCCGTTTCATGAGACAGTTCTACCTTTATCAGTCCACTGTGACACTTCTTTTTTTTTCCCAATCACTATTCCCAAATAATCAGGCTGTCTTTGCAAGCCAGCCACACGAGCAGGCACACCACAGCGCAGGCACTTTCGCAAGAGTTGAAAAAAAGCACCGAGTTGAAGAGCAAAAGGTTTGTCAGAGAACCGTTGGCAGAGAGGTAGAAAACATAACTCTTTACAGAAAAAGGCAGAAGTGTTAACAGCCAGCAGGACTACAGCTGCTTAGTGACCTGAGTGATCTGACTCGCCTTGCACAATCTGTGTCAATGGGATGTGATTTTCCTGAGAATTCCTAACTTTTGCACTAAACGGAAAGACCCTCCTTGAAGCTCCTGCCCTTTCTCCAGCTGATGGCCACCTACCTGTGAGTACCTTACAAGAACAGGCAAAAAACACCCAGAGCGGTTAAAGTAGATTTAAGAAGTGCTTATAGCTTACTTGGCTCCAAGAAAACTGGTGTTAATTCTTAATGAATAGAATGTGTTTCACAAGAACATAACGTTGGAAGAGAAAAATTTAAGTAGTCTGAGGAGAAAGCAAAAGCCTCCCTAGGTTGTGAAGGTGACAATTCAACAGGTTTGAGTTATCTGCAGATGCATGTCCAGCTCCAGAAAGAAACAGGTTTCTTTCTGGAGGTAGACAACCGAGGATCATCACAGAATTTGACGTGGTGAAGTCGGTACTCCTTTTCGTCTCCGACAAGGAAGAAGATTTGTGAACCCACTGCAAACTTGAATTTTAGTATCACCGTACGGTCATTTCCCCCTTTCACATTCTGTCTTTTAAACTGAAATAGCACCTACCCCCAGCCACGGCCACTTGCCTCTCCTGCCCAAAGAGCCACGCTTTGATGACACATATCCAAAGACTTTAAAAAAAAAAAAACCACCCTTCAGCCAACAGGGAAAAAAAAGCGGGGGGGATTATATTAATGGCAACAGGTACAGACTGTAAGAAGAGGTGTAAACAAACACCTACATGTATCAGTGCTGTTAGGGTTTAAATTAACAGCGGTGGGGGCAAAACTCCTGCACAACTCCAATATACAGCAAGCATGTACCTGGTGCATGCACTGGGCAGCTGCACAAGCAGCATCTAACACAGCAACAGTCCTCCGGTGCTCTGTAACACTGTCTGGCAAAAGGCAGGCATCAACTCTTGCAGATCTTCCTTGTCTTCGTATCACAGCTAAGATTTTAGTGGAAAAAATACAACTGCTTTCTAGCTCTCGAAGCAAAAATGACAGAGATGGAAAGTTTGCATCAAACTAATGAAAACACAGATGTTAAAGGGGTGGTATGTAACACAACTAGTCTGTACAGATACTGGGTCTGACTGGGATGTTGCCATAGACCAGCTTTGTCTGCGTCACAGACTGACACACTGCAAGTTATGAAGCCACACGGATTCACAGGTCTCACGTTTCAAGCACAGGTCAGCTGCAGCATCGCTCATCAAAAACCACAACCTTCTTTGTTGCTGTCTACATGAGGATCTTGAGTTCCATTTCAAAAAGCTATGAAGTCTAACAGTAAAAGAAAAACCCAAGAATTTAAGCTTGAGAGACCCTGAAGACTTAAAAGAACCCCCCCGCCACCAAAAAACCAACTTTTTTCTATTTTCGAAAAACTCAATCTGAAAAACATTACTTTAAGCCACTGATTTGTTTTTTTGGGGGCGTAGAGGAAGGGTGACAAGTTGTCACAAGCCGCAGGGACAGAAAGGAAACCCCATAATGAATCAAAGGCTGTTTAAACGCGAAGCATTTAAGGCCACACATTCAGATCTATTATAAACCAGCAGGAATAGCTGGCCTGCCCCCAGCTGTGTATTCCCACACACCTGGCTATCCAAAATTCCCAGTTACAAGGATAAGCACTTTGGTCCACTTTACCTTCTCCTGCCCCACATCCACAGTAGTGCCACCCCAGGCAAGAGGATCTCTTCACAGGGCGGTACTGCCAGCTCCAAGCAATGCTGGGACTACAATTAAAAGCTGCTCTCAACAGAGGTTAAATCCAGAATTCATGAAAGGAAACTCCATAGCAGGTTTCTTTGGGGAAAAAAACCCTGTACTCACAGACAAGGTAGCAGGCAAAGATAACCCTGAATTTAGTAGCCAAGGACTTTTCAGAAAACACTACAGAAGCCATAGTAAAACAATGCATGATGTGAACAGTCAAACTGTCTATTTTTTCTGTTTTATAGTCTCTTAAATCCTTCACTAAAGGGCAAGCCTGCCACAGACTTTTGGATGGTATGTGCTTAGGCAGACACAGTGCTTTTCAATTCAGATTTTGCTGTGAGTCCCTGCACTTCTTACTACAGGTATCAAACACCTCACCCTAAAGAGATAGCCATCTTCCTCACTAAGAGGTTAACCATGTCATCTGCAACATGTCTTTCTTAAAGCCATTCTGTTAAAAAAAAAAAAGTCATAATATTCTCCTCTGAGGCATACAATGCTGGCTACAATACTCAACGATCCCAGGTAACTGTTTCCTACTGAACTATCCCAAACAGCATAATCCCACCCAAAGTCACACAAGATACTTTTTCACTAACACCCCTGCAATGTCCCAAGAGGAATGCACAGCACCTGGAAAATTAACAAATAAGTTTTTTACTGTTGTTCACAAGCATCCTCAGCCCTACTGCACTGAACCGTGTTAAAATATTGTGTACCAGCAAGGCCACTGGAAACTCAGAAAGAATAAAACATGTATTTCTATATCCCAGCTCAGTCCATTTCAACAAGTGTCACTGCAGCAAATGGAACAGCATGCAGCAACGTGTTTTTATAATAAACCTTGCCCAGAGAGGTGGTAGATGCCACATCCCTGGAAACAGTCCAGGTCAGGCTGGACGGGGCTCTGAGCAACCTGCTCTAGTTGAAGATGTCCCTGCTCAATGCAGGAGGCTTGGACTAGATGGCCTTCGAAGGTCCCTTCCAACCCAAACTATTCTATGACTGCTACAGAACTTACTTCTCTGAAGAAGTGCAAAACCGATTGTTTCCACATTCGACATCTAAACATAGCTGATGGCTCCCTCAAATACCACCTGAAAAATGTAATGGCTATGTGATACTGCTTCAAAGCCCTTCCGAGACTTCAAATGATTTGCAAGTCTTGCAGTTTGTCCTGTTAAACCGCCCAAGGACAACGGTACAATCCCTCCTCTGCAAACGCTACCGCAAGCTTACCCAGGAACCTGACTTCTCAGCCCGAGAGGCACAACAGGAACCTATACAGAGAGGCTACACAAAGACTAATAAGGCACAGGGTGCTCCAGAGAGCCCCCAGTAGGCAGACATTAATGATGTAAGCAAAGCACACCATTCTTTTTCCTTCGGAGCATGAAATTTCAACTTCTTTATTTCAGGAAGCATAATGAATATCACAAAAGTTTCTGCAGAAAATGGGTCACTTGGAGAACAAGATGTTTCCATGAGTAAACAAAGAAAAGGAGCTACATGAGTTTAAGATACACTGCTGAATAAGCACATTATACTCTTTTTAATATACCACTGAATACCAGAAAATTTAAAAGGATGTTTATAAGCCACAAGACCCTCCATGCCCTCTTCTGGCAGCGGCTATATTGGCTAAAGAAGCTGCTGCCTGAAACTGGTGCCCACCAGGATCCCCTCCAGAGTCCCCGAGAAGCAAGCAGTGATGACACTAGAACACATTCCCCTTGCACCTCTGGGCTGGCCAAGAAATACTTCATTGCTTCAGAAAGACAAGCACACACACTTTATGCACGTTTAGTTAGGTTTGGTTGGGTTTGGGTCTGTTTTAAGATACCTCCCTGTGTTCATATACATTTTTACTGACTGCATAGAAATAGTGAATTGCATTGGTTTTTTGGTTTGGTGGTTGTGGTTTGTGGGTTTTTTTTTTTTGTGCGTGGGATTTTTATTTCTTTTTGTTTGTTTATTTTTTATGGAAGTGTCACAACTGAAGGTGGCTTAGAAGCTCCAAGCAGCAGACTTCTTCCAGGGCTCACTCCCCTGCCTGCTTCGCTTCTCCTTCCAAATTAGACAGCATTGCCCCAGGCCTTCCAACAGAAAAGTCAGCACAACTTTTCACATTGCAAAAAGGCAACCTATCTTCCTACAGCTTTAGAAAAAATCTAAGGTGAATGCTTCAGAACAAGAATAATTCCAAGCAGGGCAGATTTAAGGGTAAATATCAGCCAGATGATTAGTTCAGCAGAGTTAAAAGTACCTGAGAGCAGGGCTACAGCATGCTCCGAGTTGCACACCCCAGCAATACCATTCTCACCTGTAGCACAAGTGGATTTGCTTCCCGCTTGCGGGTCAGGCAGTCACAAAGAACGCAGGGAATTACTTCTTAGCGATTGCAGCACCGCGTTCTAAAAAACAAGAAAAAAACATAGTAAAGATTATAACTCTTTGCTGCCAGCAATGTGTTGCACAGTTTCCCTCATTAGTACTCACACGTATCGACCTCACTACTTGCATCTCTGCCTGCCAAGTAAAACCAGGTGGCAAAAAATGGTCATGCAACTGATTAAACAAAAAAAGTCAGCCAGGCCTTCACTTTAACTCTGACCTGGCACTCCAGTTTCTAGAAGAAAAAGCCTCAAAAAATCCTGCCCTGTTTGACCTGCCCACCCCCGGACAGTAGACATCACTAAACAGACTTAGATTTACCGCTTTTCCCAAGGGGCTCATTAAACTAAAGGCAAACACAGTAAACCTAAACCACATCATGATAAAGATCAGGCCTTTCCACACCCTCAGCAGTTTATTAACCCAAATGCACCCTAAAGGTTTTTCCAAAGACAAACTGCACATCAAACATTTTGGCCATTCAGTAAAGCTAACGCTGTTTAACGAACCACTATTAACAAAAATTGCTTTGACATTAACTATAACATACAGCAATAATTTACACAGCCCTGGCAGTGCCGTGAGCAATCCCCTACAGCAACAAAAATATACCAAAACCAGGGAGCAGGGGACCGGCACTGCATGACAGCTCCCCAAAACACTCCTTACAGGCCCCTCTTGGGCCAGGCACACCGAGGGCAATTCTTCCTTCTCTCGCAGCTTTCCCAGAGGGCTGCAATGGAAGTAGAGACCCTAAGGTTTATTTCATGGAGAAAAAATTATCCTATTACTGCAGAGGCCCTGGGGGTGGAGGAGCCACAGCAGGGCACCGCGAGCCCTGTGTGATCCGGAAAGCCCGGGTTTCCCAGGAAGCAGCTTTCCCTCAGCCCTTGGGACTGGGCCCCCGCCTCAGCCCTTGGGCCCCCGCCTCAGCCCTTGGGCCCCCGCCTCAGCCCTTGGGCCCCCGCCTCAGCCCCTGGGCCCCCGCCTCAGCCCCTGGGCCCCCGCCTCAGCCCCTAGGCCCCCGCCTCAGCCCCTGGGCCCCCGCCTCAGCCCCTGGGCCCCCGCCTCAGCCCCTGGGCCCGAGGCCCCGCCTCAGCCCCTGGGCCCGGGGCCCCGCCTGAGCCCCTGGGCCCGAGGCCCCGCCTCAGCCCCTGGGCCCGGGGCCCCGCCTGAGCCCCTGCCTCAGCCCCTGGGCGCGAAGCCCCGCCTGAGCCCCTGGGCCCCCGCCTGAGCCCCTGAGTCGGGGCCTCTCCCTCAGCTCCCGGGCCGGAGCCGCTCCCTCAGACCGTTTCACGGTGAGCACCCGCCGACCTGCCCACGGCCCGCCGCGGCGGGAAAGGCCGCGCCAGCCCGAGCAGAAGCACGGCGCCTGCCGGGCCCCGCCGCCGGCTGCGGGAGAGCGGATAGGACCCCCCTCCCCACCGCTCGGCTCTCGGCACGGCCGCGCTCACCTCAGCCCCGCCACCGGTCCCGCCGGAGCGCACACAGGCCCCGCCCATCGCGGCCGCGCTTCCGCGGGCGGTGGCAGGCTGGCAGGGGGCGGAGCCTGGGGGCGGGCGGGGCGTGGTCTGTGCGGAAGGGGCGGTGTCTGGAGCGGGAGGGGCGGGGCGTCTGAGAGGCAGCTATACTTGTCCTGCAAGGCCGGTGCGTAGGGTCTCAGGGGCTTATATACGGGTCCTGAAAGTCCTATGTGTAAGGTCTCAGGAGCTTATATACGGGTCCTGAAAGTCCTGTGTGTAAGGTCTCGGGGATTTAGGTGTATAGGTCCTGAAATATTTGTATATACCATATGAAGAGCATTTCTATAGGCCCTGTAATATAGGGTCTGAGGGGCTTGTATAGAGGGCCTGAAATACCTATATATGGGGTCTCAGGGGCTTATATGTATAGGTCCTGAAAGGCTTGTGCATTGAGTATGAAGAGTGTATCTATAAGTCTTGAAGGGTCTGTATATAGGGTCTGAGGGGCTTGTATATAGGGTTTCAAGGGGCTTATACGCAGATCCTGAAAGGGGTCTTGGGGTATGTATATATAGGTTTTGAGCAGCCTGTGTAAAAAGGGCTTGAAAGGGTCTATACACAGGGTTTGAGGGGTCCGATGCAGGGTCTGAGGTACCTACGTGTGGGTTTAGGGCACCAGGGTAAAATGTCCAGGGGCTAAGGCAGCCATCTATAGGGTCTGTGGGGCCTGCGAGCCCTTGGCCATTTCCCCCATACCCTACTGAATCTCTCCAATTTTATTTCTGCAATAGGTAATTCTCTCCTTCCGGGCAAACGCTTCACACGCCGGAGGAGATTCCCCTTTGCCTGCATCCGTACCTGGAGCCGACAAACCATGGAGGGGCCCTCGGCGCTGAAAAACGTTCTGTGAGATCCAGAAACCCAGCACGAGGCGGAAAAAGAAGCTCTTCCATCACTGTAGAAACGCAGAAAAATTGATTTCTCAGCAGCTGATCGCTTAAATGGCAAGTTCCTTAGCAGGTACGAACCGAACTGCTTGCTCTTGCCATTTTTTTTTCCACCCTGGCATGCCTGGTTCAGCATTTCTGTGCGTTTCCAAGGAAAAACCAAAGGGAGAAAAGTGCCTCATGAGCAGGTAATTCAGCGTGCTCCAGAACAGTTGCTCGGCTCCAGACCCGCAGCGAGGCGAGCGATGCGTTAGCCCTGAAATCGAAATCGCAGCCTGGTAGAACTATTCCTCGCCCTCCCAGCTCTGCCCGCGAGCCCGGCCGGGCAGCAGTAACCACGTCCTCCTCCTTCTGCCTGGGTCTCCTCCCCAGGCTATCGAGTTTACAAACAAAATCTTCACGGGAGGGTTTATTTTTCCCATTGACCATAATATTGAGAAAACCTTAGGGGAAATATTTCCACTGAGCTGCCAGCTGGCTCCCTCCCACCGCCACAGGCTTCTCATGGACTGGGTCAGGAGGATGCCTGCAGGTAAGGAAACCTCTCCTTCGTCAAGCCGGGAAAGATATTTGTGCCCTGCTGCTGCGGTGACGGCACGTCTGCCACGCTGCCCGCCGCGCGCTCCCCGCGGGGAAGGGGCTGCCTGCCTCTGGAAGGCAGAGGAGTGGGAGCTGGGTGGAGAAAAGGATCGTGAGAGGAAGGGGAGAGGGAAGAGAGGAAGGGGAGAGGAAGAGAGGAAGGGGAGAGGAAGAGAGGAAGGGGAGAGGAAGAGAGGAAGGGGAGCAGGAAGGGAAGGAGGGGAAGGAGAAGAACGAAAAGTGAAGAACGGAGGGAGGGAGGGAAGAAGAACGAAGGAAATAGGAGAGGGAGGAAGGAAGGGAAGGAAGAAGAAAGAGAAAAGTAAAGAGGAGAGGAGAGGAAAAAGAAGGAAGGAAAATTACACGTGCAGCACATTTCCACGTGGAAACGCTCCCCAGGGTGGTTTCACATCATCTACCAACGAGTACGAAGACGCTTGGATCCTGGGTGCAGGGTCCCATCCTGCGTTCCCCGGCTCCGGTGCCCGAAGCGGCGCTGGGCGGGGGCGCGGGGGCCGAGGGGAGCCGCAGCCGCTGCAGGCCGGTGGCGATTTCGACAGCAAAAATCCCCGCCAGGCTCGCGTGGCTGTTTCGACCCTGTCTTTGGAAATGCCATCATCTCTTTCCTCTTCGTCCTCAAGGAAATTTGGCATCTCCTTTTTGTGAGAACGAAGGCAACGGCAGACGCCGCTGCCTCCGAGAAGAAGCAGGCGGCGAGGCAGCCGCGGCTTTGTGCATCCTTCCAGGGGCTCTGCCCCACGCGTGTGGGGCAGGGATCTCCCCAGGGGGAGGACGCCTCCGCAGGCTTCGGGAGACCCTGCTACAACACGGGCGTCCGGCAGGACCGTGTCCCTCCCACAGCACCCACCCTTTTAACGGCGATGGGTGCTGCCCAGAGATTCGAAACGCGATGACCCTTTCCGTGCGGGATTTCTGGGAGCGGAAAGCAGCACCGAGGGCGTCGGGCCAGCCCGGCAGCGCTGTGATCCCGATTAACCTCACGCCCCGATAAGATTTAAACGTAAGGAAAGCGCGTGCCTGAGCACCTCACCCGAAAGCGGGATTTTTTTGGAGAGCTGGGGAGGAAACGAGACACCTTGAAAATAAACGTGGCTGGGTGTCATCAGCGGCCGGGATTTGGGGGAATAAGCGTCGCTCCCCCAGGACAGAGCGATGCCCGGGATCCCCCATCCCAAACGGTTCCCGCAGCAACAGGAGAACACGGTGTTTTTTCACCATTTCTGAGATGGGACGGTCCCAAAACGTAAAATTGGAGGTTAATTTTTGAGCCGGGGGAGGGACCCCGGCAAACCCCGGGGGAGGGATGCTATTTTCTCCGGGGGCGTGGGTGGGCGCGTCGGCGGCTGCGGCCGTGCCTGGCAGCTCCGGAATGGGATGGCAGCGGGAAGGGAAAACGAGAAAGGCACGCCTGGGTCATGTGCGTCTCGGCATCTCGATCAGAGGGAGGATTCACTGCCGGGGAGGCTAATTTTAGGTGTTTTAATTTTAGTCGCTTCCAGATGCCTCTTAGGTTGGCTCTCTTCAGGCTTTAATGAACCCTCGTTAAAAAATACATTTTCCAGAGGCATAAAGAGGCGGCGATTGCTCTTCAGGAACATGGGAGGCTGCCGGATGCCACCGAGCGCCGCCGCCATTTCCAAGATGAACCTTTTGACGAGGCTTCGGGCGATGCCAGAGAGACTCGGAGGGGCATCGCTGCGGGGCTGGGGTGCAGCGGCGCGCGGAGGTCTGGCCATCGCTGATGGGGACACCGGACCCCGCAAGGAGACGGGAGGAGGACGCGCCACGGCGAGCAAACGCTGGAGTGTTTGGGTAATTCGGGATTTATTGTCGAGGTCCTGCGATGGGACAGGGACCGTTGTCCTGCCCAGCCCGGGGGACATTTCCCCATCCTATCTCCTTGCTCGACGAGCAGCCGTTGCGGTGCTCAGCTTCTGGGAAATGGCCGGTGACGTTTGTTTTTCTCAGGGCTTTCATTAGTTTGAAAGCACCAACCTAAATAAAAAGAGATAAAATACACTTGGACCCGGTATCCTCCCGAATTTCCTCCTTCACCCACGCCCGACGTGCCTGCAGGATTTTGCACGTGCATCGACATCCGCGTGCAGGATTTTGCAGGTATCACAGCTCTGGGCATCTATAAGAACAAAATAGGGTAAATCCTAAATTTAAACAACACTAATAACACTAATCCTAAATTTCAGCCCACAATTTAAATAACTCATCTCATTTAAGAGATGAGCCTGTGGACTAAGACACCACTTGGGGTTTTTTTTGTTCCTAGCTGGTTTATTTGACCCAAGCGCTTTGGGGCTTCCTTAGGTCTCAGCCAAAGTGTTGGGTTTGCCTATGGCTCATCACACACTCGCTTTCCCTTAAGTTAGTGTTTTACTTGCGGGAGGACAGCACCCGTGTCGCCATCGGCAGCATCAGGATGGTTGACTGGGGATTTGAGGCTTCAGCTTTCCACTTCAGTCTTTCCCAATATATATCCCAGGCAATAATATTAATTGCGAATGCTGGCATGCTTTTCCCCATCAATTCTTCTCAGGAGCAGCTTTCCAATATTCAGCCAGCTATAATTACAAGCACCAGGAGAAAGCCTCGTTAAATACATTCTTTTATTTAGGTTTTCCAAGAGTGGAAGATGCTTTTAGCAGGGTAACGGGAGCTATCTGACCTAAAAAGACATCGTTTCATTTTGGTGTTGATATCCTCTTCCCTTTGGCCCCCTCCACTCTCGGGAAGCCGTTCCCTGACGGCTTGTTTAATTGCAGGGGGTATTGATCTCGGGGCTCACGTTTAATTCCCATTGAAATAGAAATTCCTCCTTAAATAGAAACAAATATCTAAATATATAATCTGAACAGCTGGAGGAGTTAGGAAGAGGCGAGAGAGGTTGGAGCAGGTCCGGCAGCCCAGAGTCCGCTGGACGTGCCCATCCCTGACCTCCCCTGGAGCTGCCGGCACCGAGCCCCCATAGGAAGCCCTACGGGGAGGGCAGCAAGGGCTTGTCCCAAATGCATCTCTGCTCCTCCAGCCAAAAAAGCGCACTGGGTTGGGTAGCATATGGCACAAAGAGATGGCTTTGCCCCAAAGCGCTGCTGGGGCTGCACCCGCTGCCCTCCCCAGGACCTTCCCCATCCTGGGGACTTCCTTCCTCCCCATTTCCTGCCTTTCTAATCTCCCTTTTCCAGCTCCTCCGGGCTGCATTAACTCCAGTTTTGCCATTTTGAGGCTCTTAATCCCATTTTGTGGGGGTGCTGGGAACTGTACCGCGGAGAGGCTGATGTCCCCGGAGAGGGACGCCCCGTCTGCGGTCCACGAGGCAATTCTCCAGCCGAGATGTGCATGGGAGCGTCTTCCAGCACCGATGCTCCCAGGGTCATTGCAGAGGGCTGTGCTGCACAAAACCCTTATTTTACCATATTTTTCTTCCAGCTGTCAATTTTCAATGTGGAAGGGGAGGGATATACCACGAGCAGGGCTTGAGCAAAGGTTTGATCCGAATTTGTCTTCGCTGGCGCTTAGGCTGCGTGCCCTTCGGACTGGCTGTCTCCTGCCCATCTCAGGAGCATCGATGTCTTGAAAGCAAGCCGCTGTCCTCCAGCATTTGCCCTTTTTGACTCGGGCAGCCCTCAGAGGTGGGTTTTGCCGCTTGCCCTCCAGCAGTGGAGCTCAGAGCAGCTGCTGCAATGGGTCTCCTTGATCTTGCAAGAAAAAGCAAATAATTATCAAAGTGCTAAACGTGCTACGCTGGAAAGACCGCAGGTAAATCCTTCCAGAAGGACACGGTTGAGATGTGACGGCTTCCGCCACGTTTTTCCGACTGACAAAGAGAAGGGAAAAGCCATCCCTGCAGGAAATCCCAGCCAGAAAGGAGCCCGCAGCCTTGTGGACTGGCTCGGGAGGCTTTGGGTGGAGCATCGCTCAGGGACGAGTCGCATGGCTCTGAAATTTTATTGCTTGGGGAAAAGCCGAGAGCAACACTTCAGCATTGGAGTGAACGTGAAGGCAGCACTTTGGAAAGGAAGGGGAAGGGGAGAGAAAGGGGAAGAGGGAGGGGAAGGGAAAGGGGAAGCGGAAGGAGAAGGCAGCTGGAGGGAGGTGAGGGTGGAAGGAGGAAGGTACCGGGGTGCCATCATGGTGTGGGTGATGGCTGAAGCGCATCCATGTCACCCCATCACCCGGTCACGATCTCCTCTGTATTTTTAGAAGATTTGGGTGGCAAACAGGGTGGTGAATAACAGCCGGAGTCTCTCAGCCCACGTGTTCCTGATGATTTTGGCAACTTCCAAGCCTCGCCACGGTTTTCTGGCCGTTAATTTCCCGTGACTCTCCTTTCTCCTCACCTCCCAGGAGAAGGTGTGTCCTGGTCGCTCCACACAGTGAGGACTTGGGCTCCTCGACTTCAAAAAAGTAATAATAATACAGAATCCCATCTGCTTTAAACGAAGGCACCTTGTTTCAGTCCCAACAGTGACTATCGCTGCACATGGGAACTGCTTATGCATTAATATTTTTTAAAGCTTCATTTTATAATGAGCAATTCCGGGGCCGCTTCCAGTATGAGAGGCAATAGGCTCATTTCCCGTCTGGATTATTCCTTCCCGGAAATTTTTAAAAAGCAGCCGCTGATGGTAACTGTACACCAGGCTGAAGGGAGAAGTCTTTTCTAAGAAAAATAATCCAAGTAAATCGCTTTTCAAGAAACAACTGGGCACATATTGCTTATTTAGCTGCAAGGTCTATGCTGGCGGCGCAGCCCACCGTGTATGTGTGTCCATGTCTCTCTCTGCAAAATATATATATCTCATATATGTAAAATAAATATATATGATAGATATATATTCTGATCACCCACTTTTTATACCATTCATTGAAATTGCCACGCGGGTGGGAGGCTGGTTTGGCCCGGCACCCCAAATCCTCGCGCCTCCCCCGTGCTGCATCCCCAGGGCCACGGTGGCGCCTCTGTGGCCGTGCCTGCTGCACCCCGTCCCGCTGCCCCCCGTCCCGCTGCCCCCTCTCCCCGCTGTCCGCCGTCCTCCGCACCCTCGCCCCGCGTTGGCCCCGTCCCGGAGCGGCCCCTCCCCGCCGGCCCCGCCCCGTTCCACCCCTTGGCCCCGCCCCACGGCACCCCTGCTGAGGAGTTTCCCTGCCCTCTAGCCCGAGCGAGGCCCCGCCCACCGCCGGCAGGGGAGGGAAGGCAGCGGCCAATCACCTCTCAGGACAGGGCATCCGCGCGGCGCCGATTGGCGGCCCCGGCCTAGCTTGACGAGCCCCGGGCCGGCGACGGGGGCGCTCCGATTTGCTGCTGCCGCCGGCGGGCCCCGCCCCGCCGCTCCCCTCCTCTCCCTCCCCCTGCCCCCCCCACCCCGTTCGGGCGGCAGCAGCAACCGCCGCCGCCGCCGCAGCGTGAGGCGGTTCCAGCGGCGCGATGGCGGCTACGGCGGGCAGAGCGCTGCCGCTCCTCCTCTGCCGCCGCCCCGCCGCGCTGACGGCGGCCGGTTGCTTCCCGGCACTGGGGCGGCGCCGCCAGCAACAGCAGCAGCGACACCGGACGGTGAGTGAGGCGGGAGCCGTGCCCTTCAGGCGGCGGCCGGCTGAGGCGGGCGCGGTGCCGGGCGGGCGGCGAGGGGGTGGCGGCTCCAGCTCCCCGCTCCGTTCCCCTGGAGGCGGCGGCCCCCGGCCCGGCCCTGGCAGCTGCGCGTTATTCTTAGCGCCGTCGCCGGGCGAAACTTGAGCGGGGCGGGCGGCGGCAGCCGAGCGCCGGGCCCGGCAGCGGGCAGCTCCCCGGCCCTCCCGTCGCCGCTCCGCCCCGGGAACCAGCGAGTTCCACACAGACACCCCCTCGCCGCCCTTATGTCCTACCGGCTCTTTTACCCCCCCGCTTCCCTCCCTTCCTCCCGGAAGGCGCGGGAGCGGCCCGGCGCAGCCCGTGGTACCGGGGCCGGGCAGCCGGGGCGGGGGTCGGGGCGCGACCGCCAGGTGGCGCGCGGGGCCGCCCGGAGCCGGGGCGGGGGGCGGCAGCCCCCTCCGTGGAGGGGGCCCACATACAGCATCGACCCGGTGCACCGGGGTACGGGCGGGCGGGGACCAGCGCATGTGCCCAGCGGAGCTGCGCCTTTTCTCTTAATTTTTTTTATCCTTTTTCTTTATTGTTACGCTGCCCCCCCCCCGCGCCTCCAAGGTCAGCCGGGGGAGAGGCATTCGGGGGGCTCCCCAAATCCGCTCCCAGGTGATGGCATCCAGGTTGGTACGGCTCGGGGTGGGGGGCAAAAAGGAGGGGGGAAAAAAAAAAAAAAGGCTTTTTTGGTTTGCTTCCCCTGTAGAAGCAGCGGGGAGAAGACGGCAGCACACGCCTTGCTTACTATGTGTCTTAGGGCAGAAAAAAACCCTGTAAAGGCGGCAGGTTGCGTGTTGGAGCTCGAGAGATTTGCTAAAAATACCAGGAGGTTTTTTCTTTTTAAACAAAGGGAACAGCATGTAACCGTGGGATAGTCTCCTAGCTTTTGCTACAATCTGTTTTATTGCTGCCTGTGAATAAAAAGCTGCCGTCGGAGGTGTGCTCCTGTCGCTCACTTGTTGTTTCGCTCAAGCAAGTAATCGCCAAACTACCTAAAGCCACCGAAACTGTGTATTAATCGGGTGATGGAGCGAGGCTCCGAGCTCCCTTGGAACATCAGATATAATGCTGGGTCCCTAGGGTACTGTTTAAAGAACAGCTAAGCGTTTTTGCCTTGTATCTTTGGGGTGCCGGTATGTTCTCACAGCGATGGGATGCCGCAGGTTCTGTCGGTATCGAGTGTCTCAATTGCATCAGTCCGGTATTTGCAGCGCAATCGTTCACATGTGCGAAGCGTGGCTGCTGCGGCGTTGACTTCAGACTTTGTAAATACCGACTTGACAAGCGAGGCCACCAGTACCCTGAGCCCTGGTCAGGTGTGGAACAGCCTTTTCAGCTTTTGTAACTATCACTTATGTTGTCTCTTTTAGCAGCCTGGTCCAGAAACTAGTAAGTTATTTATGTAAATTTAAGTTGACCTTTGTGATTAATTTAACAGAGACTCAGATGCATGCTCGATTCTGCTAATAGGGCTAAGTGTAGCACTAAACGTGCAAGAAGATTAAAAACAACCATTACAAAATATCCTAAATCTCTTCTGTTTTTCTGGGCTATTTTGCTGCTGCCGTGGTCCTGGCTGAGCGGACGTGGCTGAAGTGTGGGCACGCTCAGGAGCCTGCTAAAATCGTACTGTCAAAGCCTTCCCCTTCGGGTGCTTGGGGAAGAAGTAGTATTTTGCCTGTGTCCCGTGGACTGATGATTAGAAAGTTCTTCTGCCTTTAGTACTGGTTGGGTTATGCGGTTTGATTTTTGGCAGCTTGGCTGTTAGCTCTTTGTGGTGCTGCAGTGAATAGTTTCTGGTGTTTTCTTCTTTTCAATAGGGAGATTGTAGGCAAGTCAGTTCGCTAGATGTGGAACGGTGAAGTGTGAACATAGCGATCAGGTGAAAGCTTTACTCAGAGCAGGTCGGTACCCGGTATCTTATCTGTTCCTTTTGTCAGCAGGTGTAACGTGCATATTTATCTCCTCACAGAAAAGTTGAGTTACCCTTTCCATCACGCTGCGCTTGAGAAACTATGTGGACCAGTGGGAGAGAGCAGAGACCCGAGAGTTGCCGAATCCTAGAACAAATGATCTCTGAGGAGAAATTACAGGAACTGGAGCTCTTCATAATAAAGAGAAAATCGGAAGGAGGTTGCTGCAAAGAGGAAGCAGAAAAACAGAAAATCTGTGTTGGGTAGGAGAAGTAATGGGCTTACAGTGTGAGAAGAGGGATTTGGTTAGGTGGTGGGAATCTTTTTATTGACAGTAAAAGTAGTAAAATGCTGAATTATTTCCCAAGGAAGCTGTTCAATCCTCATTATTGGAGGTGGTTAGGACAGCTTAGACTCGCATCAATCAGTTAGGGCTGATGAACAATTGATCCTGCTCTGTGATAGGGCTGGACTGTATGAGCTTCCTGAGTTGATAAATGGTACGAGAAAATAGATAGGAAGAGTTTGTGTAATATAGGTGTAATTAATAGAGTGATCATATTGGGTATGTCTCTGCAGTATTGTTTTTGGTACAATAAATTCTCTATTACTTCTCAGGATGGCTGGTTTCTAGCAGAGGTGATAAATTAAATGGGCTGCTTTGAAATGGGGTGGAAATGCTAAATTATCTTATGGATGACTTCTTTCAAAAGGGATATAAAACACGCTGGAAGAGCCTGGACCAATTGACCAGACTACTGTGAGACGACAGTACTTAAAAACAAAGAGAGATGGATAAAGGGTTAAGAATGAGGTTGTGACAACATCAAACAGTAGAGAGGGCAAGGAGGGTCCTAACTCTTGAATAAATACTTGGTTTATGAAGGTTCAGATGGGAATACAGTAATATGGGGAGATGTAGGGCTTGAATGAAGTGTTCACAGCTTGCGTAAGAGTTTTGAAAGCTGGGAGAGTTGGGAAGGTCAGTGGGATCAGCATATGGAAGTGGGGTTATGGAAGACCCAGCAAGTCTTGACGTTCTGCCCTAGCTGAACAGTATCACAGGGTGTGAGAGATCTTGGGAGGAGGATGCAGAAAATTTGAAAGAAATTCACTTAGGGATCTTGGAATGGGAAGAAGCAGGCAGGAGGAAGCGTTTACTGATATTGAGAATTTCTCTTCTGAAAATGATGATGATGTTGCCTCGCAGGGCGACTGTGAAGGGCAAGGAGAGAGCCAGTTGGCATAACCACGTAGAAAGTGGGGCTGGGGTGTCCATAGTGTTAGAAGAATATGACAGAGCTAAATAAATGGACTTATGGCAGAAGTATCTGAGGTTGCATTTCTCTTCAGTCTCCTAGTCTCACATATGTGAGAGTGGGAGAAGCCTTCTAGAGGAGGAGAGAGTCAGCAAGTATGTTTGCAGTGGAGAAACGGCAGAAGTAGGCTGGAGGGGTTGTAATGCCAGGGGCAGTGGGTGGATGGCTACAGCTTTGGAGATGAGTACGGCTGAACAGCTCATAGAGCGAAACATCAATAGTACTGGTGTTTGTTTTAAATTGGTGCTGCATGCGCTTCCTCGTTGGGAGGGAGCTGCGGAGATCCGACGCCTTGCTGGGAGGTCGCAGGTGAAGATGGGAGCTGAGAGAGGCGGTTCATTTAATTGGGCCAAGGTAACTTCTGCTGGTGAGAAGACCAGAAATGGCAAAAGGTGGTATCAGCAAGCAAGATAATGTGGGGAAAAGAAATCCTGTGTGTTGTTTCTTGTTCTATATGCCAGCTACATGCAAGAAGTGGCAAAGGACCGAGAAATAGCAAGAGCGGCGAGGAGGAGCCTGGCTGGTGCTGGTCCGCAGAAGGTTGGACTCTTACAAGCTGTGCTGTGGGGTATGGATGCACAGTCCTGTGCGCTGACTTTTTAAGCAACGGGAGTGGAACCAGGATGGAGACAAGTGCTTGGTGGGTGATTAGGTGGCATTTCTCAGTTGAGTGGTGTTTGCTAGGTTATAAACTGATGTGAAGCATAGCAGCCATAAATCATGATACTACCTACTAATTAAGGCCCTGTCCTGCAGTAATTTCTGGTGCTTAATAAAAAAAATTGCTGCTATTTTCCTGTTAGACAGCTTGCCCTGAGATGAGCGCGGAGAGAGAATTGAAGTGGCTGTGCCTTGGAGGAAACTTCCTTATGAAGCAAGGGAAGCTCCTTCTTTGACTCCTATTTGTTCCCAGTGCTGTGGGTGTTGTGGGTAAGCTGCCAAAGGCAAGAGCTCCACACTGCTGGGATGCTGTGGGGCTAGGAAGCAGTCCTTTATGGAAAAGGTTCACAAAGAAGTAAGCTATAAATGCTTTTCAGATATGCGGTGGTAGACAAAGGACTTAAATAAAATCCTTTGCTTTTGCATGTTGAATGCCTAATCTTCATGGTTTTCTTCCTACAAAGTTTCGAGTATCTTGTTACTGCGTTTCTTAGGGCATGTGGCTGGTGGCTGAGTTATCGGTATGATCAGTATGTAATCAGCTGGTTCAGATCTGGAAAAAATACCTGTAGAAAATCGAGGGCTCGGCTGTATGCGACGTTCCTATGGTAGTTAATCCTGGCAATTCTGGGTAGATGAGGAGTAATGACTCCTGGTGACAACTTCGAAGCTTAAAAAGCAAGAACCGAACCTAATTGAGATGCAGCCACATTTCACATAGGTATGAGGCAACCTGCAGGTTTTTATCTGGTCCAGATGAGGACCAGGATTACTGCTGTCCATCAGTCCTCCAAGTGGGGTAGGATTTTGGTGCAGGTAGCCCTGTGTTAAGGGTGCAGTAGAGAGTGTACCCCACAAAGACAAGAGGACTCTCTGCCAAGGAAAGGTGTCCGGGGATGTGAGAAGCCTTGGGAGGGAGATGCAATGGACATTGTGCTGAAGCTGTCCTTGACAGCACGGAAAAATTTACATATTTATGTCCTGGCATAGATACAATGTGTATTTGGTGATATATTTTATTTTTTTCCCCATGCTAGGGCTGAAACTGTTGCAGCATCAACTTCCAAAGAAGCTGTTGCTTAGTAGTGTGGTAATAATTTCCCTGGTGGGCCCCTGTAACCACCCCGAGCCCTCGCTGTCACAAGCAACAGTTTATTGCCCTACTGTTGCCCACCTCTTGAAACGAATTTATTTAACAGGTGAAGCTTGGGACTCAAAAAACTCATGGAGCAGCAGTGACTGGCTGCAAGGATGGTGAGACTTGGGAGAATATTTTGGTGTGGTGTCCGTATTCTTGCTGAGGATGGAAACTGTTGGGCTGCTTTAATTAACTCCTGTTTTCCTGACCTTGTGTACTGCTGATCGTAATTTTTCAAATGAATGATTAAAAAGACAAAGAAGTGGTGGCTGTCCGGTGGTTTGAAGGGGCATAAAAGAATTCTTCTCACTGGATCTTTGGCTGTACTTGTTGCCTACTCTGACCTCAAAAGTTGCCTATGCTGGGACATCCATAGGAGCAGGGACATGGATGTTCCAGACCAGGAAGAGATGCTTTTAGTGTCACTTTGGAAGTTGAGATGGGATGTGGCTTGAACTGCAATATAAATAAACACCGACCCAGCAGAACATTTATAATGTCAAGGAAGCCCTAGGAAATGTTGATTTGACTGTAAAGATGGGTCTCTCCACCAAACCTCCCTTTTCTCCTGCATCTTCCCTCGCCTCCTTCCTGTGCGTGCATGCTTGCTGTCCTGCTGATTCCTCTCTCGCCTCACCCTGGCAGAGGATGGTGAAAACGTAATGATTTCTTGTACCTGTTGTTGCCACTTGGCCACTCCGGTGCTGCCTAAATTGTTTAAAATGCAAGGTGAAGGAAGGTCTGCCGCCTCATGCTAGATTTACTGCTGGAGGGAAGGCTACAGCTCAGTGCTATTTTGACAGGTTCAGAAGGAAAGAAAACTTTTTCAACATTTTTACTTCAAATGAGAGGAGGGACTCTGTGCTTAACTAATTACAGAGCAACAGAATACCAGTACTAAGTTGCAAGTTTTGTGCTTGTTAGCTTTTTGTTTGATTGTGTTGGGATTTTTTTTTTTTTTTGCACGAGCAAAAATTTAGAGGGTGATGAACGGCAGGTATTTTTTGGTGTATAAAAGTGGCTGAAACATTCTCTTGATCATATTCATTCTTACAGAGCAAAATAGGTTTTGAAGGGAGGCTGAATTAAAAAAAAAAAGGCATTTTGTAGCTTTTGATGTGCCTGTTCATTCAGTGAAGAGGAAAAATGCTTTACTTAGCAGTGTTTGGTGAACACCCTTCCAGGGCTCTCTTTATGTGGAAGAGGAGCGCAGTACAGAAAGGAGTAGACGTTGGGTTTATTGACAATTACTTGATGATACAAATTTTTTGAATTTATAATTCAGCCTGTGGGAATAATCAGACTTCGTGTGTAAGGTCTATGATGGGAAAGGGAGTTACAGTCATGGTAAAGTGGATCCAGTTATTAATACAATAATTTCAGGACAGATCTCTTCCCCTATGGGGAATGTTTCTCAGCTGCCCTTGGGCAGGATGGGTCTAGCTCTCCTTACCAGAGTCATGCCTGAAAAAGTAAAAAAAAAAAAAAAAAAAAATTTTAAATAAGATGTTTTTGTTCATTTCCTAAAGCTGTTTTTAGCCTAGTCTTTAAGATTAAACTTTCTGTGCGATTAGGTCCCCCCCAGTCTGTTGGTGAAACGTAACTTTTATGATTTCATTTCAGATTTGTGCTATGAGTCGCTTGTTTGCCATTCTATAAAACAGCATGCAGATGACACAAACCTGTAATTTATATTATTCTCCCATTTGTAGGTCCATGGAAATGTAGAAATGGTTTTAGATTTGGGGTGCCTTTTTTTTTTTTAATTTCCTTACTTATTGTAGTGTCAGCTGGTGGTCACTCTTCCTGAGATCCCAACTGCTGCTTTCTGCTCCCATGGCCCCTGGTAGCCCTGTGTAGGATGAGGAACTGTCGTGGATGAAACCGTGTGCACTCTGCTCGCCATGGAGGAATACTTCTAGTCTCTGAAGTGCTCCCTGGGTGAGAGACTACCTGTGATACTGTTGATGTGCTGTTGATTGTATTTCAGTACTTTCTTTTTGAGGGCAAACTAGAGCGATCTGGCTTTAAGGACTGTTTTGTCCTTAAATGATGAAATTCCCAATGATGAAAAGAAAATGACTTGTCCCTTTTCTATTAAAGTTTTGGCCAAGGGTGTTCTTTCTGTTATTAAGGTCTCAACTGGTCATCAAAATGAGATGTCATTTTAATGAAGATGAAAATATGCAGCACTTGAATGTGACTTTGAATTATTTTCCAGTAGGGCAAGCCTATGGGGTATCGCTTATATCTCATGTAAAATACAAAGCATGTCCGATATCTTTTTCTGCATTCTTGGCAGCTCTTAAGGAATTAGGAAATGTAGAACAAATCGCATAAGCAGGAGAGGAAAAAAACTGTGGCGAACAGGCTTGTTTCAGCGATTTGCTTTTGTTGGCTTCCCCAGAAGGAAGGGACTGCCGTGCGACGAGGAAACTGTCAAGTCTCTGAAACTGCTTATTGGATTAAGTAAAACTCAAATCTCACTTGGATAGATAACTTAGGAAGGATCTACTGGGGGACAACCACCATAAAATACCTCCTGGGTGACTGTCAGTCTTGTGTCCTGTCCTGCAGCCTGCTGGGAATAAAATAATTCACTCTGAGGTCATAGCCTAAGAAGTTTTATAGGGTTTAAGAAAAGCTTTATGGAACGTATTGCTGTTTTAAGAGGATTTTGGAATAATGCTATGGTAACAATTTCACTCGTTTACGTCACGCAGGTCCCAAGATGTGTATGTACCTTGTTGCTCCTTCCGTTATCCAAACTTTATGTAGACTCAAAGTGGTGTGAGGTTGTAGAAATGGGGCGAAGGAGAACGGTTGCCAGATCAAAGCCCTGGCTTTGCAGTGTACCTCGGAGCAGGATCTAGTCCTCTGTATGTGTGCAGGAGCTGGGGACACCTGAGCGCTCTGTCAGATGGGGACTGCGCAGAGCTTCTCACTGCAGAGCATCTCACTGTGGACTTAGGTGAGGACACCTTTGCTAATGGCTTTAACTTCGGTTAGTTGGTGTACACAGGTTGGAAGGAAGAATGCAAGATAACTGGACTTCTTGGATCGATGTGCATGCAATATCAGGTGGGGAAGCTCACCGAGCACTTAATGAGTGGAGTGACCGTAGCGTTGGTGGCCGGCAAACAGCATCCTTTCCTTCCAGCTTATGAGGGGAGTTTCCAGCTCATCCTCCAATTTTCTAGGTCAGTTGCTGGAAAAGAGTCTAAAGTCACTCTGTGTTTTCTCCTTTCTGTGTAACCATATTACCTCAAAAAGCATTGAGCTAGGCAAAGCTTTCCTTGTTTTATTATGAAGAACATCATGTTTCCTTAAGCTGCCTAATGAGTTTATTTGGATGAGCTCATGTCAATTATTACTGTACCTTGGAGCTGCTGATGAAAAATGTGTTCCCTCAATGTGGTAAAGGAGGTGGCTTCTTTCCACACTTGAGACTTGTATGTTTTGGAAATGGCTGGCAGAGCAACTTTAAGAACCATTCAGTTAGAACCCGACAGATGATCCTTGTACGTTCACGGCTTTATCAATGATTTGTAAAAGGTATAGCTTCTGATGAGCAGGAGGTACTCCCTTGACATATTGGCTTGCTCACTGTCAGCTGAAACATGAATTGGCGGTATCTGCTCAACCATGACTTGTCAGCTGCTCTTCTACGTGGTTTCCTTCATCTGTGCTCCTACCTGTCGCTTGACTTGGGTACTGTAGAACCCCGCATTAAGGCACGGTGATAATTGTCTTAAGCCCTCATTTTCTTTTGCCAAAAATGACTTCTAATGACGCCGCGTTCTTTTTTGCTTTGCAGCTGAAATCTGTAGAATGAATAGCAAATGGATGTTCATCAGCCAGAATGCAGGTTGTGAAATTTAATCAGAATAGTGGACTCTAAGGTATGTCTCAAAATTAAAGAAATTAGTTGTGACAGATTATTGTAAAAGGAAATAGAATTCCTCTCTCCACTTAAATAATTTTTTAAAAATACATGTTCATAATTTACCCATGTCATTTATCTTACGTGTTTGGATTTAAGCGATATTCGGTTTTCTGCCTGGCAAAGTAACTCCAAAACTGACAGTTCGAAATACCACTCTGACAAATGAAGATTTTTAAGAGAAAATGGGCTGTCCAAGATAGCACAAGTGGCACAGGAATTTTTCAAGTTGGGTGTTACAAAGCAATAGCTGGGGTCTGGGTGAAGGTTTAGAACTTTTCCCATATGATTACTATATTGTTATTATGTACGTAATGCTTACGGCTGAGAACAAATTGATGTACCATGTCCCGTTGATGTTTTCTGGTTCTAGACAAAATTCAGGCACAGTCAATATGCAATGCAGCAGTAACCTTTTTCAAGTAATTTAAATTAATTGGGAACCTGTCTGAAACATTGCGGAGATTCTCGTGTGGGGGATAGATGGGAGGGAAGGCTGGCAGACAGTAATTTCTCCCTGAAATAACAGTGAACTGAAAAAGTGCAGAGATTTCCCGGGGGGGAAAAAATGCGGTTCCTTTTTTGGAATGAAAATGCTCTAATTTATCATGTGATTTGGGAAATCCTCTTGGCTTCCTGCTGAGGGGAAAGGGGGAGTTAAACGTTTCATCAGATGATAGAGCGTGGCATGTTTGCGATACATAACAGCATCTGCTGCATAAAGAGCTCCCAAGGGAGACTGCTGCTTGCTGCAAGGCTATTCCCATTATCAAGGGACTTGTTTCTAAGGCACTGATAACAGAAATTCCGTTGTCTAAATATTCAGTAGATTTGATAATTACACTAGTACAGCGCTGTATGGTTTCCTCTGAGTTTGGGGACATGGTATTTAAGGGGAGAGTAGGATTCTTCACTTGGACTTGGGCGTAAGGGAGTCAAGAGAACCAAATCTGGTCACTATCTTAAGACAGAAAAGTTGTATTACGAGCAACGTGTATTGTTAGTAATGAAACAAGCTCCAAATACTCCCCTCTGAGTCAAAGGGATATATTACAGAATTTTCCCTTCCTGTTGCAAGGTTAGTTAAGCTGCTCTTGTACTTTGTGAACTGCCTGGAACGCTTACGACGGAGTGCTGTTTCCTTTCGTTCAGGCTATGGTCAGTGCCACGCATCACACAGAAGGACTGAGGAAGCAGAGGGCATGTTGCTTGAGACTATTTCCAGGCAAGTCAAGGCTGTAGGAGTAAGTGTTATGTGAATACCCAGATTTCATTTTGGCTACAGCATCAGATTGAACGTACTGGTTTACTTGCAGCCTGTCCACCGCAAAATATCAGGTTAGTTAATCAGAGGTAACTTTGCTGCTTTGAGGCAGCAATTTTTTCCTGAAAAGCTTTTTCATTAATAAAGCTTTTTTCATCATTTAGAAGGATTGTTGTCTGAACTTCTTGTGTTTACAATGTCATGTTATGTACAGAATTTACTGGCTAGACAAGTGAGGTGAGGCTCTATAAGGACAGAGGTTTTGAAACATTTCCAGTCAGAGTCTAACTGTGGACCTGTTTTTTTGTGGCTTGTTTTTGGTTTTTTTTTTTTTTTGACACCTGGAAAAGCGATTTTGAAGGGAGAAATATATGTGTTGAAGCATCCATTCCTAGTTGTTCAGTGGGGTGACGCGAGTCTGACTGCCGATTAATGAGAAGCTGATGGTCCAAAACAGCGCTTTGGTTTGAAGCCAAAAAGCCACAGATTTCTCTGACCATGAAGTTGAGTGATGGTGTACAAGATTAATCTTACCTATAAGAAAAATTTTCTCTAAAAATAAAGAACACGACTCAGATTTGCACATGTACTCATTAAAAAATAAATCACAATTTTGAATCAGCTAGTCATTCGTGTGTGTAGGAGTGACCATTTCCCTATTTCCTTTTGGCATTTAATGCTCGAGAGAGTAATTTTAAACAAACAGTTTCGCAAAGTACTCCTCTTCATTATTTAGCTAGATTGATTAGGGCAGGGTATGACCTAGATATGCAGATAAGGTTTTCTGAGTTGGCAAAGGTGTTGTAAGAAAGGACTTTGAGAAAAGCATTAATACCTCACAGGCACTTGTGAAATGAGTTGTTTTGTAAATAGCATTTTGAACAGATGTTCTTTTTTATCTTTCTCTAAAGGTGGGATGTTTCTGTTGACTGTTCTGGTATGCCATTCAGTTTTTCCTCTACATAGCAGCTCCTTTTCCTGTGCTGAGGGTCTGCTTGTAATTATAACATCATACTTTTCTTCCTGTTGCAGTCAGTGATACACACATTCTGTATCTGCTGCAGGACATACTTCTCTTTCCTGTCCCAGGCCAGCTGGTAACACAGCTCCAAGTTGAGTAGAGCACCCAGGGCTTTGGATCTAGGGCGATGAGTTTGGTGGAGATGCTGTTTTCATGACCTACTTCTTGGGCAACTGCTCTTGGTGGCTCAGAGGAGAGAATCATGTTGGTTTTTTTTTCTTGGGTTGAAAAATAAGCAGACCTCAGTTTGATACAGTCTTATTCCTCAAGGTTTGGAACTGGGTGTCCCCTGAATCATTCAAGTATCAATGAAGAGCAGAGGAATAGACAAGAACTAAGCATGGAATAGTGTTGTTCTCAGGATTTAAAGTAAGCCCTCTTTTTCTCCTAAGGAATTGTTGGTTATTGTGGTCAGTCAGATGTAATTAACTACTTAGTTTGTCCTTCAAAGAGAGGTAGCCATGTCGTTGACTCATCCTAAACACTTTTATCTGCATTTTTACTTTCATTTAGGAGATCTGGCAACACTTGTAAAGCTGAATTGCTATGATTAGCCTCATGTTTTACATGAGAGTGCACCACAGAGTGCTGCTTGTTCTTGGGATTGCAATGTGGAAGCACCACAGTACTTTTTAAGGCAGTATTTATGTAATTTGCGTGGATTTCTACACTAGATGTAATCTGCATTGCTGTGTAACAAGCAAATAATAGGTGTATCTTCATATTCACTGTGTATCCAAACTAGTTAGTATACGAGTTTGATGGCAGCTCTGTTTGCCTCCTACAGGATGTGATTTTTTTGTAGCCACAAGCAGGATTCTGACTCATCAACACTTACAAGTTTTCTTATAATCTTGGGAATGTGGAAATACAGGGCTTGGAGGTGCTTGAGGAAAGCTGAATTGCTATCGTAGTGCTGCTGCGAGACACCCTAGAGTACGTGAAACACTACTGTACGGCTGCCTGAATAGGCTGACTGTGGAAACCCGCGCCTCGCTGGGGATGTGTGACGTTACTCAAGTCTATCATTACTTCTTAGCCATGGCAATTCAGTAAAGTAAGCCCTTAACTCCTTTCCACTGAACACACACACACACAAAAAACCTTTCTGGTTGTTGTCTGGTAATTTTTTTAACACACTCCAGCTCTGTTACTCTGCCTCCTTCAAGCATGTCTAAAGAAAACAGAGCAAAAAGAAAAAAACACCGCAGAAATTTTTCAATCTTCTATTGGCATACTTTCCAAGTTCAGGAAGCTTTCAGTTTTCATAGTACTAACTAGTATCCCATCAATCTTGGTTTTAGGTTGGGCTAATTTAGATCTCGGAAGTATTTCCCTTTTTATCCTTTTGTAAGCGTGAGGTGGTTTAAAAGACTTCTATGTCAGTTATTTTGGCCACAGTTTGCCTTGGAAAAAGCACTCTGACACATTTCATTTGAAGACAGTTATATTTACCTGCTAGTGACCAGCTTGGTTAGCTAGCGGTGCAAATAATACTCATGAAACTTGTTTAATCTAAAGCAATTAGAATTTCCGGTTTGAGTTGTGTTCACAGCTGCAGCTCTCCAGCTCTGGCTTTATCTCTGTGCTGGGATGAAGCTTGCACCTTAATATTAATTGTTGGTCATGGTAATGACTGAGTTATGTGAAACTTTTCCTATGCTCGTATGCGATCTCTGTAAGCTTGCCAGCCTGAAGCTTGTACGAATGAACGTATCTACCTCTAGCTTGTCAGTTGTCTGAAGAGATAGAACTAGTCAAAACAGAAGGAAAGCTACATTTTGATGTTACTGTGTCTTCTTTCTTACTGTGATGGCATTTTGCTAAATCCCTCAACTTCTACTGTAGACTGTCTGAGATGCATGAAAAGCTGGTACATAAACATGAGAGAAGCACTGGAAATCCGTGCGACTTCTTGGTAGAGAAATTTTGATTTATGGTATATTACCTGAATATAAAGTCCTTCCAGCTTTCGCCATGAAAAATATCTACCTAACTCATTGCAGAACTGAAACATACTACACATGTTGAAAGGACATTGTAAGTATAATAACTTCATCTTTTTGAAATCAGTTAACGAAGTTCAAGTTGAGCAATATTGAAAATCAACTTCATAACTTGCTGATAAGTATAAATAAATGTCACTGACTTACTGGGAAGCTAGTTGTTTTCTGAGCTAAAGGGGAAGGAGAGTTCCAGGCAGAAAATCAAAAATAATGGGGGAGGGGGAGGGGGAAGTAGATGAAGAATAGGATGCAGTTGAACTATAGTCATCTGTTCCTATTCCACTTTGCTATCTATCATTATTATTATTATAAGTACAGGAATTCGATGGCACATCAAAGCACTCCAGTGACTTCTTTTATATTCCTGATTTATATTCCGGTAACTTTGGTGCAAAGATGCTGTTCTTACTGCTTGGTCTTTCTAGTGCTGTTGATGCAATTTTACTTTTTCCCCCTTCCTTAATAGTGTACTCATAATGATAAACACTTTCTCCCCCCTCCGCATGCTAAGGCTTTTATCTAGCAATAGGGAATAGCAATATTCTCATCCTTGCCGTGAGAATAAAACTACCAAGTTATTGTGGGGCTATTAGTTGTACTTTTTCAAAAGAGTCTGAAGGAGCATCACCTTACGCGTGACCCAATATAAAAAGTCTTAACTTTTAACAGTTGTAACTGTTGTTTGCTGGCTTAATTGTGATATGGCTTTTTCAGTAAATAATCTGATAGGGCAAGAATAACCAGTCTCTGACTTGCCACTTGCTTCCTTTTTGCCTACAGCTCTGATCAGCCATTAATTATCTTTCCCGCTCCACAGTAATTAGGATAGAGCAATGAAGCTCAAAGGTTGAACACAGTATATTAACCCTTGTGTCCTGAAGAGAGGAGATGGGAAGGTAAGCCTTTGTGGTGCTTTCCTGTGACTGGAGTCACACTGCAAATGATCTGCTTCTCTGTCAGCTTTACCTGGTGTTCATAAAAATATCTGCTTTTAGGTAATACTCAGGTAGAGTTTAGAATAATGCTGGAAAAAAAAACATGTGACAAAGCAATATGACATTTTCCTTTCCTACTAAAAGCTGCTTGTTTCTTTTTTCTTATTAGTTGCATAAGATATTTTCTGTGTTCCTTCAACTGTAAATACTGTTAGTAGGGCAAGAGGTTTTATTAGAAACACCTTTACATTGCAGCATGGACTGGATGAAAGTTAGCATTACTTTTTGTAGCTACAATCTAGTGTCCGGTGCTTTCTTCAGAGTACAGAACCTCCTCCCTTTGGAGTAGCAGTCCTTCCCTCATCTGTCATGAGACAGGGCATCTTCCTGGATCCTGTCGAACAAAATACAACTATTGCCTATCTGGTGGTTTATTTTTTTTCCCCTTAAGCTGCTACTTAAATGAAAATTGCCTCTGAATCTCTGAAACAGGCCCCTGAATGCTCCTTGTGACCTATTTAGTTGACTGAGCACCATCTCTTTTGATTGCAAAGAGCTCCTTCCAGCCCTTGTGATGCTGGAGGTACCCTTGCTGCTGCTGACGCTGGTGTGTCCTCTTATATCTTCAAATGGGTGCACATCTAATGAGGTACGATCTCACCTTGTAAGTCAGTCCTTTCTTTCTTTTTGCACTTGTTCTGATGTTTCTGAGATGCTGAGCCTCTCTGTAGAGCTACTGACTGTGACTAATGCCTTCCTTGGCAAAAAAAAAAAGCTAAGTACCAATAGCTGGCAAGATGAATTTTATATAATGTGCTGACTTGAAGCTCCAGAGCCTCCAATGATAAATATGTCTTCCTTGCACCTTTCCCTTTTCTTCTGTCTTCTACCAATTACAGTTTCCACAACACAAACCCAAACAAGAGTACACAGTGGTGTAAAGTGTCCACTTAATCCAGCACAAACAATAATCTGTCTTTGCACGCTGGTTACTACCAGTCTTACATTTCTACAAATTAATTTTTGATTTAAGAACTAGCAAAAAGCTGTAAAAACACATGTGACATAGTTGGTTTGGGTTTGTGACCTTTTTTTTTTTGCTATGTTTTAAAGCATTGTTGCTTGACTTGCCTTGTTCAGACCTTTCGCTGATGATAATTTTGAGAGAGAGAGAGTTGTTATGTCCACTCTAATTCTTAGAGCACTACTTGGGAGGTTTTTGGGGAACCTAAAACTTCTGGGGATGGTTTTCATTCAGAATTTGTTGAAACTAATTTTTGGAATACAACAAGATACAAAGATATGTTGAAGATACGTACTTTCAAACACCTTATCTTACTGTACTTATGTTAAGATTATCCTAGTTTAGGTAAATAACATGGAATTACTGTCAGTAAAACAGTAATCTGTCAGAGTGCTGTGATACAGACTTAAACGGATATGCCATCACTATTGCTAACAAATCACTTGCGGTGAACTGGGCAGAGGTTCATCATCAAATATTTCTGGCTTCCTTGTTTTATAAATTCAGGCGAGATCAACTGCCCCACGTCTATTTGTACAGTGGGAAGCTTAGGCGCAAGTTTCTTTACATTTTGCTGATTCCACAGTCAAGCAAGTGGAAAATTACTTGCATTTTTTGCGTTTCAGGGCTATCGTGAATTTTTTGCCTTCCCTTGGTTTCTTTGAAAGTATTTTTTGGCAAGGAACCATTTCACAAGGCATCCCTCATGAAGCTGGAAATGTTGGACTGTACACAACCTCACCAATTTTGTGGTTACAGTTATAGCATGCTTTGATTTTTATCTGTTGACTGCGGGGAAAAATTAATGTTTGGGTTGGACTGCTCTGATCTTCCTTTTGAGTTAGAGGCGTGAAGGCATTCATATCTGCTTCTCGTTAGTGAAAACTGGCATTTGCATATTCCTCTGTCAGTAAAAGTGTGCAGAATGAGCAACTGGCTGCTCTTCAGATTGTCAGGATGAGTAATTGTGGGCTAAGAGGCAGCGGCTGCAGGGTGGCCCTGCCCGGGAGAGGTTGGTGTAACTTACTTCACGTTGGCTGGGTAGTCGCCGCTGGCAGAAAGGCCTCAAAGAAAGCGATTTCTGTAGTTCCTGTGCTTTAGCTTCAGGAATCCTTCCTAGTCTAGATGCAGAAGAGCTTTTCAGAGAAGGCTGAGGCAGCTATGGGGATTCTCTCGAGTTTTCTGTGAGTAAATGTTTAGTTTCCAAGAATGTATGCCCTTTGAATGGTGACCTTTGAGTCATTACTGAAGTAAATAGCATGCGGCTTGGACCTCTTGAAGGGTGTTTGACCGATGATGTTAAACTGGCTATTTGTTCCGATTTTAAAACTGCCTTTGGCATTGTGGACTAGTTCACGTTGCAAGTGTGAGCTGGAAAGAAGGAAGTTTATCATAAACCGGACCGGTGGCGGTGAGCATCCGTGGCTGGGAGCATGCAAACAGACCGACACCAGGCTGCTTTGGTTTGGGGTTTCTTCATGCAGTTCTCCTGGCTTGCCAGGGATAAGCAGAAACGATGGTTATTTGGTACCACTAAATGAAAAAAAGTAATTAGCATTAAGTTTACCCAGTATAGATATATAGTACATAATATCTGACATTTTTTTCCCCCAGAGATTGTATCTGCGGTTGATTTTCCTTGAACTCATGACATACCCACTTCTGCAGTGTGGCAATAAAACAATGATCACCTCTTCAAATACACTATTAGCATCGTCGTGCTTTAGGAAGTACCTTTGTGGCGTCGAATCTGTACACGTGGCTGCGGTAGCACGGCGGTTAGAGCTCGATTTGCATGCAAGGTAGTTAGCCAGGGCGGTTGCTGCCGCAGAAAGCGTGCCGTTTGTGTATGCTTCAGAAAAGTGCTGGAAGCTTGAAGGGCAGAACTGCTTACCAGCTGGGGAAGCTATCCCCCTTTCCCAGCACCTACATGGAAGGGAGTTTGTGTTGCTTCCAAAATTGTATGCCTCCTCTACCATTGCATTATTTAGCTGGGTATTTTTTCCCATGCTATGTGTAGTAAACCTTTTCTAAATAAGTTTCAATGCTTTACAGCAAAAATCCACAAACTGTTAGGTCAGAGGTTAAACCAATTAACTGCAATATATTAAGGGAATTGGCTTTAAAAAATGAATACAAATAACAAGGGGGAACACAGTGCAATCCCTTCTATTGTGCTTTCTCTTTTTCTTTTTTTCTCTCCTAATGGGGGATTTTTCTGTCCCACTAGCAGCTTTGCTCGGTGCTCAGAGCGCAACCAGCTGTGTTGAAAATGGCAGATTGACCTGGGTGGATTTGGAGGGACGAGTCCCACCTGGCCCAGAGGGCTTGGCATTGGTGTTCGGAGGGACTTAGTGCCCCTTCCGTGCATGAGGAACAGCTGTGTGGGCAACAGCCTGCTGAGGAGCAGCTGTGGGAAGGGGCTCTGGCTCCCCTGATGAGTCTGGGCGATGGCACCAGGTATGGGCTGAGCAAGGAGGCTGCAAGAATGCTATTGCCTTGCTTGGAGCTGCATGGGCTTTCCCCTGCCTCGGTACGGCGTGTGCGGTGAGTAATGTGTTATTTCTGCCCGGAGGGGTCTGGGCTTCTGCTTGAATTAGCCTTCCAAGTTACTTAATGTGTTGTAACTATCTGGCATTTTAAGTCCTCTAGTCTTTATGTGTTGGGCCAGTGCTTGGGGTGTTAGGAACACTCAGAGGCTGGGGGAAATGAGAAATTCTTCGTGGAGAAAGAACATACCGTTTACCACCAGGACACTTGCCTGGGGGAAATAATGTTTTTTGCCTTAGAAGCCTTGTTTTCTCTTCTAGCTTTTCCCCAGACCCCAAAGGGAGCACGTAACAAACTTGAAAACTATGGCATAGGTATTTTCAGTGTCTCTTATCCTTGTTCATAGCTTAGTAATAACTTAATGGAAAACCTCTAATTCAGGAGAAAACTTTTGGAAGCTTTACAACCAGCACTTGATGGCTTGGTGGTTGTGTGTACTTAGATCAAAGTAAGTCTTTTATATTGGCAGGGCAAGGGACAAAGAATAGCTTTTTCAAGCATGCAACTATAGTAAATGAAGGTAATGCTGCATAAATTTTTATCTGCTGATTGGATTGAGTGGGATTGTGTGCTGGGTATGGTGTTTAGGGAAAAAAAAAAAGCCAAAATCTGGATGTGCATCCTATCTACTATGGTAAAGCGGGGAATGATAACCAACTTTTAATAAAGGAAAGCTGACTGTTAAGACCACGTTGAGTGCAAAGCAGGTAGATTGACAGCCCTCTGAGCATTTGCTTTTGGGGATTTATAAATCCCTAGCCATGACCTCTGTGTGGAGTAGGCTGTAGGGCAGCTTTCTCATGCTTCTGCCTGTGGAGGGATTGCTTCTGAGTGAAGTTTTGATTAAAAGCTGGTGCCTTCTCTTCTGACTTACCTTGAGTTGTACTTCCTACTGAAAGGATGAGGATTTTAAATGAATATATGTGTACTATACATGCGGCTAACAAAGTTTTGGTTTTTCTTCTACTGGGGCTTGCTGTGACTGAAGCTGTGTGTCTCTTCCCATGGAGGCGGTTGGTCTGTGGCCTCCTAACATAATAGTCATCTTTAAATTCTTGTTTACCAGCTGGGTGAGTACTCTGCTTCTGTTGCTCATCTGTAATGACTTTTTCTAGCATATATTTAGTAATGCTGGCTAAAGAATCTTTTTCCCAGTGAGCCTACGCATGTGGAAGGGTTGTGGGAGGCAAAACTTTGCCTTTTTCCTTCTTTCTTTCTCACATTTGATTGATGTTTCCTGAATGTGTATAGCTCTTCCAGAAGTACAAAGTCCTCCATCGATAAGCCGGTAAACACATGTTGTTTAGTATTTTTTGTTCCAAAATCATCAGTGTCTGATCTAACCTTGTAAATTCCTCCCTGTTGCTTACTAAGTCAGTTTTATTTTTGGTTTTCAAGCTAACAAATAGGTCAATATTAAAAATTTGGCAGTCATCTCTTCAACAAAATTGTGTAGGCATGATTATCTGGATTTTCCTAGAGATGGAAGTCAAGACACATGCTAGCAACATTTGTTTAGGGTAAGTCTTTATTAAAAGTTTAAAGTTCCTTTTCTCGTGACAAAATTCAAGTCATCTAAATAACCACAAGTTACATATATCTTGGTTTTTCTGAAGGGAACAAGATCATACCGTCTGTGTGAGGCCTTAACAAAGTGTACACCGTCCAGGCATAACCAGGAGTACAAAAGAATGCTGCTTCTGCAGGAATAAGTAGAAATTTAAAATCCAGGTCCTCCATGAACTTGCCTTATACTGAACATTCATTTTGTGTAGAAAGAGTGAATGAATTTACATACAGATTTAATCATCTTAACAAAACCTGATGAGGAGTCTTTGCTGTTATTAGAATTGGTAGCAATGTCGCCTGTTACAGCAGGTACATGTGTGCAGGATTTGCTGCAACTTTCTGACTAATGCCAACAGAAGTCCAGGGTTTAAGAATTGCATGAGTGACCCGCTGGGATTACCAAGGGGTGTAGTCTTGATGGCTTACTGCAGATGTATGTGCTCTTAGTTCTCGGGTGATTTAACGTAGGAATGTACATATTCCCTCTTCAAAACAGACTCATGAAACTGGGTTTCCTTTTCCTACTTTTTCTGCCAAGCAGAGCGTGGAAGCTGTGGCTGTTGAGTACGAGATGGAGCACTGGGATGATGTAAGGAGATTTTGGCAGCAGCGTGATCATTGGAATGTTAGGGAATGAAAACTGAAGTAAAAGGTACGGGCAGATTGTTAAAAGTTGCAAAAGGCACTGGGAAAAATCGAAACATCAGTGGGGTGGTATTGTGGTTTTTAGAAGTTACTGTAGGCAACTTCTTGGCTGAAATTGCATCCAGTTAGGACCTTCAGATGGGGCTAGTCTGCTGATAGGCAAAGAAATGATTAACTCATCACACCTGTGATTTAAAGTAGTTCATAGATGGGTGGTGATTCTGCTTGCAATGTGCAGGTGTTTGAGTACAAACTTGTTGGGGGGTTTTGCATTAGGACCTTCTAGAATGGAGAATTTTATCATCTTGAAGGGGTGGTAAGGTATTTTAACTTATACTTACCGTGGCTTTGTTAGTGTTCAAGTTGGGAGAAAGTCAAATTGGGCAAGTTTTTCTTAATGAATGTTAATCGGCAGCAAACCTAAACGATTGTTGAAAAGGAGTGTGTAGTTTTGACTGGAGGGGACCTCTGCAGGTTAGGAACTTGAACCTGCTCGGGGCATGGCTAGATTCGATGCTATGTCAAGGCCTTAAGCAACCTGTCAGGGTATGCCCTGAAAGAAATCTACAAAGATTGAAATTTGCCTCTTTGGGCTTCCTTTTTCTGGTGCTGCACAGCTCTCATGGTAATTTTTCCGCCTTTTTTTATGCCAGTGAGAATTCTGTTAAAGCAGTTTGTGTCTTGAGTTTTTGCAGTGCAACCCTCAGAAGAATCTGGCTCCACCTTGCCTGCGGTTCCCCTTTACTAGGGGATGGATTGGATCACGTAGCAGTCTCTTCTCCAAGCTGAACAGCCTCTAGCCTCTCCTTACGTGCGCTTGTACCGTAGCCTCTTCTATATCCGATGCTCTAGACCTCTGACCATCTGGGGTCTTTCTAGTTTCAGACTTCTCTGTTGTACTGTGGGTGTGCACAACTGAACTGTGCTGTTCCAGGTGTGGCCTCACAAGGCAAATAACCTGCAGGCAGAGGGAAGGAGTTTTGGTAACGCAGCACAACGTGTGGCTATAACTGCATTTGGATTTGAAGCTCCTGAGTGAGCTGCTTGCTTGCCCATTCATCTGACCTGCTGAGATGCCTGCGGCAATAGATAGCCTTGCCTGTTAGCATATCGGCCATTCCCCTTATTTGACGTGGTCTTTGAACGTGCCAAGAGCGAATTCCCTGCCCTCATCCAGGTCAGTGAGGAAGGTACTAGCGTTGCCATAATATTACCTGTCTTGCATGTGGACTTAACACTTCAAACAAAACAAACCCCCATGTACAGCTCTGCTTTTGCTTTCCGACCTCTTAATGCTGCTGCATAAAATCTTCAGTTGTCTTGAACTGCCTGTGTTCGAGGGCTGTATACTTCTAGTTCAAAAAGAATTTAATTTTGGAATTTGGCAGTCCTTTTCTTTCCACACTTTAATTAAACTCTTGCCTGACTAATGAGGTTCTTCACTAGTTCCTTTCCACCCCTGCCACATTACTTGTTCTCTGCTGGTATCTTTTTGTTCATCTCTTCAGTATTTTACTGTTTTGATCTTCACACTTTTGTCTACAAGCATGAAAGTAAAAACCTGAAAGTCTTGGATAGAAAAGGTTTCAGTTCTTGGAGGTATGTCAAGAGGTGTTCAATATTGTCATTGATTCAAGTTTCAGTGTCTGTTAATGGCAATGAACTTCTGAGGCTTTTTGCATAACATGTAAAAGGCAAAAAGAAAATATTTGTTCTCTGTGTGCTAGTCTTAAAGTTTAATCAAAAGTGTGAACTGTTAATGTGCTGTGAGAATAACCTGAAAAATTGCACCACGTAGTCAAAAACCTATTGGGCTTCCAAGTATGTTGGATATATCCTCCTGTCTATTGGGAAGACTGACAGAAAAATAATTTGGGAGGAACTAGATGGGATTTGTTCAAAAAGTGACATTAATGTGGATTTGTTTAAGGTTAGCAATGACTGATGAGTTTTTGAGTAGTAATAGAGTGGGATAGGAATTACTATGGTTAAGATGGGATTTCATAAGTTTTCATTATCTGCTGATGAGGGAAGCTGCTGTAGCATTTCTGAATGAGGTTGATATGGAGTCCAGTCTATTCTTTTCATCATGTGCCTCTGATTTTTCTGATGAGAGTTTAACTCTATATGAAAACTTCAAACTCTAATGTGTATTTATCATTGAATTGTGTTTTGGAACTCTGAACGTGCTGTACCTGGATGGTCAAGTCAGTGAAAGGTGCAGAATGAGAGAGTCTCTATTCAGCGTGGTGCGGTATTTTGAGACCCGCTGAAGTCAACGGGATGATTAATACAACTACTAAGTCAACACTTACTAATTCAGTGACTGAATCTTTCAATCCCATTTCCCCATGAATGTAGCCATATGCAGAAGTTCCTGGCAGCTTAAAGCTGAGGATGAGATGGTGAATGCTTGTGACTCAGGAACCAGTGGGTGCAGTGGTCAGGGCTGTAATACTTAGTGGTTGCTATATTGCCTTACCATTGTTGCAGAAATGAGCTTCTGGCTGAATAGCTGCATTTATTGAGAAACTATTTGCCTCATTTCGAGCGTGTACTTTCCTGTCTTGCTGGGGAACTGACTGGGTATTCGACCAAGTGCAAGCTTTTATTTCAAGTTGTCTTTCTTAGCTGTTGTTGTATTTTTGTAGGTATTTAGACAGTTTTGGGGGAATTGTTATCATCATAATTACAGAATCACTAAGATTGGAAAGGACCTTCAAGATCATCAAAGTCCAACCATTAATCTGGTGCCACCGTGCCCCCTAAACCATGTCCTGAATTGCCACATCCACACGTTTTTTGAACACCTCCAGAGATGGCGACTCCACCACCTCCCTGGGCAGCCTGTTCCAATGCCTGATCACCCTCTCGGTGAAGAAATTTTTCCTAATCTCCAATCTAAACCTTCCCTGGCGCAACTTGAGGCCATTTCCTCTCGTCCTATCACTAGTTAGTTGGAAGAAGACACCAACACCCACCTCACCACAACCCCCTTTCAGGTAGCTGTAGAGAGCGATGAGGGCTCCCCTCGGCCTCCTCTTCTCCAGACTGAACACCCCCAGTTCCCTCAGCTGCTCCTCGTCGGACTTGTGCTCCAGACCCCTCACCAGCCTCGTTGCCCTTCTCTGGACACGCTCCAGCACCTCAGCGTCCTTCTTGGAGTGAGGGGCCCAACACTGAACACAGGATTCGAGGTGCGGCCTCACCAGTGCTGAGTACAGGGGCACAATCACTTATGATGTGATTTAAACAATGATGATTTAAAACAAATTGAATGTCTGTGTTTTTGAATGAAAAATAATGAAATGGCAGATAAAACTGGCTTTTCTAGTTCAGCTTTAACTGTGCCTGACTTCTTCTATGGCTTTAGTCTGGGCACAGTTGCATACTATGTGGTAAGACTGTTTTGTTAGAAGAATGTCGTGGACGTCAGCGAGAGCCAGTTTGGCAATATGTATGTTCTTGGGGAGTTTTTCTTCCTCTTTGAAGGTATGTGGTGTGCTGAAGGCTGAGCAGGTGGTAATGAGGGAGTTGTTCTATAGCTTCATCACTTCTGCTGGAGTCTATAAACAGCAAGAGCCGGAGGACTGGTACCGGAGAAAGAATTTACATTCTTGGCATTATTTGATGTGTATTTATCTGGTGAACTTACAGAACCTTTGAATACTATGACAGTTAACTTGGTATGTCCTACATATATCCTCCAGCCTTTGCTGTTGTGACATCCGTTACTCGCTTATCATGAACGGTTAAAGCACAGGCAGTGTGCTTGACGTTTTGTTGATAGCCTGAAATTGTAGGTTGGGCCTGTACTTGTATATTCCAGAAAATTATGAGCCTCTTGTTATGTTCTATGGTACACAGCTGAGCAGAAGCATGCAAAACCATTCATGCAACTGTTTTGGTCTCGTCATTTTTTTCCAGAAAACATGCAAAATCTTTAGCATGAACCTGCAACTTATCTTTTCTCTCTAACCAGTTCAAATGTTAGTGATGGAATTAGTGAACAAGCCTTTCAGGTGACGGTCTGTCTCTTACGGCTTGTGTCTAATCTTGTCTTGGATTGTGAGAAATATTCTCAAATACCTGGTGGACTTAATGCTTTTGTCTTGTATGAAGTAGATTTATTTCTTGAAGGTCAGCGGACTACTGTGATTAACAAATGACTTGGCTGATTCTGTAGCAGGTCAAGTATCTGGGACAACTTCCATTTAGTGAACTTGTTTTGAATGATTTTTCAAAAAAACCCAAAATAAACATTCTGCAGAGAATCGTCGGTTTTCTACCTTGCTTTTGTGGTAGACTTTGGTAGTAGGTGGGAATATGAAAGCATGAGTTTGATTAAAACAAATGCTCTTGAAACTGCAAGGTGCTGTCCTAACGTTAGACTGGGTTTTGATGTTACAGATCTCGAATAATTTTCTTTTTAGGCTGGTTTTAGCACAAGTAACACAATGTTTCTATTTTAAATGGATAATGCATAGATAGTTTACAAACATAAGGTTTTCTTCTTTCTTTCCTGTTATCTCTCCTTACAGAGGTGTTTCAGGCTGGTATCCCCAATAGAGTTGACAGGGTTGGGGAGTCAGTGGAATAAATGTGGGAAAGAAATTTTGACCTTCAGATGTGACTCTTATTTTGCTGTATTCAAGTCGAAGTGAACACTGTGTTCAGTTTGATAGACACTTAGTCTGTGCTGAGTGTTTTGGTTTGGGTATACCAGCCCTGTTCAAAAAGGAAGCAAAACTTGTGATTTTTCAGGTGATAAACATAGTTTACATACCAATGGCTTGAGAGGGAAATTTTTTAACAGGAAGCAGATGGAATGGTTTTTGAATAAATTCACTTAGTTCTTCTAGGCTCCCCGAGTCCATTTTCTTCTAGGCTAAACTTGCAAGAACCTGGTCCGTAACTTCATATGCAAAGGACGGATTTGGTATCGCTGTGAGATTTTTAATGCTAAATGCATATGTGAACTTGGCAGCTGTGCTCTGAAAAAAAACCCCATCTCTAAATACCTGTGGTATAGCTGATTGAACTAACCTCCCTTACTCTATACTTTTATTTCAATGCTAAACTCATCTTTAGATAAACATTTGGAGGAAGGTGATGGTAAACACTTGCGGTTGTGCGCTTGTTAAGACTACACCAGAGTAAATTATTCTTTGGGATGAGAGAACTGGTAGTATCTGTAGATCTTGCTAATCTTGGTCAGGATGTTAGTTCCTGGAAGGCGTTGTCTGGTCGTCTTTCTTCTGCCCTTGAAAGCACGTATGAAAATCAATGTAATAGAAATGGATTTCTAAGTAGTTTTTTAATGAGGATCAAGATCAGACATATGTAATAGTAGCAGCAATTACGGGTGTTCCTGGGCACCTCCTTAGGGCTACTGGCTGGGATAGGATAAACAGGCAGGATGTATCCTGTCTCACCCCTCTATAGCCCTATTCTTCTGCGAGTTTACCAAAAGCTGAGACCTTTCTCAACATGAGAGAGTTCTGTGTGTATATAAATGGTGTGAGGCCAAACAGACCTGTGTAGTGGTTTGTGGTTTGTTTTTTTTTTTTTCCCCCTCATGTTGGTGTTAGTGCATTGTGGTTCCCCTTGTGTTCTTGGAGCAGATGGTGGGATTGTAGGTACTGCTGATGTGAGATTAGACAAACTTTTCCATAGGCTCTTGTCTCCGCCTTTTGTTGGTGGTTCTAGCAAGGTCTATAAAAGCTACAGTCAAGGCGTTCCTGAAATATAAGGCAGGATCAAAAAATGTACTTTCTTCATGGGCTGGGTAAGTGTTCTGGTTCAATTTTAGTAACACTAAAATACTGTTTTCCAGTGCTGCTATTAATTTTTTTTTTTCCCCCTACCATTAATAGAATCTTTTTGATAAATTTTACTTGTAGAGGTGCCTGACCTGGGTGAGAATCACAACTTGGCCAGAGCCATCTTGGTGTGGCTGGTGGAATGTCTGAGGATGTTGTGATGGGAGATAAATACTGGGGGTAACAGAGCTGTTTGGCAGCTTGCCTCTACTCCTCTGCCTATCTGCTGGATGCTCCAAGAGGCATCCTCAGGAAGCGAAGACAGACCGGCTTGCCGGGGAGCGCTTTGAGAGCTGATGCAGCAGCCTGGGAGCAATGCAGGACTTGTCAGTGCTCTATGGCTGCCTGAAAATCGCAGTCGAATTCGGGTTTAAGATTTTGTAGTAGCCGGAAGAGTTGCGTGGGAGAGGGAATTTTTTGCAGCACCTTTGAAATAGGAAAGCTATTTCAAATATTTGTGCTTTCCTAGAACTTCATGTGGACTAAATGGTAAGGCTGTAGTTGCCAGCTGGAAAGTGTTTTGTCTTGTGATGTGTGTATATATATATTTTATTGCTAGCATTGCAGGGGGAGCGTTGCTGTGCTGGGGCGATGGGAAGGCTGAATAGAGGAAGGACAGATGTGTGTTGTAGTAAAGGGCTGTAGAGGGGTCACACCAAGCCCTTTTGCGCTCTAATGGGAACAGATGGATTCCGACTTCTCTTCTGAGTAATGAAGTCATCTAAGAGACAGAAAAGTTGTACGGACATGATAGTACTATATAGTATCTGAACCAGAGCTGCTTACACCCTCTCAGTTTTGTTCCCTCAATTATTGATGGAACAGGCTCCTGACAAATTTCTGCCTTCTGCTGTAGATCAGCTGCTATTTGGGTTTCTGAGGTAGACATTTCAGTAATTCTGTTGTTCCTCTCCAGACTTCCTGCAGTGGTTGTAAATAAAAACCTGGCACATCCAAGAATGTTGCAGATACTTGCAGCCTTGAGGATCCTGTTGACATTAACCTTGAGGATCACCTCTTCTCTCCCTCCTTCTTTTCCACTGCTCCTAAAAGCTCCTAAACTCATGTGGCCTTCAGGTTGGGGGAGAACGAAGGGTAAGGGCTATTCTTAGACATATTTTTGAGGGACAAGAGGAAGTCTTTTGCAGCATTAGGTTGCCATATATAAAAAAGGCTTTCCTAAAAGACTCTCTGTGCTAAGAGAGCACTGTTGGAGCTCTCCAACTCAAATTTGGTACCCAAGCACAGAAGTTTATGCAAAACGCCTACATATTACAGGTAATTTTTACATGCTTAACATCATTTTCACAGCAAAATCCTGCAGAGAATGGATTTCCTCCATGAATCCCTGTGGCTATAATGATGATGTTACTTTTGGCAAAAATGACATAACTTAATCCTGCTTAATGCTTAGTCCCTGAAATAACAGGTGACAAAGGAAATGCAAATTATTACATTTCTCATTTTAGCAACATAGGATATGTCCAAATGTAACTGTCGACAAGTAAAATGAGTTATTAAATGCCTTGTGGTGATATTCAGTAGAGCTTAATGTAGTGTTGCAGGAAAATGTAATGGAAATCTAAAACTCTAGCAAAAGATTGTTGCTCTGAATACAGTTGTCCTTTGTCAACTCATTTTTGGCTATTTAATGAGTTGTGTCCTTTTCCCATTGTTTAAAATCATAATGAAACTATATTCTTGATTTAAAATGAAAGCTGCAGCTTTTTTCTAAGCCCCTTTGCAGTCCTTCATTGGCTTTCAGAAGTCTGTCCAAATATTTAGCTTGCTGCTCCTACTCCCCCTTAACTGTTTTTAGCCCTGTGTGTGTTGGGGGACGGCTATGATGATTGGACACTGGTTTGTCCTCTATGAGCAAGCTGGGGTCACTGTGTGTCTATACGTGATGCTGCTTGCTTTTGTGGTTGTTTGGTGTGTTCTTTGCCACTTGAATGTCTTCTCTTAGTCTTCTGTTTGCAATTGGAGGACCAGGTAATTTGTTTTTTTTTTTCTTTGAGGGAAGGAGCAGGTGAGATGTGTGGAGACCTCATCGCTCTCTACAAAGGGGGGTTGTGGCGATGTGGGTGGTGGTCTCTTCTCCCAACTAGTGATAGGACGAGAGGCAATGGCCTCGGGTTGCGCCAGGGGAGGTTTAGATTGGATATTAGGAAAAATTTCTTCACTGAGAGGGTGGTCAAGCATTGGAACAGGCTGCCCAGGGAGGTGGTGGAGTCACCATCACTGGAAGCGTTCAAAAAACGTGTGGATGTGACGCTTCGGGACATGGTTTAGGGGACATGGTGGTGTTGGTTTAATGGTTGGACTTTGATGATCTTGAAGGTCCTTTCCAACCTTAGTGATTTTGTGATAATCATGTTTCTTGCTAATACCTCAAAGTTGGCCTCATAAACCACCTTGACTGCCTTGCTTGAGCAAACAGTTTTTCTGGATAAAATGTTACTCTAGTAAAACTGGACATTTTTGATGGGCTCCAGCATCCCAGTAAGTATAGCTCCTACTTCACGGGGAAATTGTAGGGGTGATTAGTCTGTAATACTGTAGTGGACTGTTTTTCACTTCCCCGCCCCCGAGATCAGAAGTGCTCCGCTGACTATAGAATGAGTAACATTGCACTAATATATTCTTGCTAGCTTGTTGAGAGCCTGTCAAAACATATATTGAGATTTCTTTTTTCCTCAGTGTTCCTTAGAGGAACCTTTTGCTGGACAGTTGGGTTACATGATGTCTGGCATGGGAGCTCCGAGCCCTTTGGAACAAGGGGAATGCTGTTTTATTTCTCATCAGGAAAATAGGGAAAATTGGGGCACACAAGTGACTGCAGTACAGGACTGTATGGGCACATTGGGTGTTTTCATAGTGCCTGTGCTCTTCTGTTCTCCAGCCAGTTTTCTCCTTAAAAATTTGGGAAGCACAACTGGCGTGCAATAAATACACCAAGTCTGCGGTTCGTGTCTTCCTTGTAAAGCTGCAGAGAAATTGAAATCTTGGGGATGCTGTCTCGAGTTTGGTGCCAGAAGCATCGTTCCCCTTAACACCCTGCATAGTGTATGTATGCTGGTTCCGAGCCACGTAAAGGTAGTGGGAGGACCCATCTTCCCTGGCATGGATATGCGGTTTAGGGGGGAGGAAAGATTAGGTGCAGATGTATGTGTTGAGTGGCTTTAATAGGTGAAGGGTTCAAGTTCCCTGTCAAACTGTTGAGGAACCGTGCAGCCTGGTTAACTTTGTGATAAGCGTTCCTGTTGATGTAGTGCTCTGTTCACACTAATGTTACTTCTTAGAAATGACATTTCTTTATCTTGCTTCTGTTATAAATACTCGGGAAACATGTGCACTGCAGTCCATACATCTGAAGGTTTCTGTCCCACTTCTGAAAAACAGTGGAGACCCCTCATCTTGGTCGCTCCTTGCTGATCTCCTGGGCACTGGGTGCATCCCTGGCTGGGAGCTTGTTTGGCGTGGAGCTTGTTCTTACAAAAACTGTATGTGTCTAAATAAAAACAAAAGCTCTGCCAAAATCCCCTGGTATGTCTGGTATGAAGCTTGAAAGTGAGTGATCCCGAGGTCTCCCCGAAACTTTCGGTTCTGTCCTCCATTCATTCACCGCTTTTGGAGTGATTGGTGTCACAATTACCACTCTGTATAAAATGTTTTGTGTGGCTTGAATCCGTATAAGGATCTTGCTGTCAAAACCGCAGCGCTCATTAAAGGCCCTTTTCTGAAGGAGAGCTTCCATAAGAATGCTTTTGAGATTATGCAAGATAGTTATTTTTGAAATACTGGCACTGGAGCGGCTTGCTCTGAATTCCTCTTTTCCCTTTATAGAGAGGCCATAACTAGTTCTGATTCTAAAAAGAAAACAAAAACAACCTCCCCCTCAAATTACTCATTAGAGATAGCTTGGAAAAACAATGACATCTCTAAATATATTGGACAGAAAATGTTGTTTGAGTCCCCATCTTGAAAAGAAAAAAGTTTAGTGTCAGAATTTTGCTTGAAATTTGCCTCAGAAAAAAAATCCATGTGTGGACTAATGAGACCCTGCTGTCATTGGCGATGTCGGGTCTAGCAGTTGAGTCTACTGTGGTAGTTTGTATAGTCCTTGTTAAGAAATCTCTTCTAAACACCTCAATGCACTTATTAAACAATGTGGAAGTCCTTTCCACTACAGTGTAACAATATCTTTATAGAAGCCGTTAAGTGTAGATTCAATTGAGCTTCCCTGCACAGTTAAGAACGGGCTGCTTTGGGGTTTTTAACTTAGTCATCCTGCTTTGGGGAGATAAAAGCTGTGGTCACCATCCGCTTTCAATATCCCCAGATAAGGACAAATATTCTTCCTTTCAGAGTCTGCTAGATGTATTTTGAGTTGTTATGTTCAATGTTAATGCTGGAGTAAAACAGGCAAATAGCTTCAGGGCTCTCGGGTCCTTTCCAGCCTGGGCAGTGTTGTGGTTCTTGCCCTACTGTGTTCTTGTGGCTTGCCTGGCCTGACTGTAGTCAGTGCATTGCAAAATTGTTTGTACGGAGAAGAATATCGGGTTGGTCATCATGGCCCCAAATCCTCATGGCAGCTTGTATTTTTTCCAGGCTGTTGGTAGGATTGGAAAACCAATAGACTTGAGACAAAGGAGAAATAAGCTTACCCTACTAAAAGAGACTGTTCAGCTGCTGTCGTAGCTTCTGAGATGTAGTCAGTTGGTGCCAAATAATTATATGCTCTCAGCTGGAAAGAAGCTGCTTCATTCCCTCTAGCTGAATATAATATTAATTTCCTGTGATTATCTGCTCAGCCCTACTTGAATATCCTGTTTGGGAGTGTTTTGAACTGTCGAAAGGTTGAAGTCAAGGAGAGCGATGAGCTCCTCTGCTTTGTGAGCAACTTGAGTTGAGAATCTTCTGGCTGAGTTGCAGTGGCACTGTGCAATCCTGGCGCTCACCAGGCTCAGCAAAGAGAGACTTGTGCGGGCGTTTCGTGTCCTGGTTTCTGCTCTGCATCTCCTGTTCTCCTGCTAGACCTGAGCTTGCCCTTGAGCTCTTAGCCCCATCCTTTGGTGCGTTGACCAGCAGCTCCTCTCCATGCATGTGACAAATTCTAATATGTAATGGTGTCCCACATGCAAGGAAGTTAAATGTTTTTAAAGTAATGTATATAGTTTATCCCTTTTTCTCTCTCTTCAGTGCCTGGCAAGTGTTTTGCCGAGTTCAGCCTTGCAGAAAGCACCAGCTTGGACTGTAGGATAGAAAGGTGACCAACTGCAGCTGTTGCTAGTGGTATCTCCATTTCAGTGTACACATTATGGCTGTATCTGGGGTTCGAAGTTCTTGTTTATTTAGAGACTGAATTTGTATTACTGGCAAAGGCAGCCCTTATTGAAGGGAGGCTGGTGTTGCAGGTAATTACTGATTGCGATGGCCCACTAGTCTTAAACCAATGTGAACTCTGCCTCCTGCAGTGAAATATCTTCACAGCGTTGCCAACCGCAAGCCCTAACCCCACCTCAACAGAATTAGCCTTAAAACATGACTGTGAGGGCCTTGATAAGTCTCTTGTAATCCCCTGCACTCAGAAAAACACAGTGTTTACCCCAAAACTGTAAATATAAGACTATGGGTGTAAATGGATGGAGCTGCCAAAGTAAATACACTGCAGAAAGAGATGTAGAGAGATGGCAAGTGTCAGTGTTTGGGGCACCTTTAGGCATAATGCATTAGGTAATTGGGAAGTGAACTACACCTGCTTAGAAGAAAACAAGTACCTTCATCTAATCTTAATTGGGTATATTATTCTTCACCCCCCACAACTGTGAGATGACTTATCTGTGAGGATGCTAGTGCGAAAGGTATCTGAATGTCATTAGGAACTCTGACATATCCAGTCTTCCTGGCTTTGGAGTAATTTGTTTCCTTTTTCTTTGAGGTGAGAGTGAACCAGAAGAGAAGACAGGCGGTGGGAGACCGGAGGCTTGATAAAATAGTGGTGCAGATGTATTTGGTGGTGTCTTTTAGGCATTTGACCTTGAAGTGATTTTTCAAGTTGTTGTGTACTCTTTCTTCCCATTGTAGCCAGAGGGCTGCAACACTGGCAAACAAATGCAGTGCCTTTTCCATAAAGCCTCAGAAACACTTGGATGATTAAGAAAACAAATACCAGAAAATGTATGAAAACCTACTCTTGCTTTCCCTTGGGACAAATTCACCTCAACATAAACTGCTGGTAAAGGGAATTATTTTTTCTGAGCTGGTAACTCATAGTGACTAAAGGTGCTTGTGAGCTTAGAGACTTCATGACAAAATAGCAACACACACATGCAGAGGGCATCCTGAATGGTAATTTGCCCGGGATTTGGGTCACTTCTTAGAAGACATGAATGTCTACAAAAAAAAGAAGGGGTGAGGAAAAACCTGTTGATTAAATGGTATCCAATAAGAGGAAATAATATTATTAGTGGTTCACATATATCCAAAGGGTTTTAAAAATCCTGTTTTCTCCCCTTTGCTGAGCAGAGGGCTTTTTCCTCTTCAGGAGAGCCTGGAGCACTGTCCCTGCGTAGCTTGGGCTTTCCCTTTCAGTAGTGTGTATGTTACTGTTTCTATGCTTTTGTAGGTGTGACTAATCTGGCAATTTGAGCTTCTATTTCCTGCAGGAAAAACCTCTTGAAGATGAGATCCAGTTCAGTTGTGCAGCATCCAGTTCCTATTGTGTAGAGCAAAGAGTTTTTCATGTCCTATGGCAGCTGGTTATCTAAGAAGTTGTCTCTAATGAGCTGCTCGGTGAAAGGTAACTTGGAATTAATTTTGAGTCAGGGTTAAGCCATGGTGTCAGAACAGGAACTTAAGCCTCTGGAATTTTCAGCGATACTAAGCCTCATGTGATTCTTCAATTAAGGTGCTCTAAACTAAAATGACCATAACTTGGTTTAGCTTTCTTGCTTGTGTTTTCATATAGAAAATGCTTGGTTATTATTCTATTTTATAGCCTGATATCATCCTAATCTGACTTGTCAGAGGGTTTACTAGCTGGAATATAATTACCCTGAGGTTATTGAGCTAAATGCTGACTTACTCTGCAGTCTTGGATACTGAGGTTTTTATAGAGACACTGTGCTGTCTATTAGAAACCCAATTGATGGCTGAGCTTTGAATCAAAAAGACATTCGTGTGTAACTTCTTTTTACTGCAGGGAGGCTCTTGCCAGATGTTATGAGCAGCCTGAAATGGCATACACGCTTTAGGTAGTACTCCAGAACAGCTACTAATTGGCGTGACGTGTCTCAGTAAGCCACCCTCCTCCGGCTTTTATGCAAGTTAAATCTTCCTGTCTTTAAGCCCTTTACCTCTTTGCATGTTGGCATGCGAGGGAGGGAGATGGGGAGCTAATGAGGCTTTACAATGATGGAAGCTGAGTGTCTAGTCTTCGGTGACTTGCAGCACTACCTATCTTTTAAGAGACTTTATTGGGGGGGAAAAAAAGGTCTTAACTTGATCCACTAATTTTTGGTGTTGCTTTAGGCTCTTAATGAAGCAGCAAACTCTTGCTAAGCCTGTTCTCTTCCCAGCTAGGATGGGCACTTGTGCCTGTTCCACTGGTCTGTTTGGCCACAATCACGATTGATGGCTGTTGAGAAGCAAGGTGCTTGCAGGGCAATAAATAATATTTAGCAGTGATATTGCCCTCCTGTTTTCCTTCTTTTTTCATTCTCACTTGGGTTAGAGATCTGTTAATAATGACTTCCACTTTGTTTCTTCACAAGGAAATTCTCCTGGGTTGGTGCTAAGTACTCGGAACTGTTTTGTTCCATGAAGATTACTATAGTATGTTAGTGATACATGCATGTGCTCAGGTAGGAGGACAGGAGCCACAGCCAGTGTCATCTTGTAGTAATAGTTATTTGGAAAATCTTGTAATGCTATTTTCGTGGGAATACTTTGGCAAGTGGAAAACAGTCATGTTGGTAAGTACGTGCAGCAAAATGTACAGTTAGGTATCTTCAATATGCATATTTCAATAACTCTCAAACCTTTAATCTGTTTACTTCACCATAACAGCAGGAGTAGAAACCTCTCAATAGTCTCAGCTGTGCTGGTGTGCCTTAGCTTTAATAGCAACCCTTATTGCTTCTCTATAGCTGTGCCAAATAATGACTACTGCATTGAAGTAAATCTTGGTCTCTTTGTTCTCTATACTATGACAAGAGTTCTCTTTGCAATATTGAAAATAGGCCTTAGTCATCTTCAAGGATTGGGAGTGGTTTTTTTAGCTCTTCTATGGTCTCTTCATGGGGAAAAAACTTGGCAAGGAATAGCTCTCCCAGCAGGTGAGCAAGTAGGATGAAGTTAAGAAACTTGCTAGCCAGATGCTATGATGAGTTCCTCTGCAGAACTGTTCATCCCTTAAGCATTGCTTTTCTGGAGGAGTTGCAGTCCTGGGAAGAGGCTGCTGTGGGTGGCATGTGCTGTTCTCCCAGTCACAATCATTGATGTCCTTGACCCTCAGTGATGATTTTTCCTACTTGTGTTCCTATGGCCTTTGTGTTGAATGCGATAATAGTGATGTCTTTCTCCCTCTCTCCTTCCAGGTCATGGCTGCTTCTCTGATGTGATGCCTTCTAGTTTTAGTTGGCGCTGTAACCTCATCTAATCACACTGAAAAATCATGGTGTTGCTCTGCTTCCACCTTTCTAAACAGGATGGCAACATCTGCACAACCTGATGACCGCCAGGTCATTTGATAGTGTGCTGTTAATGTCATGTAATAAAGCCCTTATGTCATGTAATAAAGCCCTTGTATGGTAGGCTTGTTTAGATAGAGTTCCTGTCAGCACTGATGACTGGAGAAACTTGCAGTTTCATGCCAGTTCTGAATTAAAAAAAATGGTTTTGCGAAGGAAAGGTCTTAAGGAGCGAAACAAGGCCAATATTTCCAGTTGAACTCTATAAAAGTTGGAGTCAGTCATGCAGCACTAATCTAATTTGAAGTAGTGAAAGATCCTGGAGTGTTGAAGGAGGCAAAAGGTGGCACCTTAACGCTGCTCTGGTAGCAACAGTAAATATCTCTGATCTTTAAAGAAGGACTCATGAACTGAGACTTGGAACTCACCTGGAATTGTGTCTTCCACTGGCTGCCTTGTCAGCCTCGGTCTAATACGCAAGGTTGGGAATATTTCTAGGAACACGTAGAAATAGCTGTCTGATTGTGTCTCTTTATTTTTTCCTTGGTGGATTTGAACCTTGAGGGATGTGCTAAGGCACATCAGGTCAGGGGCATGTTGGCAGTGGCAGGTTCCTGCCCAGAAGGTTTGCAGGGTAGTCTTCAGCATGCCCCGCTTGCTTTGTCGAAGCAACGTTATTTTGGCTTAGTGTCACGGCACGAGTGCAGATTTGGTCTATAGGTGTTGAAGAAACTGTGTGAATTTGGAGTAGCCCTGATCTCCTACCTTTTTTGGCAGATGCAGCTCTGCAGTCTCATAAAATTTTTATTTCTGTTGCTGCTTGGCAAGTACCTTAATCCAGGGATAGTTTTACTTAGCCTTTGGATATCATACCTGTTATGTTAAACCATAAATCCTTGTTCAGACTGTAATGGTGGTTTCCATCCTTTTGTTTCCCTGTATGATTACTCTTGATTACAGACCAGGGATGTGTTGCTTTTTTGGCGAAAGTAATTGTTCGTGTGTCTTGTGCGCGTAAGAGGGGGCAGCTTTTTCAAGGGCTGCTCTCTGTTGCTTTTGTTGTTTATTTCTCCCCCCATACGGTAGAATTCCCCAGTTTAGACTTGCATAATTTCAAAACTTCGAACACTGAGGTGACTGATGACAAGTCAGACAGGATTTCCCAAAAAGCAGAGAACATTCTTTTTCCTGTTCTGTGAGCAGAGGTGAGTAACTTTTCTCTTTTCAGGAGAAGAGAATAAGGAGGTTCGGCTGATAAAATAAGGTTTTTTTCTAAATTGAGTGTATATAATCCATATTTGGAGAAATGTCTTTATTGTATAGTTTTGTAATCTAACAAGACTTTGAAGTCATTTGGGCTTTCCATGCACAGATAAAAGGGTGGGAAGGGCTTTTTGCCCCTAGAAGAGCAATGGGGAACTGTTTCTTCACCTTGTGCATCTCTTGGTGCACATCTAGGGAACGGTTCCGTTTCATCTCTTAAACTGCTTTTGTGATGGTCTACTGATTTTTGTGAATAATACATTTTCTTGTGAGTTTTATGTTCTTATACAATACTGTACGTAATAACTATATTTATATTGTTCGGATAATGTATCTATAAAACTATTTGTCTTTAGTGAATAATGCACTGTGCTGGCAGGAGTTTTAGAGGCTTATCATGGTTCTGGGAGTGACGTGGATCGTGCAAGCAGTAGTACGTAGTATTGCCTGGGCACAGCCTCATACCTGTTGCTGCATCAGCAGATGTGAATAAAAATTAAGATATTATGGCATTGCTGAATGTGCAGTAGCTAATTTAGCGTAATGCTTTCTAAAAATAAAGCATGTAACATTCTAATCCTGTGAAAAATATCTGCAGGTGTTTAAAACAAAAACCTCTATTAAAAAATGAGGCAAAATACTGTAGGAACCACAATGTTTCCCTTGAGTCAACAGGTTGTCTACAAACTTAGGCCTTACTTGTATAAGAAAATGGTACAAGTTTGCAACATACCACGAGGTTTTGATTACACTGATCAAATGTAGTAATAAATTGTACCCTGAAAGCCATGAGTTCTGTTGTAGAATGCTGAGGGAAAAAATAGTAGTATACTGTGAGTTAATATTCTGTCAAAGGTCTGTTAAGCCATTTAGCTGTGTAGCAAATTAAGAACCGAATGTATTTAGTTCCTTTGCAGGGCTCTGCACACCTTGAGCAAATGGACAGACTGTAGAAATGCCTTCAGTCTATCTGTTATTTTGTCTCCTGCTATCAAAGTTTGTTAAGAAACCCGTTGGCATACTGGGGTTGAAAAGGTATATAAACGTTCCAGCTTCAGATACTGCATCCAAGACTTGAAATCCAGGTTAGCAGCTCTCTGCATTCATCCAAGCTATGGTTTTGATTGCCTTCTGCTCCTGAACTGATGTGCCTTGTGAGAAACACAAGGATACTAATACCTACTATTTGGTATAATGTCTAGTTGTGATATCGGTTGCGTTTTCTGTAACGTGTCTTGCTATTTAATCTCTACTGCTTTGAAACGAGCATATGCTGGAAGAATATTCCTGGGGACAAATCTAGATGTGATCTCTTATTCCTGAGAGACAAGAGGAAAGCTTTTTTTCTGTGTAGGGGAAGCAAAAAATCTAATTAGCTGGGATCTTGGATACCCGAATTGTTTTGGAATAAATTTGTTGCGCTTGAAAATGCAGGTCAGTTGAGGTACCGAGACTGCCTGAAATGGAGATCTAAAGCTGCTGGAATTTGAAAGGAAAAAGGGAGGTGACTTGTTTTTTCATGGTGTAGTCCTAAAAATTGCGGGTCTTAGCAAATTTGGTTTTTCATGTCATGTTATTTTTTTCTTTAACATTTTGGACTATCAGCTGTTCTGGGTAGTAGTATAGGCTATAAGAATCATAAAGAAAAAGGGAGGACTTGGGGATCCTGACATGAAATTAGGAGGAGATAAGTAACATACACATTACTTATAAAAAAAGCTTGAGTCCTGTTAAAAAAAAAAAAAGGCATCACTGATTTTTTTTTTTTTTAAATAATTTTAATGGTATTAGATGGTGGTTAACCAAACAGAAAACTGCTTTCTTGTCATGCCCTTCCTACAACATCATGCCCTGACAAAAACAAAAACCCGCAGCCTTGTTTGCCTCTTCTAAAAACATTGCACGCAGCTTTACGGAGGCAGTGTTCTAGCTCTGTACCATAAATGCTGCTAAGACAGGCTTCGTGCATTATATTCTTGGCTCTGTGTGGCTTGAGGATACCTCACAAGAAGTCTTTGGTCACTGAAATTGTGCTGCTGGAAGTCTGCCTACTCTCCGTTTGGCTGTTTCTCCTAGACAGAGAGTAGGAAAATGTTTAATGTGTAGTTAAGAAAGAAGAGGTTGTCAGTAAAAATAGATGCCTCTATAGAAGTTTGCTTGTCTTGCCCATCAACAGACCAGTGGCAAGCTGCCTTTCCAGCCATTTTAGCAGAGGTTGTGTACCCTTTGTGCCTTTTCATGCTTGCGGCGAGGAGGGAAGCAACACGAACGCGGCTGCGCTTGCGCTTTGGGCGTGCTGCTGAGTTGGTGTAGCCGGCTCCGTGCAAGTGCGGGGGTTTCGGCTTGCGCACCTGATAGCGTGCAAGACTAGCGTGGCTTGGAACAGAGGTCAAGCTATTGATTTCATATGTTAGAGTTGTTAAATACTTATGCTGACTAATATTTAGCTGATGAAAACATCTTGCAGTAATCCTCTGTCTCCCTCCGAGGATGTGGAGTAGCAAGGATAGAAGAGCAAGCAGCTGTAACTTCATGTGTAACCGGCTATCTTTGAATATCTCTGAATATCTTTGAATATCTCTGAATTCTTCAGAGGCATGTTGTCCCCCTTCTGAAAAAAACCTTTGGCTTTCTCTTTCTACAGCCAGAATTGATAATTGTCTGCGGCTTTATTAGTGGGCAAAGATTTCTTGGGCACAGGTACATAAAACTGTACGTAGTAAAAACCAAGATGCAATCGGTTCTGCTAGCAGTGGAATTGATGTGCTCTGCTTTCCAAAACGTATGCTATCATTTTTTTTCCATAATGACTGGCATAGCAAGTTCTTTTTGCATGTCATTAATTATAAACGCTGATAGTAATGATGGCAAGGTAAAGTTAAGATTTACTGGGACTCGGTTCTGCAAAGCAGGTATTTGTCGGAAAAGCAGTTTCTACAGTGTAACTGTAGTAGGTGGGATGCTTACCTAAGTGACCTGGGTTAGAATCTTTGTTCACAGAACTGTGTAGGCATTTTGCATTATTTATTGAAGAAAATGCGTAATTGGGCTGGTTTTTCTATTTCTGTCTTAAAGCAACAACACCGCCACAGCAAGGGTAACCTTCCAGAGCTCCAAATGCAAAACGAAATGCTAGACTGTTTCCAAGTCTGTTTATTCGAAGTTTTATGTGCAGTTTATTTTTCTAAACCCTAGGTTTACAAATCGCATATGGAAATATTTCTGTCTCTTAAAACATAAGTTTCCTACTTCAGTAGCTGCAGTGAAAATGATTAAAGCGTGACATGACTCTTCCTTAAACGCATACCGAGTGAAGATGGCACTAATGCCGCTTGTCATCTGATCTGTAGGTTTCTTCATTTATGGGGTTGACAGGAACAGCTTACCTGAAGTGAGCTCCATCAAGTGTGTTTAGAATCAATAACCATGGTACGTATTTTGGAAGCTATATTGGAATTGACTACAGCTTTAAACTGTAGTCAAACTTCTAAGTTTAAAGCCCTTCAGGATAGGGCTTTTTTACCCTCTACAGCCTGGAATACGATGGATCTGATAACACATCCTGGTTGCTATGAGAGGAGATGTAAAGACTTGCTTCGTTATAAGCTGCTTAGATAAAAGACAAAGCTGATGTGCTAATTGCTTTTAAGTTTTGCTATATGCTGCTACTCTGTTGTGTTGTTTGCTATTGACACTTAGCATAGAGAATAAAAAAAAACCCTCTCTTTAAAAGGCTGTCTCTGGAGAAGTACCTTTGTACTCGGAGGGAGGTGGCTAGCTGGGACACATCGCTTCATAGGGACCCTTGCAGAGGGAGGTGGTGACTGTAACAGCAGATACAATAAAGTATGCTAAAAAGACAAATCATCGCTTGTCTGGGCAGGCAGCATTTTCTATGCTGCCCAGCATAGATATTTGGCTTCCAGTATCTTTGACCCTACAGGAGTTTGTCTTGGAATGTGGCTGGCTTTTCCGTGCTAGCCATGTGGTTGCGGAGTGATGGGTGAGTCACTCTGGAAATTGGGAATGCCTTTTGATGGGAACTTTTTTAATGGTACTAGATAGTTTTTCAAGCTTGGCTTTCAGTATTCAGCTGAGCCACCAGGGAGCTGAAGAATATCACGTGGAGAGGAATTGGATGGCTTTCTAAGCTTTAATGAAAAGAAAACTAAAATTGCAGTTTGGCTGCCACCACCTCCTAATAGGAGACCATTAGAGTCATCAAACACCTTAAGAAAGGAAGCTGGAGAAAGAGCTGTTGCTCACATAATGACCGATCTTGCCAAGGAGCAAACTGTGGTATATAATGTGTTTTGCATTTTACTGTCAGTAAAGTATACATAGATGCGTTGCTGCGTACGTGAAGGTATAGAGCCTCCCATTCCACGGCTGGTGTGAAGAAGAGGAAAGTACAGGAGAAGTAAATAACATTTGCTTGGCCTAATGCAATGTAACGGAATCCGTGCGAATAGTGTGCTGTTGCTCTCCTGGCTATCGGAGGTTTTAGAAAAACAGGGAAACAAGTTCACAAAAGATAATTTTTAATCTGCTTGTGTCATCTTAAATTGAGACTGAAGGCACAAAATGCTTGGAGCCATTGATAACGCAGTCAAGCACTCTCCAAATGAATCAACTCAAAAACTGGCATCGCTGTGTTTTTTTTCCAACATCGAGACAGTCCTTCAGCTCCTGAAATGGGAAAGAATGAGGCTGGCCACCCTGGATAGCCATGCAAACAGGGAACAAAACTCTCTGGACGAGAGTATGACTTCAGCTCTGTTTGCTTAAGAAAGCAGTTCTGGCCTAAGATTTTGCTTCCTAAGTGTTTATGATAACTTATGCCATAAGTGAATTTCCACTGTCCTTTCAGAGGCTTCTGTACGTGACTGGTGGAAATAACTTAGTGGCTAGATTCTTGCTGGCAGGTTTAACTGTGCAAATAGACACTACACCCCCCACGCCCCCCCAATAATACCCAAGAAAGATGAGCAATCTAAAAATCCCTTGGCGTTAGGGCACAGTCACGCAATGTGTGGGTATTCTTATATTCCATGTATTTTAATAAGTGTTGAGAAGACTCAATGTTTTCCAGGGTTGAAGTGCAACTCCATCAAAGTCAAGACCATCTTCTCAAGCTTTCCAGAGGTCACTTGGCACTGAACAGTTTTTCTCTTGATCTGACAGCCTTGTAAAAAGTGATAGCTATCTCTTACAAGGGAGGAGAGAAATGGTAGCCACAGGGCACTGGGACTCGGCCGAGCTTCTGAAGGCCTGGGGTATAGCTGCCCAATTTGTGGGAGTTGTGGTAATGAGGAACAGCAGATGGCACAAGAATAGTTGGCTAACTTGAATCTTTCCTTTGTGCTAGTACAAGAATTGAAAACTGTTGCTTTGCTGTTTGACCTCAAAGCTAACTTTCCTGTACGAGCTGGAAAAAATTGCTTTAGAATCTTGAGTCTGTGTTGAAGAATTGAAGATGTTGACAATGCTGTAGCCAGCATAATGGGATCATATTGTATGTTGTGAAGTTGTTCTACATAAATGTCTGAAAAGAGAATTTGACTTTCTGAAAGTCATCCCTTTGGTATCGCAAGCTTGGGGAATTAAGTTGGGATTATTTTAATGTGAACATACGGTGTCAGTTAAGTATTGGCTACAAACCCACACCAAATTAATTCAGGGTATGGTCTTGTGTTTCCTGTTCTATACAGGTTGTTTTATAAATATCTGGAAAACTGTTGTTTGGGCACTGCTGTGTGTGTCTGTCTCAAAATATGTGGGGTTGATCTGAAGAGCAGTAGGTCCCAGCATGCTCCGAGAGGTTGCTGGTGCAGCAGCGGGAAGTGCGTTGGCACAGTCTGCAGTGACGCTAATGCAGCTTGCACGGAGCAGATGCTTATCGTGCTTTTGGAGCAGATCTAATAGAAACCACTTCTGGTGCATGTGCAAGTCATTCAGAGCACGTGAAGTGGATCGGGTGTCCCTTCCTGGAAGGGTAAAGGCAATATGGTATGGACAACTGTGGATGTACGCAAGAGGAAAGCTCCTATACACCATTATTTTGTTTTTTTCCCAGGAGCTGATCCTTCAAATTTGGCTGAGATGAGATACTACAGCTATAAAGCAGTATTTTTTATTTTTTCCTCTTGAGTACATTCTCTTCTTTTTAGCTGCATATCTGTTAGGCCGTTGTTAAGTAAACCCAAAATCTTATATGGGGATGGTGACCTTCTTAATACAAGTCACTAGTATTAAACTAGCCCCTTCTATAGAGGGCTAGAAATGTCTATAAGGTGACTTGTGAGACATGGAAAATGGTTTCACTTATGATGTCTAAGACAGTTGACAGCAGCTGGCACTAATTTGTGTGACATGCCTCTGGTTTGACTTGCATGTGTGTTGGCAAGTCAAACTGAAAAGCCTCCTGCAAAAGGTACTTCGATATAGATAAGTTCTCTGCAATAGTTGATATAAAACCTGTTGTTCCATCAAGCTTTATAGTAGTGTTGTCCAAGTTACCTTAGCTTACGATTTGGTTAACAAGAAGGTTTAATGGCCTAGAATAGTTACCCATGTAGAGGTTTATTTTGATATATTTATCTTGTAAATATTTCCAAAGGAACCCATGCTTTTGTTCATCCCGTTTAGCTGTATTACAGAATGCTATGTTCTTTTTCCACAGATATTGATTGAAATATTTTGGTATCTTTGATATTCCATTTAAAGCCATAGTGAAAAGATGCTAGAAATAAGGCTTAAAAAAAGCAGCTTGTTCCTTGTTGTTTCTGAACTGCCTACCCAAGAAAACTTCACATCAGAGCTATAGCTGACTTGGATTTGATGGAAAGAATAGTGGCAGCTCCAGGCAACAGTTAGTCACTATCTAAGGAGTTATGAAAAGGCTGGCAGTTTATAATCCTCAGAGATATGCCATAGTCATTTTGTTCTTGTTATCCTGATTACCCAACCTTTGACCAAATGGCTCTTTTGGGATTATTTTAAAGATGGAAGAATTCTTGACTTTTTGTTTTGGTGACTTGACTTCTGAATTTTGTTGGTATGGAGCTAAAAAAAACTTGTTGTCGTTGAGATCAGTCCTGATCTCCATTGATCTGTGCCCTGTAGTTTTGCCTTAGAAGGCTGTTGACTTGCAACAGGAGTATCTGTTGGGAAATCACGATCTCCTCAAGAGCACGAGAGGCATATAAACACCATAGGATGACCAGGTTGGCGTCTAAATATATTCACTTGGGTAAATGAAGCCCTCAAGGTGACTCTGAGTACTCTGGAAATAAATACCTGCATTCCCCCTGCTTCTTCCTGTGAAGGTGTTAATATTGCTTTTTAGATGCTTCCCTGGAGAAGATAAAACAGCCTTCAATTTGTGACATGACTCAAGAAACTTTTATTACTCTAATACCTGAAACCTCAGCTGGTTTCACTGGAGACTAGCCCTGAGTGGTTCTCATGATAGTAGGACTTTCTCTATCAGTAGGGACGTACGTTCTCTAGGGTGTGAAACGTGGAAATTGGAGAATTGGTTGGGACTTTCTTTTAGCCTTCATTGTCAACAGTAGGTGCCTGTTGCAGTGGAAAGCATCGCTTTAAGTGGAAAACATGTCTACTTCCTCGTTACAGAGAAAAATAGCTTTCATATCGGAAGCGATGCTTTCATTTATCTTGTGCTTCATGTTAAGGAACTGAGGTTAGTTAAGCCTCGCAGCAGGGAGTGAGATAAATTCAGAGACGGATTCTTGTCTGAAATAGAGGTGCCCTGATGGGATAATAAAAGTGCAGGTTTCTGGTACAGCAAAGCTAGGAAGTTGTGCAATGTAAAAATAGTCGTAGGAGATGGGAACAAAAAGGAGATATCTTTCTTGCCTGCTCATCAGAGTTCGGAGTTGGGCAAGAAAAACCTGAAGCACTTGCGAAAACCTGCAAGATCTCTAATAAATACGTTGGCTGGGGTTTTGTAGCCCTTCGGTGTGTTTGAAATACCTTTCCAGTGGCACTATCAGTTCAGAGCTCTACTCTGCAAGGAAAAATGCTTTCCTGAGGCTGGTGGAATACACTGATACCATCTCAATCTGCCTCTGGGAGAAGGAGCAGCATAGCCTTCAGGTGTGTTACCTAGTGAGAGTCCCTGCTCAGGTAGGGTGGGTGTCATGGGGTCTCTTTATCTTTTTCTCTATTATACTTCTGTCTGCATGTTGTTGCTGAAAACCTGTAACTTTGGGATAAAAAGCAGTTCAAAACAGTGGCATGTAATTGTCAACTTCAGAGGCAATTATAGCAAGAGTGGTGTAGACCTGGAGGAATGAATGTGTGTTTTGTGTCTTTGTGTGTTTTGTTGTTTTATTTTGGGTTTTTTTCCCTCCTCTCTCTGAGATTGGAGGGAAAACCCAGTGTTTTCTGTCTGGTGGACTGTGGAACCCCTCTGGGTTAGCTGTCTCAGGCTGTATTTGTCCTCTGGGGAGGAGATGTGTTTTAGATGTGGGGGCTCTGGTAAGTTAATAAGCAGCATTGTGCCGCAGGTTCTGCGGCTGTGCGTTGGCTAAGTGAGAGGATGGTGGTGGTTGAGGTTGCTTAGTGCTGGCATAGGTTTTCTAAGCGTGTGTCCAAATTAGTAGCTGAGGAGGCAAGCGATTCTCTAAATGAATTTCTGCTTCATAAATGGTCTTGAAGAAATGAGGAGGAAAATATTTTATTAGATGCCACAAGAGACTAGCTTGTATTTCCCCCTTTTGCAGATGTGCTAAATGAAATGTCTTGTCCCGAGGCTCGGGATTCTCAGGTTTCTTGCTGCACCATTCTTGAGCAAGGAAGAGAGGGGCTGTGTTTTCATTCGCAGGCCATGTAGGACTGAATGTTTTGAGAGCAGCTTCAATACAACTTTTGCGTTGCTGGTTGCTATGAGCTTGTGAATATGAGTTTATTTTTGTCTGCACTTAGAAGCCCTGCCACCTCCATAAGCTAAAAACACGGCTTGCTGCTATCGAAATGGGAGTGAAATTGTGAACGCAAGGCTAGCAGCAAATCTATCTGTGCTCTCTACGTGCTTTAAAACCCCTTGTTGTCGCTCTCGTGAACGTGCAAGAGCGGTGAAAACGGCTTGTAAGCAAGGCTGTAGAGCTAGGGAGATCTAATGAATAGCGTCACTCAGATGTTCGCTGCCTGTCATGCAACCTTCGTGCTAAACTAGGTGAGTTTTTCCCTCTACTTGCATGATATTGATACCACTCTGATATAAATGGAAGTGTTTTGTGTGAACGTTCTCCCTCAGCTATGTAATAGCCTGCAAGCTGCTGTCTCTAGGAAAATCATATAGCAGAGCCGTCGAGAAAGAGGGAGGGCAAGAGTGTGTTTACTTTTCCTCTAACTTGTAATCTTATGTAATAGAGGCAGAAATTACCTCATCATGGAGCACATGCATTTTTCCTAAACTCATAGATACTGTGAATATGAACCTTCCACTCTTCATAGTGGTACCACAGCTGCCTAGACGCATAGTATTTCTTGTGAAGAATGATTAGAAGTATTCTACTCTTTTCCTGCCTCCCAAGTTATTTTTTTTGCATGTGTGATATCCAAAATATGGCTGACATTTACCCATTTATCAGTGTCATGCTGCCATTGTCCCCAGCTGTTCATAAAACTAAATGTATAACACAATATTGGATAAATATATGGAGCAGAATATTCCTGTATCTAATAAACAATCAAGTTTAAGTTGTAAAATGTACTTTTGTGGGTTTTTTGTGGCTTTTCCTTTCACGTTCTGCTGTTGCCCTTGTCTCCGAGGTGCTGAGCATCCCTGTAAAGAGATCCTGCTTAGTGCTTACACGTAGAAGTTCTGTGCATCATAACACATTGTTTCATTGGCTATGTTTTTCTTGTTTGGCACAGGGAGAGGTGTTAACTGTGATAAATTGTTTCATTCTTAATATTGGTGCTCGTTGTCCAAGAAGTTGTGGTTCATTTAATTGAGTTGACTTCAGGGAAGAGCAAGTACTTGATCTAGACAGTTCCTGCAGGTTTCTGCACTCAGCTTTTGTGGGTGCATAGCTGTCTCGGGCTGTATTTGTCGTACACACCAAATTGCGCTGTACAACACAATTGTGTGTCTATCCCGGACTCAGTGTAGGTCTTCAGGTTTGTCCCTTCCTGAGCCTTTTCTGTCTTTGATGCGGCAAGTGATAAAGTTGTTTTTCCCTCGTTGGAGACCGGGATTCTGAGCTGCAGGGGAAAAGCTGAGGGAAAGCAGTTGCTAAATGCAATGACGTTCTTGACCGCGTTGCTTGACGTGGTGAGGTGCAGGGGCTGCAAGGCTGCGCATCTCCCGCGTTTGCCGGGGATGTGAAGCACGGAAGGCTGATATTCCCAGTAAGTCTATTGAAATAACACGCAGTCCAAACGGCTGACGTTGCATCTTCGTATATGGTGTGACTTCACCCCTGCCCTTCCTGTAGCGCTCTGCTGCGGCTGGAGGATGGATGAGAAGTTGCATTCTCTGTTCCCCTCTCTTTAAGAGCTCAGGTTCCCTCTCACAGCTGCCTTCCTGCCCAGAACCCAGTGAGGGGTGCTGAGCTGTGTGGTTTGAGTGGGAACGCCCTGGGTGCATCTGCAACAAATGCTTCAGCCCCACGAAATTCAGTGGGCAAGTTTAGGTACTGGGTGCGATGTGGCTGCTAGCTTGGGCAGGACGTGAGGTTCCCCTGAGCTCCAGAAGTGGAACCAAGCTCCTGATACTAAGAACTTTCATTTGCTTCAAAAAAACTTACGCAAGCACATGGTGTGCAGGGGTGGGTAATCTTGACCTCTCAGTTTGTATTGGGTGAAAATCTCAAGGCATTCCGTAAACATAAACCATTAGTAGCTTCATTTAGTTGAAGCACGTACCTATGTCAAATAGAATATAATTAAAAGTAATAATATGGAAGGAATAGATTGCAGAGTACGGTACATTACTACGCAGCAAACCAGCCGTTGATGCAATCCCGTGGACTCGTGTTGCCGTGTTCTGCCCGGAGCTTGATTCTTTCCCTGGCCAAGGGCTTTTGGTGTAGGTTTCGAGCACTCTTGTGGCTGGTGAAACAGCAACCCTAGGAAAAGTAATGTTTGTTCAGGTCTCTTGTTGAAGGAATGGGCTTCTGAGGGTAGCGTGCATGTTCAAGAGAAAGTAAAATTTCCAGGAACTTTCTGTTTACTGGAAAGATTGTGGTGTGTAAGTGTGTGTGTTGGGTTAAAAATCCCTGTTGGTATCTCAGACTTAAAAATGCCCACTGATCCTAATTTCTGAATGTAGTTAAAACCTACTCTTATCTCTCAAGTTAGATTAATTTTTGAAGGAAGAGACATCTGTTGGAACCTGAGGGGGGAAAAAAAAGTGTTCTTTTATGTAGTCTCTGTAATTAGTTCCCCTGCTTAGTGTTACATGTGGTAGAAGATGTTACACTGATATGTGCACCAGACGATAAAAAGGATTTTTTCTTAGTTTGAGCAAATACTGTAGGATATTACAACGATTTCATTCTGCAGCTATAGCTACAGTAGAAGCATTTGGCTGCAGTGGAAGAGCAGAATGCTTTCTGCAGGAATAACTCATAGTGTTAATGCAACTCTGGATCATGCTTGCACTTGGGTAAATACATATCCTTTGTGGAGAAAAATTATTCTTTTTTTAGCAAGATGGGTGAAGGCAAAGGATCTTGAAGGGCTGATACTTCTAGGCTGCTTTTTGCAAAGGCTGTGCTATATAAATATGCAAACTACTTTTGCGTGAAGAATTGGGTGGGTAATTTGTTGCAGTCTCAAATCACTCAACCACTTTTTCAACACTATCTCTTCTATACGCTAATTTTCTGGTTTCTGTAGAAATTCTTGCTTTTGCTCTTACAGGAATGTAATTACTTCTGGGAGCAAATAATTTTCAAACAGAAAATTGATGAGGTAGGAGTGTGTTTTAAAAAAAAGTAATAAAAAAAAATCTGGTGGTATTGCATGCTGTAGTACGCTACGAACCGAGGGAGTTGATGACAGAAGTATTCTGATCTATTCTCATACATCCGTACCTCCCTGCGGTTGCTTATGGCCGTAAATGCAATGCAGAGATAAGGCTCTAATTTCAAAGCATCAGGGGAACCCCCGACGCGCGCCGAGAGCAGCGTGTCGAAAACGAGACTGCGGAACTGCCTTGCGCTTGTGATGCTTAACGTGGGAGTTCCCTGCAGCAAAGGTAATTCCCCAAAGCAGCGGTTGCTAGCAGTGCTTAGAGGAGGGGAAGAGAAGAGATGGAGATTCAGTTAAACTTAATTTCAAAGCTGCCTTTTATTATGCCTTATTGAAATCTGTTCAGCAAAGGCATCTCGTTGCCAGGGGAGCTGGGATTCCTCGTATCACATCGCTCTTCCCTCACCTTCCCACTTAGTATGCGGGGAGAGCTGCATCATCCGGCGAGGGTATCTCCCGTCTCCCACCTACGTCTGGCGCTCCGCAAAGCGAGCGGCAGCGGACACAGGCAGCCCCTGCTGCTGATGCTCCACTAATAACCTTCAAGCTCCTGCGGCAAGGTTGTTGGCTGTATCAGCTGAAAGCTATAACTTAATATCCCATGTCGGGTTCCCTGGGGTGCCCTCCGTCTCTAAAGCAAAACCTCCTTTTAAATAACATAAAAGAAGGGGATTACGCTTTCTGATTAGAGCGTGCGGTTGAAAACGTTGCTGCTAGAGTAGCAAAATTTGTACTGGAAAGCCTGCTGTTAACAAGTAGCTTTCCTTTCTTAAAAGAGGGACATAGATATGCGATAAGGAGACTAAAACAGATCGTCTCGGTGTGTTTGGTTTGATCAGTGAATTTAGAAACAGTGCGATTTGAGTGCTCTTGTCCCAGAATGTTAATTATCCCAGGAGTCTGTGGAGCGGGGAGAGAAGGGAGGCATTTAATCATGAAGACTTGCCTCCCGTGCAGTGCACGTGAAATGGAAACCCCTTTGTATTCATTGCACCATCCAAGTAATCTTCATTTTAAGATACGGCCCTTGCTGTGTGACTTGGCTGGTTAAAGTAATTATTACTTGTAGGGAGAGGCGTTACGTTGTCATCATCTCGCTTTTCAAAGTGATTCAAATATTTTGACCTGGAGGCAATGCAAGAGGGGAAAAAAAAGTCACTGTTAATTAGATTATTGCCCATCTGCGTGTTAACATCACTGTCTCGGCTATTCTCCTGCGCGTGACTGATGTTGCATAGTAGAGATTAGATAATCTTTCTGTACCCCTGTGCTTAGCTGCACTTCATTTTAGTCTCTGTAGACAAAATAAGATTGTATATGATTTTAGACTACCTGAAACGCAAATCTGAGTGCCAAACTGGTTGTAGGAATGAACCAGTATCATTTACGGAGATACCAAATAGAACATCTGCCTGGAAGAACTGACTCTAGAAATGTCAGAATTAGTGTCAGACTGCTTTGAAACTAACCTCGTTGCATAGAATATATTGAGATTTCAGTTCAGTTGCTCTGCATGTGAATTTTCAGGTGTTTTGAATACCAGCCCAGGTCTTGGTGACTGCCAAGCCCTACTGCATTCAGACTCTGCTCTTGACAGTTCCTATGTAAACTGTCAGTACCTGTGTGGTTTCGTACTGGCTTTGGTGAAGGCATTGGTGTACCAAAAAACCACAAATTATCTCTAGTGTAGGGTGACCTCAGTCTGAGAACACTGGAAGCTATGTATACTGTCAGCCCTTTCAATAAAACTAGGAAAATTCTTTTTTTTTTTTTTAAAAAAAAAAGCTCAACTTGTGCAGGGAAGCTTCTAGTTTTGTTTTCAGATGGACCACGTATGAAAAGCTTATGCTGAGATTTTGTGCATGTGTATAGGGACTCGCAATACGAATGTGTCAGCTGCTGTATACTTGAGGACGTTAGCTTCTCTGAAACGTGCTGTGTATTTATACACACCATGGCCAAATGTTGTTGAGCGTGAGGTGCAGGCTAATAAGTACAATTTCTGTTAGTAAGAACATTTTTACTTGCGCCTCTTTCAAAGCCTTTCCTGTATTTTTTTCCTTGAACTTGAGGCTATATGTAGGCTGCTGTGCACATGAGGTTGGAACTAGTCCCCTGAACTGTGAGCTACCAAGCAAGGTGACTGCGACATGGATCATCTCCTGAGCATCTTCCCAGGGCCCAGAAGTGCACACTGCAAAGGAATGATGCCCTAGGACAGGAGGACAGTTTGTTCCCCTTCCCAAGAAAGAAGAACTCCTGCTGCTGTGGTCAGGCAAAGCTCCAGGCAGCAAAGGGGGGGAATCCTCTGGAGAACATGGAGGTGGACTTTCCGTGCGCCAGCTGCGTTGGGCTTGCTGTGCTGAGCACAGGACCAGCTGTTGGTGCTGAGGGCTGTACGTTCAGTGTAGCGAAGATACTTGCCCCGTGTGTGGAAGATTGGTCTGTGTTTTTTAAACCCTGTGAAATGTGGTGGTAGAAATAAAACGCTCTGAAAATCTATGATGCTTACAGCTGCTGCGATGGGATCAGGCAAGCAGGGAGGGAGAATGATTTTTCTCCTGTTTTGCCCTTAAGATTGCAACTTTATTTTAACTTTGCTTGCATTCATGCTGTGTATGAAAGGTAGTGTGCTTCAGTCCGTGCTGACTGAACAGATGCTTTTATATTTTGCTAAAAGCTGCAGTACCCTACCTCCAGCAGGTACTGAGAACACGTACGGTACCAAAGCAGGGTAAGGGGCTAGTAGGCATGTGGGTTGGATGATTTATTGAATGGCCTGTGTATAAGCTTACAATTTTCCTGTGTGTATACCAGAAGAAAGATGATTTGTCTTCAACAGGTTCCTTTTAAAAGGAATAGATACTGTATTCTGATAAAAACAAGACAACTTCTTTACCTCTCTCCTACTTAAATGGCTGAATAAGGTTTGTGTTATGCATTCTACATGGTCCACTTGCCAGGAAGAAGTAGAGGTCAGGTGTCCTGCACACCTCCTCAGATTTTACTGTGAAAATACTTGTCAAATGTACCCAATCATGGCAAGTAGAAGGGCCCCTCTTGGCCTGAGGATCCCAAAGCCAGGCTATTGCCTTATTGGGGTGCGGTGTAATAATTGCTGCGCTTGGTAGTTTTTGAAGGGTTACCTAACGAAAACTTGAACAGTTTAGGTGAGTCTTGCACTGCAGGGGAAGGCTGGTAGCTAGAGGTTTGTATTTATTTGTGTTGGTGTTTCAGCTTGAAGTTTATTTGGCTTTAATGGTGTTTCTCAGCTTGTGACCTGAAAGAGGAAATGAGGCAGAAGAAACGTGTCCTTGGCTCACCCTACAGGCAAGCCACTTGGAGGCGTCCTGAAAGCGTTATTAATTTATTTTAAGCGCAGTGTGCATTGGAGACCTTAAAACATCGTTCCTCTAGAAATCTGGCTTCCAAAAGCACAAGCCCAAGCGAGTTACTTGGGGACACCTTTCATGTTTGCATGTTCTTTTCTGAAGTATGACCCCCTAAGCTGAAAAGCACGAAGGCTTCCTTAGGCGACGGGCGCGCTGGCAGGAGCAGCCCCGCTCCGGTGGAAGGGCTGGCCTCGCAACCTGGAGCTTAAAGCCAGGGAGATGTGCTCATGGAGTACTTCTCTGTAAGGTGAGAAGGCTGGAGAGGTCCAGCGTGCCGCGGTCCTTGCTCTCACTTCTCTGTACCAGAGGGCTTCGGGAAAGCACGTGCTTTAGAGGTGAACGCTTGCTGTAAAACAGAACTTGTATTGGGGAAATCTTGCAGCTGTCGGTGTGAAACACAGCTGTAAATAACAGAGGTGGGTTGGCCGTACTGGGACACGGTAATACATGACTGATGCTATGTTGTTTGATGGATATATGGTGGTTGTACAAACGGCTTCAGCTGTGTTCTCCTTCAGGAGCAGACTTGTGCACTGACTTTCAAAGGATGGCGGAGTCCACAATTATTGCAGGTGCGTGTCCTACTGGAACATTTTGGTCTTCTAGCTGACATGAAAAGGAGAGGAACAGTAAAATTACTTGACTCTCCGTCTGTCAGTGCTTAGGTGCTGGGTATCTTTTAGCTGCATGTTCCTCGGAGGTTTATGGTAAGCTGGTATCTTAGCGCAGACCTGCAGCCAGAAACGAGTAGGCTGAGTTATGTTACCTGGCTGCCAGCAGATGTAGCAGTCTTTCAAATACGACTTTATTCTTTTCCTGAAGCGCCGTGTCCCAGCATCAGGACCATCCCAGCAGCATGAAGACCTGCTGCCTTGTCTAGCTATTACAAAGCACAAAACTACAATGTTAGCTGAGGGTGAGATGAGCCCTGGGAGGCGGCTGAAACGGGATAGGACCCGTCTCTGCAGTAGAAATTCAGTAGCTATTTTGGATAATGATACTTCAGTTCCTCTGAAAGGCAGATGCTTTGTGTTTTCTGCCCACCCAACAGGGGGAACTTGGACTGGGGGAAGAGGGGAAGGATGTGGGGTTAATTTTGGGTAATTGTAGCCCTGGACTTGGAGGGGGGAGCAAGCTCAAGGGGCCGCTTCTCTGCTGCTGTGCTGCTTAATACGGATTTCATTTTGATTAGATGATTGCAGCATTATCAAGCTGCCTTCTGCCTAAGGGAAAGTTTATGTTAAATGCTCACAGAAAATGTATGCACATTTCTGAAGAAAGATGAATTTGGCTGCAAACTGGGGCTTATTACAAAGTGATGTTGGGGTTGATGAGAACAAATAAGCTTTTATCTGTGCGTCTATAGAGGGCTGATGTATTTAAAGCCCCTCAAATTAGTAGTGGAGCTTTGATTGAAATGACTGTTAATAGTTTGTTAATCTATATATGTTAATATAGCAGTCTTCTCTAACGGATGAGAAAACAAAGGTCTGACCCAGCTATGTGGCCAGTGTCCTTGTTGGGGCTAGAAGTTACCACTGTGCTTTTACGGAAGTAAAGCTAGAGAATTCATCTGAGGAATTTGTGTCCTCCCTTCACGGAGAACAGAATACTTCTGAACCCTTAATGCAATATTCAAGGCTTTAATTTTTCTTAGCTTTATTCGATTGAAGCTATCAAAGCTTCAGCCGCCACTTTTGGTGACACGTCTTTTTTTCACTAGGGGACAAGGATGAACGCAAACCAAGATCTGCCAACAAGTGGTATAGAGTTTAATAACATTAAACTTCAACTAATGTTAGCCTTAATCTATTCAGAAAGAAAATGTCAGCCCCAGATGCGAGCAGGGATCATAGAATAGTTTGGGTGGGATGATGGGGTATTTGTCATCTTGCAGTTGCAAATGCCTCAAGCAGGAAAAACAGCGGTCACATGGCTGGGCAGCAAGTTGTATTGAGTCTGTTATTCAGCTGGTAACTGTTCGTGCAGGGAAAAAAAAAAAAAGAGGTTGAGCTTGAGTGCAGAAGAGGACATCAGAGAGCATGGCCATGGGCAGGAGTTGGGAAGGCAGCACAGCCTGGGGTCTCCTTAATTAAGGTAACATGACAGATTGCACGTCTGCGGTCACGAGGTTTCATCAGTATAGTAAACTGAGGTATATTTTATAGTAATGATACTTGGGATTCATGTGATCTCTTTGTGTAGGCACCAACTGGTCCAGGGACGCTTCCTCCCTAAAGCTTCCTTGAAGGTAAAATGCTCTGCAGACACTTAAGACCCGTGTGAGATGGATGGTGCATGCTGACAGCCTGTGGGGAATGTGTTGGCAAGCAGGCAACAGAGACTCTGAGACGCATGCAGGGGATATGTCAATGCCAAAGCTTAGTTGTGTTTAAAATGCAGCCTCAAAAGGGAGATGAAGTGTCAATTCCCTGGATTTCCTATTGGCTGCACTGTTGGGCACGATTCTGGGCCAAACTTGCTTATCTCGCGGAGCACCAGGGTAAGTGTCTTGGAAATTAATGTGAAGAGTGAAGAACTGTGGGTTGCGTGAGATCTAAGCAAGTAAAACTCAGAATGATGGTGACATATTGGATGTAATAATAAAGGTGCTGAATGAGGAGTGTTTCCCAAAAGCAGGGTTTGGTGGGTTTGCACAGTCTGAGATTTTGGGCTCTAATGTTTGCAAGGTGCATAAAACCTTGCCTCGCAAGGCTAGTGCTGATGGCCTAACTGCCCCCCACCAGCAGCATCAGGAAAGCTTTGTGATTTCTACTAAGGGTAGAGCTGTTGTTGCTGCATTTCTTAATCCAGGAGCAGTATGGGTAAAAAGCAGGACTCGGGATAGAGGCATCTTGAGGGTGGGAGTCTGGTCTGGTCCTCATACCCCTTGGCTGTGTTTTATTTGCAAACGAAGTCCATTTAAAAAAAAAAAACCCAAACCAATGTTGCCAACCTGTTGACAGAGTTGGCTTGGTTCAGGAAATACAAGAAATGCTTCCCTGCAGCAGTTCCCATACAGTGCTTTGAGCCTTTTGGAGAGATTGAGGCAATCTTGTACTTCTGATTTTTCTGTAGTGTAGTGGTTGGATTAATTTTCCATAATGCAAGACACCTGTGTTTAAAAAAAAACCAAACCCCAAAACCCCAAGGAATTTCAATTTCATCTTGTTCATAGATGGGATCTAAACAAATTTGTCTCCAGGTGAATGCCTGAACTATCATGCTACAGGGTTTATTCAGTCTCTTCTGTTAGAGCTACCTGTACTGTATAAATGGGATGCTCATTGTACTGGGCAGGAATGTGTCTGTCCTTGTTCCTGGTGTCCTTGCCCTTTTGGTGTAAGGGTAGGTCATGATTTTTTGTGAGCAGTGCCTGTTCTTTATGAAGCTAGCCCATTTAGAAATTTTTCTGTCTTTAAGACTGTTCTATGTTGAAATAAAAGACAAGATTTGGTCTCTAGACTCACTAGTAGACAACTAATATTTTAAAAAAGAACCAAAGCCTCAGCTTTGCTTGTTCAAAAGCTTGTGTTTCTCAGCCCACTCACCGAGATCTTTCTTGATACGGGCTGACCACTGTAACTACAGTAATGCTTTTGAAGTGGTATTCTCTTGACAGTATCCAAAACTATTTTAATGCATTTGTCAGTTCAGTGCCAAATTGGGAGGAAAAGGGGTTATTTGAGCAGCCTTAACCGTGGGTCAGCGTTGCCTGGCTGGCAGCACACAAGCACGGGCTCCTCGCGCTTCCCTCGATGCTGGTAGCGCAGGCAGAAGCTCTCCCCGACTGTTTCGGACAAGATCTCCTCAGGGCACAGCTTAGGGTGGGGAAGCCTCTCTTTTGTACGTGCGCTGCTTGTCCTTGCCAAAGTAAAACCAGTGACAGATATTCAGTATGAATGAAATCTGAGCAGTGAGTCATTCCCTTGAGAGAGACCTTGCTCGAAATCGTAGTGCAGAAATGAAGCGACGCCCTTTTTGGGCTTCTCCTGCTTGTAGCCGTTCATGTGCGCCTGGTAGCAAGGAGGAGGTAGCCTTGGGATGACAACGTTGGTTCCAGTTATTGGCCTCGCTGGCAGAAAAGGCAGTCACAGAGCCCTAAGCATTACTGGGATTCCCTGCTCTTTCTTTATTTGTAGGTCTCAAGCGCTGCTGAGAGCAACGAAAAGGAGAAAGTACCGGGCATACGGAGTGATGTGCGGCTTGTACCAAGCAAAGCATGAATGGGTGGCTGGCTTTGAGATCATGCTCGATGCTGCTGCAGTTAGCATAATTGTAACACCCTCTAAAGCCTTCTTTTAGCATAATCACTGTGTCGTGGTTTAGCCCCAGCCAGCAACTACGCACCACGCAGCCGCTCGCTCACTCCCCCACGGTGGGACGGGGGAGAGAATTGGAAGAGTAAAAGTGAGGAAACTCATGGTTTGAGATAAAGACAGTTTAATAAATAAAGCAAAAGCTGCGCACGCAAGCAAAGCAAAACAAGGAATCCATTCACCACTCCCTATGGGCAGGCAGGTGTTCAGCCATCTCCAGGGAAGCAGGGCTCCGTCACGCGTAATGGTTTCTTGGGAAGACAGACGCCATAACTCCGAACGTCCCTCCACCCCTTCCTTCTTCTTTGTCCCAGCTTTATATACTGAGCATGACGTTATATGGTATGGAATATCTCTTTGGCCAGCCTGGGTCAGCTGTCCCAGCTGTGTCCCCTCCCAGCTTCCCGTGCACCCCCAGCCTGCTCGCTGCAGGCCAGCATGAGAAGCTGGACTGTCCTTGACTACTTAGCAACAACTCAAAACATCAGCACCTTATCAACATTTTCTCATCCCAAATCCAAAACATAGCCTCACGCTAGCTTCTATGAAGAAAATTAACTCTACTCTGGCTGAAACCAGGACATTATCCACCCCTTATTCCATACCATTTATGTTATGCTCAGGTACCATACTATCCAATATAACCTCATTAACCACCACCCCCCTTTCCCATCCTTTAATATAATACACAGATTATCATCCCCTTAGTCCATAGACTTCCCTCCAAAATGTCCATGAAATATCTGCTGAGTTCATTTAGTCCATGACTTTGGGCTCCATTCCTTATGGTGGTCACTCAGAACAGGCGAGGTGGGGTGTTGCATGGAGTTACTGGGCACCAAAGCCGGCTCAGGTCAGGTCACTGCTGCACTGGCACTGCTTCTTGTAAGGCTTGTCCTCCATTTGTTCAGGTGGTTCCTGCTATAGTAGTTCCTATAACATGCAACTCAAATCATGGGTTACAGCAGTTTAAAGGTACTTCCATTACAGTCTCCACCCCTGGGCCCTTTGTACTGGACCATAGGGTTTAACATTGCAATGAACTCCTCCCCTTGCCCCTGCTCCAGCTTGGACTTATCCACAGACTGCAGTCCCTTCCGTGAGCCACAGTCTCTCCAGGGGTATATCTGCTGTGGCATAGACTTATCCACAGTTGCAGTCACTTCGAGGTGCACCTGCTCCAAAACGGCCGTCTCCACGGGCCACACTACCTCCAGAGATAAATCTGCTCCAACGTGGCCTTACCCATAGTTCCAGTTCCTCCAGCAATATACATGCACTGTTGAGGGCTTCTCCATGGCCACACACTTTGAGGTGCTCCAAGCATGACCTCATGCACAACCAATAATGCTTCGAGGTGCACCTGCTGCAACATAGACTCATCCACAGCCACAGACGCTTCGAGATGTACCTTCAGCGTGGACTTATCCGTGTGCCACAATCCCATCAGAGGTATACCTGCTGCGGCACAGACATAACCATGGCCACAGATGCTTCGAGATATACCTGCTCCTGGCATGGGCTTACGCACGGTCACAGACGCTTCGGGGTGTCCTGCTCCCACATGGACTCACCCACAGGTCACAGTCCCTTCGACTCGAGTTCACAGTGGAGTTCCAGCCTATTCAGTACAGCAACACAGGAAAAAAAACAGCATTACCCCGGCCATCTGCCAGCCCAGGCCCAAGGCCATATTGCTGTTATCAGAATCTTCCCAGGCACAGCAGAGTCAGACGATCAGCAGTACAGCAGCAGCGAAAGCACAAAGCAGCCACTAACGAGCGCTGGACGCTAATACATGCAGGGAAGGCAAACCCATGGCAAGCACAGGGGCCTGGCAATTAATGGCTAAACAGCAATAACAACTATAAATATTATCATCTAGCACATTCCAATCAAACTTGTCATTATCTCAAACCCTTCGAGCCCCACGTTGGGCGCCAAAAAGGACTGTCGTGGTTTAGCCCCAGCCAGCAACTACGCACCACGCAGCCGCTCGCTCACTCCCCCACGGTGGGACGGGGGAGAGAATTGGAAGAGTAAAAGTGAGGAAACTCATGGTTTGAGATAAAGACAGTTTAATAAATAAAGCAAAAGCTGCGCACGCAAGCAAAGCAAAACAAGGAATCCATTCACCACTCCCCATGGGCAGGCAGGTGTTCAGCCATCTCCAGGGAAGCAGGGCTCCGTCACGCGTAATGGTTTCTTGGGAAGACAGACGCCATAACTCTGAACGTCCCTCCACCCCTTCCTTCTTCTTTGTCCCAGCTTTATATACTGAGCATGACGTTATATGGTATGGAATATCTCTTTGGCCAGCCTGGGTCAGCTGTCCCAGCTGTGTCCCCTCCCAGCTTCCCGTGCACCCCCAGCCTGCTCGCTGCAGGCCAGCATGAGAAGCTGGACTGTCCTTGACTACTTAGCAACAACTCAAAACATCAGCACCTTATCAACATTTTCTCATCCCAAATCCAAAACATAGCCTCACGCTAGCTTCTATGAAGAAAATTAACTCTACTCTGGCTGAAACCAGGACACACTGGCAGATTTTGCCCAGAGTTTGCAGATGCTTGAAATGTAAAGTCACTGTCTGAAGTGTGGGATAGATGGGATAATGGGTCTACTGAAAGATTACAGCTTATTTATTAAAATTTGGGAGAATACCAAGTAGAAAGAGCTGATTTCTGTGGAATTAAGTGAGCAATGACTACTTGCTTGCTTGCTTGCAAGAGACTTGCTGCCAGAGTGAGTGAAGCATGTTGCTTTTTCTTTAGTCCTGGGCAGTTAGAGCCCTGTTTCTTGGTCACAAGGCAGGTGAAGACAAATGCCAAGGTATTGACTGTCAAAATCGGAAGTCAGGTCTTAGGCTTTGAATATTTTGTGATAAGGATGCCTACAGAGCTCTTTTTAGGTGTGTTAACTTTTTCAGGCTTACTTCTTGATTGGGAGGGGAAAAAAAAGGCATAAATAGCCTTAAGTATGCCAAAGTATTTTATTTACTATATTCTTGTAAACCTTGAAATGTTAATGTTTTAAAGGGGAGCTGCTTTTTAAATGCAGGCTGGGAGAAGGGATTATCTATCGCATCGTTAAGATCACCTTTCGGTTGGTAAAATCAGAATTGCAGATACCATTTCAAATACCCTTTCTGCATTTGCAGCAGGAAATGCAGATAGTCCATAGCTTTCCCCAGGTGTATGTGCTCTTCATTTCTGTTGTGCAAGAAAGATTTCATAATTCTTTAGCTCCATTTTATTTTGCTGGTGTATGAAAATGCAACTTGATAAGAAACAGGTTAAACTCCCTGTAAAAATCAGGGGGGCATATGGGACTAGATTTGTAGACATTTAGGCATCTAAAAGGCAAATAGGTTTACTTATGATCATTTTTGCTCCTTTTCAATATCCATGGAAGTCAGACATCAGACCTCCTGTATTTCTTCTGGAAGTTTCAAAAGTATCTGGCTCTGGGGGTCTTTTAGCCTGCATGTCCCAAAATTTTATATTTATTTATTATTAGTTAGCTGTAGCTTCATGTTTCTTAATCTAAATGCTATGAATAATGTGTGTTCAGAGTATTGATCTATCAAATACCCTTAAGGTAGCTATGTTTGACTTGGGGAGTTATATTTCAACTTAAGTCCTAAAAATGTCTTATTTAGTAAACATTTTTGGTGTAAATATACCTGAAAGTGTATGAACTACATAACTATTTATATGTCATGTATTTTCTGAGATAACAAGCATAGCACTAAGCTGGGAACAACGATTACACAATCTGATCAATGCACCTGAGTAGGTTAAACCTCATGTTACCGGACATGAGCAGCATTTTAGGAAAACAAAGTAGAAATGGTTGAATATATTGAGAGTTGACTATTTCAAATGAGTTTTCTTGGTTGGTGACTTGACTTATTGATGCTAGAGATGCTTGACATTGCTCAGTTTCAAAGTCAAATATCCCAAAAGTAATTTTTGTATTGTAGTATCGCTAAATCAACCAGAAAGAATAGGTGAGCAGGTTTTGCCAGGCTTGATTAAATCCAGTAATATTTACTATTTCTGTAGTTAAAAGTGGATATAACTAACCTTTTTGGTCTCGAGTGTTTAATCTTTAAGAACTCCAGGTAAAACTTTGACCCAAGCATCAATTGGTGCTCCCAAAATCCTAGGCTGAAGCTTTATCCCTTTTCCTTTCTGTGCTTTTCACACTTAAGCTTGGTTGTGTTGTTTTTATCATGGTCATGTCTTTGAAGGTAACTAGGTTCATACAGAATGCAGCTTTTTCATTTTCCAGATATGTATTTGCTGCTACTAATTATTGGGGATTAGGGGGAAAGATGGGGCTAAGAAGTCAATTTAAAACTTACTTTTCTTGTTAGAGAAAAGATTAGCTTTAGTGAATATAGTTGTTTCCCTCTCCTTCCCAAACACAAGCTGAGAGTTACTCTGAAGTTTCTTGCAGGTACTGGGTCTTTGGGGAAAAACACCTAAAATCTTGATAGTGCCATAATTGCATCCTGTGCAGTGCATAGAGGCACTGGCAGGGATCACCTGCTGATCCAGGCTCGGTTCTGTCTTTGTGTAAGTTATGCTCTTTTCTCCTGAGGGCTTCAAGAAATACCTCCCTCAGAGTTCAAATGGCAATTAAGAGTATTTTTCCAGAATTTCAATTTGCTCGGCTAACTATGTACCCAATCCCTCTATAAAACAAATCACGTGGAAATAACATGGATCATAGCTGGTTTAAGTGATTTTTTTTTTGTTTTTTTTTTTTAGCTTGGGGTTATTGGGTGGCAGTTCTGTTGTGGTATCCGTAATGTTCCCTGTAACTTCTGGATAGTGCAGTGATGAGGTTAAATGAGGTGGGCAAATGCAGGTTAAATGATCTGCGATACCTGTTCTCTGGGCTCTAATTTTATTCAACAGCTACAACAGGGCACGGGAGAGGAGAATGATGCTTTCCCAAAGCAGCTCCTGAAATCATATCTTCACAAGCAGAATTATTAACTTTAGGTTTTCTCCTCAACAGATGCCTGAACGTACACGTAAGAAATGAACTTGCTAAGTGGCATATCAATTTTCAGGAGGTTTCTGTAAGCCTCTGTCGGTGAACACAGCAAGGTGAAATGATGCCACAGTTGAAGACTAGGCAAAAGGGTGGGCGCTGCTGCGGAGGGTTATGGCATCAGCGAAGAGCAAACTCTCCAGGGGAGGCGAGTAGAAAATTCCTGTCGCTTCTCGGGACGCGTCCGTGTTAGCTCTGGTTACGGGAAGGGGGGCTGTAAGTACGTAGCACTGAAATATATCCTGGTGTCAAGCTCGGTTTCAGCAGTGCCAAAGTGCAGCGTGCAGCACAGCAAATAGCTGCTGAAGTTAGAGCTACACAAAAAAAAGAGCTTTTGCTCTTTGTTTTGGGGCTGAGTGCTTTATCTTAAATCGGTAGCCTCACAGCAACTGTTACAAGCATGACCAGCAGCCTGCCAGCATATCCTGTGAATGCTCATCCCTCGCCTCTTGTGCCCTCTGGACTGCTGCCTTTGAAAGGGCACGCGTTCTTCCAGAAATCTTTGCTCAAAACATCCTGTTACCTTTAGCCTTTCTCTAATGCAAGCCCAGGCTCGTAGCCTGCTGCTCTCCTCTAGTGTTCTTGGGTGAAACACAGGCTTAGCAGATTAATTCCAAATGTTTAATAAAAGAATTTCTCTAAAACATTTATTCAGTAATTGGGTTGAACAGCTGTTGCTTTCCAATTTAATCAACTGTTTTATACCCACTTCAGGCTGCAGGTAATAGGCTGAACTGGATATTTTGCATCTTACCTCTTCTGCATTATTCATAGACTATTGTCTGCTCTCATCTCGAGAGATAAATGACCTCTGTTTTCAATAGTTAGGTTTGATTTATTCTTTTTTTTCAGCCTGTGTAATATTTAAACAATTCCCAGACAGATTTGGAAGAGAACTTCTCGAAGACACAAAGTGTGGGGTTGCATTGATCTAGCATCCACTGATGGATGGACTGATGGACTCTGATCAAAATGACAGCATCCATTTTTGGGGAAAGCAGACCAAGAAGAACTTCTATTTGAGGATTATAAATTGTCTCTTCCATAAACCAATTTTTTTTTTTTTCCACTGGCAATATTAGAAAACCAGTTCCTTTTAATCTTATCCTGATGACTCATCTACTCTTTGATACTCTAAGGCTATCAAATATCAGAAGTTATATGCTATGCTTTTTGGCAATAGAACTGTTTTAAGAAGTTTGTCCCTGCAGTTTATCCTGCTTAACACAGCAATCGCTTGCCTCCTATGCAACGGCCTGAGGGGCTGTGCTCTGAGGAGTGCCGTGTATAGAGGTTACACCTAAATCGTATAAAACAGAATACATCACTATTGGAGGTTTTAATAGTGATGTCCTGGCAGCGTGCCCTCATACAGTGGGTAGTAGGATGGCTAGGGGTGAATGATGAGTTTGGAGGAAGAAATCAAGAGCGGGTAGCACTGACAATTCACCCTTAGCAGAAAATGGAAGTTGATTTTACAGGGAGCAAGTCAAAAATAGAAGTGGTGATTTATGCTGGATAACGCTTTTTGACCTGCATACTTGCCACTGTCAGAGTTGGACAGTCTATTTGTGTGTCGAGTTCCGTGTCAAATTCTTACTAAGGAGGAATGACATTTATTGACTGGAGGAGGATCACTTCTTAAGTGCAGGTACATGGATAAGTCACTTGCTTTTTACCCGAATTACCCCTTTAGTTCTTTCCGATGTGGAATCTTTCATTTGGAAGAACCTAATGAGTAGTTTAAGTGCTGTGCAAACAGATGGTTATAGAGAGTAAGGCAGTGGCCACTTGAAGTGACACAGCTAGTTTATACTCATTATTTCCTTTAAATAGGAAAAAAAATTGTTTTCAATCCGGAGATGACTCTTGGATGGCTGTCTATTCAGGAGGATAAAGAGCGAGAGTGTGCGTGTTCATACGTGTGTGCACGCGTTGGGGAACTGTTCTGCAGTGTCTGTTCTATTGATTCTCCATTTTAGGCAAGTCCTTGAAAATAGTTTTGTGATTAATCGCACTGTTGATGTACATCATAAAGCAGTGATCTCACGGATAAACTTGCTCAGAAAGTACTTCTTCAACTATTGTAGCAAATATAGCCAAGCATTGAAACACTTCAATATTTTTTTTCTTGTTTCTGTGCCAGAAATATTTAACTGCATTAAATATCCTTGCATATCTTTGTATGAGCCAGTGATAACTTTTATGTCCATGAAGAAACTAATGAAGGTTGCACAGCTCAGTAAAATATTTTTCTCGGCCTTGCTGCCGTAAGGAAGCGGTTGTGGAAGTTTCCCTGGATTGTAAAAAAGAGCAATGAGCGGCCGAATGATGAGAGGCAAGGACACCTGAAGAGGGTGGATGTTACGCAAGCTTGTCGAGAGCATCGCGCTGTGCGCAATACTGGGACTTCGCGATTCGCTGTGGGATGTACTGGGCTGATGATAACACAGGACAGTCCGGATCACTGGAAACTTGGGACAGTGGAAGTAGGCATTGGTTTCCTTTCTCTGGTAAATTTGACTTGCTGTTCAAAAATGTTAACGAACTTTGTGGCTGATGTCTGGGAAGAGGAAAAGCTTAACACGAATAAAATATCTGGCAAGGCTGTCGGAAGGCAGCCTGCTGGAAGGGGAGGTTTTTGCTTGCTGAGCACGTGCAAATGTGCTAGTGAAAAAGAAATGCTGAAGCTGCGTATTCATGATCTGTGGTCTGCTCCCAAAGGATGGGTTCCAGGTTCAGCTGCTGCACTTCCAGATGTTCAAGCAGTGTGCTCTGAGCAAGGGGACGGGGGTGACACTTGTGCATCTTTTTGTGACCTGTTGAGAAGCCCCAAAACCAAGTGTGATAAGGGTCAAAAGAATATTTTCAGTGCGGTATAGAAACAGGCTTTGAGTTTGTACCTGATATGTAGTAACTGATTCCATTTTGAGTTTGCTTTTGATCCTTGTCTCTCATACCTTGCACCACTGCGTCTGGTGATGTGGATCTGCTTCCTTCTGCACGCTTCACCGCTATGAATTTGCTCCTGGAGAACTGCACCATTTCTGATTTAGCAGTATGGAAAATTATTTTCTGCTGTTTTATTTTCTTAACAGTTTTAAAAAAAAAAAAAACACAACCAAGCAATTCCCCAAAATGAGGTACATGAGCCTTTTGCTTCGAAGCAACTTAGTGTTTCTGCACACAAATAATTTCCCTTCCTTTCCTGCCTCCTTTTCCAGGAACAGAGGGTTTGTTTTCCCTATGCAATGTGATCTGAGCTCTTGAATATGTTATTCTGTAAACTGGTGACTAGCAGAGGCACGTTCCACTCAAATTTTAAGCCAAAACTGGTAGTCTTTGACAAAACTACATAGGTTTTCACTTTGACGCTAACCCTGTAACACTTGACTAGTCATGCAGTTAGAAAGCTTTAGCTTTTTTATTTCTCCCTGCCTGTACGAAGGAGTATGTGAAGTGCTTATATTGGTAGGGTATTGTATATGGTGTCGTGGACTTTGTTTTAAAGGTGCTGAGGTCAGCAGCGTGGCGGGGAAGCTGGCAGGCAGAGCAAGGGCAGCCTCTCTTGCGCACGAGAGGTGCGAGATGGCTGGTGACAGCTGATGAAGCAGCTGCGCATGTAATGTATGAGGCCGCCTAACATGCGGCGTAGTCCAACTATGTATCATTTCTTGTATTTTAGGTTTGCTCTGAAAAGATGTTATGAATAAATCCAGATGACTGTGCTCTATTAGTCAAGTTCAAGACATGCTTTTTTACTGCCTTATGAAGATGATTATGTCTTTGGGTTTAAGGATTCGGTCGGACGTTTGTGGTGCAATGGACATGCTCCGTAAAGATCTTTTGCTTTCAGTTAGCCTTGGTTACAGAGAGCTTGTGGAAATGTTTAGGGTGACAACAGAGCCAGTGCTTGTGGGAACTGACCCCCTTCCACTGTGCTGTCTGTACCCGACAGACACGTGCGGGTGCTTTGAAGGTGCTTGTCGCTGGTTTATTTAGTGCAGAAATGGGGTACTGCTCTGAAAATCTAGTTATTCCCCACTTTGTGTTGCTCGCTAGTGGGCCTGTTGTTCGGAACTGCGGTATGACTATGGCTTTAGCTGCCTTAGTGTCAGGTGTGGATGCCACATGGACTGTAAAGATTTGTTTAATTTGTACCGAAGCCCTTCTTGCTTGTTTGCAAGTTGTGTTTAAAAAAAAAAACAAAACAACCAAGCCCCCCCCCCCCCCCCCCCAAAACCCAAAACAAAACACCTGGAAAAGTGCAATCTGAAGTATGTATGAACTGGTTGAATAAAATCTCCCTTGTCCTTTACGTTTGCTTGACTTGTATCACTTGCTTGCTACATACAGTAAACTGAGTGGTGTTCTCCTTAAAGGGAAAAAAAGTGAGTACAAATGCAATCGTGCAGAAATACAAACTTACAGTAAAATAGTCCTTTTGCTCACCCTTGGATTTTTTGGTTTTGATGTATTTATGGTTTAGGGTTATACTAAGGCTTCTATCTGAAGCCCCTAATTTTCTCTTCATAAATGACAAAAACCCTCGCTGCTCTTTCAGCTTGTGTAGGGTTCTGCAAAACTGTTCCTGTATTACAGTAGCATGGGGTTCCATCAGCTGCCCTAATAGTCCAGTCTTTGATAGCTCATGAGTTTTCCATTCATCTTGTTCTTGTTGATAGCTACCAGTTGATGGCTGCGGAAATGACGGTGGCAGATGCTTGAAAGGCTACCGCTGTCTTGCAGAACGCCGTTCTAACTACGCGAGTCATATGCGCTGTCAGCAACAGCTTCAAAATAAGCTAGTTGACTTGTCTTATTCATGCGGCTTGTTCCACGGCTGTAGTGGTCACTTCTAAGGTGGCCACGGTGACTTCTACAGAGATGCTCTAACCCTCTGCCCTGTGTGGTGCCAGCAACTGTACTTGGCTGACACGTTAAGTGAAATGCTGCTGCGATGATCAGCAAAGCGCTTGCAGTCTGTGTTGTATTTTAAGGTCGAGTCAGTAAAGGAGACCTTCAAAAGCCCATCTGGAATCTGATTTGGTTCCCCAGCTGTGCCAGGTTAGCTGCTTCTTCGTGGCCCAGGACTGTAAACTCTGCTTTTGTGGCAAAAAGGGAGGGGAAAAATGGATTCCCAGTGTTGGATTGCAAGAGACCTGGGAGGTTTTTTGTCTTGCAATGTGGTAAAACAGTAGAAGGAATGTTAATTGTGTTAATACTCTAGTGATTTCTATCATGTGAGATTCCTTTTAAGGGCTATGGAGTATCTTTGCTCAGTGTCTGTATTGGACTCCTCTTGTTCCTGGGTACTGTAGCACATAAGAGAAGAAAAGAGAAGGTGCTAGTCACCCAAATGGCTGTTGTGAAATGTGCCTTCTGTGAAGAGCAAACACTGACAGGAGTTTAAAGCCTCCATATTATCTCGACTGTCACTACAAGCAAGTTCTTTGCTTTTTCTTACTGTTCCTGGAGTCCAGACAAAGCCAGTTACTGCCCAGAAGGCAGCTAATCAGGGACGCTTGTCTGCTTGAGTGAACTGATGTTTCCTGGTGAAACCACACCTGAACTCTTCATGTGGCCCACTGTTTAAGGGAAACTTCAAGGCAGTCGGACAGTTTGCCAAGTCAGAAAGCCAGGTAGCTCTGCCGCTGTACCAGCGCTGTGCAGGTGGACGTGTTCAGGTGTGTGTGTAACTTCGGTTTCTGCTGTTGGCCGAGAACATCCCAGGCCCATCTTTGGAATGGGGGCTTGCACGTCTGCTCTCTCTGTACAGTATTAGGCTTAACTTGCAGTGTATCTAGTGAGATTCAAACCAAAACAACTAGATGAAATCTGATAGAGAGCAAGCTAGACATGAATTTTGAGGAAGCTCAACTGAGTAAACTGGATCCAATTGAAGGAAGACATTGACAGCTCAGATATAATATTGTGTTTTCAGATGCAGTCCTGTCACGGGCCGAATGGCAAAATGCCTGTGGTTGTGGTTATAAAAATCTGGACTTTGTAACCACCTTCTGATTCTTGCACCAACAAGGAAGAAAGACTTAATGGTTCAAAGGAAAAGGTGGAGGGAATGAGCTGCTGAAGCAGCTGCTAAGCAGGTAGTCGGCAAAGTCGGTAGCCGTGGCCGCTGCAGCAGAAGGCCTTGGTGTCACGGACTTGCAAAACAGTTTCTCTGTGTATTTGGACAGAAGGTTTTCCTAGAAGGAGAAAACAGCTGTTTTGAACTCACCTGTTAATGACTCCTTGATGTTCCAACAATCAATTTGGGCACAATGACTTGTTAAATGATTTCTTACTGTTTATTAAACTACTTAATTTAGGATCCTCGAAGGAATTGCTGGCTGGAATAGGTAGAAAAAACACTCCCTTCATAGAACTTAGCCAGCTGTCATGTGGCTTTTGAAATAAGCTTCTCACTAGACACTGTGCTGTTGTTCTGCTTCCAAATAGATGTGAGGCACAGGAGCTGCCTTCAGGTAGCAGCAAATGGCTGAACGTGCTCTATTTTCTCTTAACGTGATAAACGCGTAAAGACGTGTTCCAGAGCCACAGCTGCTGGGCTCTAATACCCTTTGCTAGAACATGCCACAGGAAGTCTCAGGCTTCAAGGCTGTAAAAATGACGTAGGCAGGGTCTTCGCACAGTTGGTGCTATGGGTCTGACATCTAGCTGTTGGGTTGTCCTTCACGGGTCACCTTGGATGCGGGATGCCAAGCAGGTTGGACTGAAGTTTATGGTTGCTTGTCTTGCCTCCATTGTCAATGATAAAGTGTCTACGGTTCCCCAAGCAGTGCTTTAACAGTTGTAGCTGTATGCCTATGCAATCTAAAGATCAGTGGTGGTTGTTTCTCTGGTGTCCCCTCTTCCCCTGCTAAAATTGAGCATTGCTCTGTCAGATGGAAAAGATACCACATGTCAGCTAATGATTTGCTTAATTGTGCAGTTAAGCACCAGTGCAATCAATCTAGTGACAGGGATAAAATTATCTCCTAATTACATTGAGAATCAAAGAAATCCTGGGTCATGAGAGGAGGAAGGAAGCAGGGAAAGAGACTGCATTTAAATGTGATTCTAGGAAGGTTTGGGGCATAAAAGGAAGTTCATGTCACCTGTTAAGGTGAGCCTGACATTTGTGTGAGTTAAAATGTTCCTTCTGATCTACCTAGTGTTAAGCCATTTGCTGGGCTGAAAAAGTTGTGGGAAAGTTTACTGAAATCTGTTTCAGGTTATGCAGGCTTTATTTCTGTTTATCTTTGTAACTTCCTTTTATACAAAGTCCACAAGTGCTTTTTTTTTTCTTACTCAGAAATAAGCCACCGCCTAAACTAGCAAGTGTCAGGTATTGATTTTCCTGTTCAGTTCTTTTAAATGGGGGGGTAGTGGGGCAGTCCCACAGCACCATGCTATAAATCTTTCTCTATCTGTAAGGGAACAAGATGGACCTCTACAAAGCTGTGTGGGCTTGTTTGTGACTTGGTAGCGTGGAGGTGGCTGTGAAAGAAGTGTCCACAGGGGCTCCTGCAGCTTCTAACAACTTCCTGGTACAAGGGACCGTGATGCCAGTGACATCTGAAATGCAGATCAGCGAAGTAACAGCACCACAGTGTGAAGTTCAGTTGGCGCTGCATGCTCTTGGCTTTCTGCCAGCAGGGACAAGGATGGTGGGGGTGGGTTTAAACATCATAGGAGCTGCCTCTGTCCAAGACAACTACATACAGATCTGATACTTCAGTAAGAGGAATGATTTGGACAGTGTGCTTTCCTAGAGATCTTGCTGCTTTGGTGAAATCAGGTATTTATTTTCCTTTATTCTTTAGGCAAGACTTTCTGCCTAGAAGATGCAGAATTCAAAAAAAGCAGTTTCAAATTAGCTGTGTTAAGAATAATAAGGGGGGGAGCGGGGGGGAACTCCTGCTTCTAAAAGAAGTCCCCTTAGCTGCCATGTGCTTTCTTACAAACTTGTCAACAGATTTTCTCACTAGCCCCCAAAACAAAAAGGTTGATGGTTGTTCAGTCATATTGGAGATGATGCTTCTAAATTTTTCAGTGGTCTGGAGGATGGAGGTTTTGGCAAGTCTTTGGTAATCCAAAGAGTCATGATGTCATACTCATTAAAGTTATTGCTCTAAGTTTAAATGGATCTTGCCTTTCTACGATAGGCAAGGAAGAAGATGAGGAGAACAGCAGTTACTACTGACTGGACTTACTGCTGTGTAGTGTTCATCTGTCAAACTTGCTTCTGTATTATTAAATACGCTGTATATATTAATAACAAATTGCACCTACCATGAGAAATAGAACAGGGTTTACTTACAAATGTTAACAAACCAATGACCACTAACAGACTACATTCTAGCCTGTAAAACTGTTACTGTACCTCTTTGTTATGGTTATGAATTAAAAAGTTGAAATACTGTGTTTTATGAAGTACATGACGGCAGCAGCATGCTGTTGCAAGTAGGGGCTTGTGACGACTTAGAATTGGTCTTGGTCTCGTTCAGAAAGTCTGGAACAGGTCAGTGTTTTCCCAGTCTTTCCAATGCAGCTTAACTTCATACATATCTTCGTAGCTGTTACGTGCCAAGAACCTCTCATTGCCACCAAAAAGTCAGGTGAACTTTTAATTCTGTGGGTCTTGTCTGTAGGCATATTGCAAGGAGTCTTCCTTGGCTTCTAATGTGGAAAAGAAGTTGGTCCTGACAGGGGAATGGTGTGCCAGTCACTCACCACCCATGTGTGATTTCACAGGCTGTATTCAAACTCTCGCAGCTGTACCTTGGTCTTAATTTTTTCCCGTGCAATTTTTCCCAAGGTAATTATGCTCTTGAATTGCAAGAGTGCACTATAGACATGACTTTTGCCTTTTTAAATTGGATGGCTCTAAAACACTGAAGTACACTGTGCCCACTGTGGGAGAGGGCAAGGTAAAAGGACTCTTGTTTGCTCTACAACCTCCTTATTGATAGAGCACAAAGTTATTTCTAATGCCACGGCAGAAATCCTGCTTGTCTGTGGACATACTATCTTGTCTTGTCATCTGTGTGAGATGTACTCGGGTTCCTGCTCTGCTGTGCAGCATTGTGCAAGACCGTGACTGGTGATCCTTCTTTTGCTAGCTACTGCTTTTCAAGCCGTGCTTTGTATGTGCTTTTGGTTTGTCATGACTGTTTTCCCTCAGAAATTAGTGATCTTTGATATTTATTTAATCTGGACTTGATGGTAAGTGCATGTCTAAAACAGTGGTCTGCTTTCTCACTGATTGTTGTCTTTTGCATCTAGAGCTCTCTTATGGAATTGCCTAGTGCTCAGCTGGACAGCCCCTTATACTGCCTACAGCCAGCTATTTTAGTACTTCTCTTAATTCTTTCTCAATGGCTGATGTGTTTTTGCTGCTGTGCTGAGAAAGCACATGAAGTTTTGGCGCTCTGAATTGGTTTGAGAGCGCTGTCAGGGGACTTGGTCTCTGCAATCATAAACTGGTTGGTTGGAAGTGTCTGAGCCCGGTACCTGAACTTTTAACTAGTAATACCTTGCTGTGTTCTGTCTTGTTTTAGTAATAAGCTTTGTCTATGTTTTGAAAATAAAGTTATTGTGAAAAGCAGGATCTGCTTTCCACGTTTCATGATAATATTCCTGGACATGCAAGCTTTTAGCTGATAGTTGAAAATAATCACAACTAGCAGCTGTGACAAGTAATTGTGGTTGGCTTAAAATGTGTTTTGATCCAGTTCACCCATCAGCGAAGAAGCATAAGCGGGCAAGGACGAAAGGAACTGATTGCAATGGAGTCCTAACCCTGCATCACTATTCATTTATGTCTGGATCTTCTAAGTTTGTTGATACATATTTTGGAGATGACTGCAAGCTGTGCCTCAGCGCAAGTACAAGACTGCAGAACTGTGAGCCCAGCAGACTTCACAAGCTTTGAAGACGAGGCAGAGTCCTATCAGTATGTCAGCTGTCAAAGCTTTGCTCTCTCCATCGTTTGCGCACTCAGTACAGCCAAAACAAGACTACAGCAAGACTCAGATGGAAATTTTGACCTGCTTTAAGATGATGGCATCTTAAACTGGGAAGTGGCCTGAGTGTGGCCTTCATGTTTTCTCATTAAGGAATGACCCAAACTGACTGATCCCTGTAAAGATCTTGGTAAATATTCTGGTGTGTTTAGCCTGTTCTTGCTTTCACACATGAAGTCCCTGTAATCAAGACAGCATGACTGAGTAAAAGTCTAACTTGTCTCCAGTGCTGTGGCTGTTCTGTAACAACTTGTTTGCAAGGCCTGGGTGGTTGTAGGGGGAAGGCTTCAGCTCTTTGCTCACCGTCTGATACCAAAGCAGGGGGTGAAGTTGCTGGAAGGAGGTGTATGTATCTGGGAAATTGAGGAGGCTTTTGCCCAACTTGCATTAGCACAGGCTGTGGACACGTGTGTGAGGTGGTACAGTTGTGTGGTGGCAGGCGAGGGCTCTCTGGCCTCTTAAGACTATCCCCATACAGGAAAAGAAACCTGGGATTCAAGGTTGAAAGAATGTAATAATGAGGATTGGATAAAAGGAAGAGTCATGGTTCCCAGGCCTATTTACTGCAGTGCAAAAGCATTAAAAAGGTTCTTGGAAAGAGAAGTATGGAGAGTATCCTACTCTCCACAAGCTGAGCCAGCCTCCTTGCTTGGATCAAAAGCTTATGTTTTAAAGTCCTTACCCTGATGCCTGTCCTTTTGTGTTTTTTCTATAGAAGCTTTGTTGTTCTTTTTCACGTGTATATTTAATTTCCTTGAGAAGAATGATTCAATTTTCATTAACTAGCTGAGACTGTCCATGAAAACACAAACTCTAGAGGTGTCCCTGACAGCTTCTATAATTCAGAGCCAAATTGTAAATTGCTACCTTCTAGGCCACTGAACAATATATTAAACCCAGTTTAATTGATTTGGAAAAGCTTTAAGGAAGTGACCTAGCCAAAGATCTCACTTTATTTTCCATTCCAAATCCCCCTCTCCCAGGATAATCTCTTTTCCCAGGGCTGTTGATTCTTAAAAAGCCTTAATGAGTAGAAAAATGGTCATTTTTCCAATGCATTGTTTCCAAGGCTTCTCAGTCTTGTAATGAACTAAGCCTCCCAGTTCATACTGGAAAAAAGTGTGAACTGTAAACCCTTTGTAGCATGCATATCTCTTGATGTGTGGTTTACAGACTATAATTTGGCAAGTAGTTCAAATTGGCTTTTCAGGACTGGCTGTTGAAAATGGATTTGTTTTGTATTGGATCTTCCTTGTCTTTTATTCTTTGGATGAAGCTGCAGCAGTTGCTGTGGAAAAAAATTTTAGACGGTTAAAAGTATAAACACGGTAAATGTTATGTTCAGGATTTTTAAAACAAAACAAAAATACTTGAGCTGAAACAATTAGGGGAAAAAACCCACAATTAAAATCCTGCTAAAAAAATCCCTGTGATCTGGATGATATAGAATTAGTAGAAAACAGTATCTTTAAACAAAAATCCAAAATGGAACCAAATGTTTGGGAATCCCTTTTATAATGCTCCCTTATAATCCTGGTTTATCACACACAGTGGAGGTGGATAACTTGATAACCACTGAAAATATGTAGGAAAGTTTTTGATCTGTTTTTCTTTCAGGTTCTTTAACTAGTGATTTAACATGGATGCATTGACTTAATCATTATATAAACAAAAGGCGTGTTTGTGCATAGTGCTTGTGTCCATAAACCCAGGTTTAACTAGTTTCCCTGAGATAGAGGAGGGAGGGTCAGGAAGTGAGAGAATTGGTTGGTGCTGATGAGGGCCTGGCCGTGGGCTCTGGGGTGGCACCTAATGGGGTGGAGCAGCCCTTCTTTAGGGCCTTCAGCCTGAAGGAGTGATGGACATGGCGGAGCTTGCTCCAAAGATGGCAACGGCTGTCAGATGAAATTATTGACTTTAGTTATTAGCTTTCCTGAAACTATGTTTAGCTGTTAGTGCTTCTGTCGTGCTTTCTTGCACTTAAGTATAGTACGTTGTTCAGTTTAGTAGCACAGTAATTCCATACAGGAGATGCTGAACTGAACAGCTTTGAGCTAGTGAGTGCTACTAGGAGATGCCATTAGTCATTCCCTTAATTAATGGTCCATTAAATAAAAACCTTTTAATATCTAGGTCTCCTCCTTTTCTTCTCAGAGATGATGGATAATGAAGTGGTCAGTGCAGGCACTGGAGTTCAAGTCAGACCCACTGGCTGCCAAGGTTGGGAACGGGGGGTTTGGGGGAGCAGCAGAAGATAAATGCTTGCCTCCTCCAGAGGAGCAGGGCCACAGTGGCTCTTCTGTGCACCCCCTGGCCAGGGTGGAACTGTAACAGCAGTGTTGAGGAACCTGGGAAATGCTGCCGAGTTTGTGTTTCTGAAGCTATACGCAGAGTGCTGCAGGGTACCAGGTGGCTGTTCCTTGTGCTGTACGGAAGGGGTAAACCCCTTCCTATCTCCCACTCTCGCAGAGAGGTCAGGTGAGATGAGCTGAGGAAAGCTGACCTGGGAAACCTTCAAAACTTAATTTAATGCGCTATTTAAGTGTCAGGTTCAAAATACACATGTTGTGTTCTTACTGCACTTCCTTGGTACGTCAATAAAGATTTGCCTCCGCAGAGCGCTGCCTCTCACTTGTGTTTAGCTTCTCCCGAGTTGCCGTCTCTAGGCACGTTCCTATGGCACGCAGTAGGGTGAGTGTCGCACTGTTCTTTCTCTCAGGGTGGAGGTGAGAGGCTGTCCTGTGAAATAGTCAGGTTCAAGGTACATCATTAACTAAAGGATGTTAAACATTAACATACGGGGATGTTAAGTTTGCATTTAAGTTTTCTCCATCTGTGGTGTGGTAGCACAATGAAACAATGCTCTCTAATTGCTTAAAAATATTTTTCTTTCATTTTCTTCTGTTGCTCTGATGCGATGATAGCTTGCAGGGAACGTGAGCGATTTAGAAGTTGGAGTTGCACAGTAATAATCCTCATGGCAGATAGCATATCTAGGGGAATAAATGTCAGGCATCCACCCTTGATCAAATGGAATTCAAAATCAGTTTTCCAGGGCTTCATGGTAATGTGTGTGGGACTAGCAAAAGAAATTATTTTTACTGTACTAATCGCACCTGGTAGTGAACTGATGCCAACTGAATGTAGAAGGCAAAGAAACGTGCCAAGCTGAACGTCCTGTGCTTTGGTATTTCTTATAGAAGAAACTGAGCTAATGTTAATTGGTCACAGCTATTTGTAGCCATTTATCAAACTGATTTTTTTTTTTTTTTTGGCTTGGGACCTGAACATCTGAATACGAGAGTATCTGTAAAACTTACCTGACACTTCTGGGCAATACTCTTATTAACCTCCCCAACTAGGTGCCTCATAAAGGATTTAATTGTAGAGCTAACTGAGTCTGCAAGCTTACCCTGTAAGGTTCGTAGTCCAAGAGAAGGAAATACTTTTTGTCTTGAGTGCTCAGCCTGACTTGATGTGACTTTGCAGGTACAGAAGAACTGCCTCTTAATGTCCGAGGCAGTCTTCCGCAAAGACTACTCATGTTTCTGCTCCACCAGTTCTCTCTTAGGACCAAGCCCAGGTAAGGTTAGCTAGAGAGATGAGATCTTTTTTTTTGGTTTTTTTTTTCTTCTTCTTTCTTTTGGTGGTGGTCTTTCCTGCAGGAAAATGAGCAGAGAATTAATGGTGTAGGACTCCCTGCAGTACTGGGATGTACTGGGCTGCTGTGGCTTGCAGAACGTTGTACCTCTGTATTTCAGAGCATTCAGGTGGTGCCGACTCCAAACTCTGTAAAAGTCTGCTGTCTCGTTTCAAGAGCTGAAAGCAAGGTTCTCTCATTTTTGAGTTTATTTCCCTGGAAAACCAGTGCAAGTTGGCTGCTCCCCAGCACGTACTGAGGCAGAAGGAATTTCCTTGTGCTTGCGGAAATCTCACTTCATAACTCTGCATATTGTTGCATTCTTGATGTTGTAAGTGCCAGGGATGTGTCAGATGCTGTTTCTTCATCAGGAAGCTCTTTCTGCAATGTGGTAGCAAGGTGGGAGAAGAGTGGTAAGAGCTCTTTTAAACTGGTTTATAACAAAGACAAAAGGAATTGTGGTGTTGATAAGTGCTAAAGGAAGAAAAACAAACAGAAAAACCCAAACAACACAACAACAGTGAGCTGCCCTGAGGGAATTGCTGATGGGAATCCATCTGATTCCTTCTTTCTGGTTATACAGTTTTTCAGCTGTGAGTGGGTGAGGGAGACAAAATAATGAACCCTGAAATAAGTGGGATCAGAACTCACTAAATTCTTCAAACTGCTTTTTAAAACCAGGGTTTCCGGCCCCTTTAATTTGACAAGTGAGGTACCGTCCTTTTCAGTACAGAGAAATTCAAGTAATGAATCTGAAAATTAGGGAAAGGAATTCAGCTCTGCCTTGTCAGTGCTCAGCTTTCAAAGCTGACACAGGCTTAAATGTATCATGGTGTTTTGGTTTCTGGTTTTTCAAGCCTTCAGAATGCAAGGGAATTAAAAATTTCAGCTTTTTTCCAGTAACCATGACGGCTGTATTAAAGAAATGGAATTCAAACCATGCTACTCCGGTAAAGCAAAAATATTTCCATAGTGAAACTGTCATCTGGCATCACAAAGTGCAAGGGAGGTGTTCCAGCCTGGCTTTGGGTTGCTTGCTAGAGGTAGGAAGGGCTGTGTGAAATTCGGATGAAAGAGGGAGTATGGTGGTCCTGTGTCCTGTTTTGAGTAAAGTAGGAATAGAGTAGTTCTCTCTAAGTTGTTGACATTTGCAATAAAATTAAGAATATAGTCTGAGAAAAGGTTTTGGGTTGGGCTTTTGTTTTGGTTTTTTGTTGGGGGGAAAAACAATGTGGATGGTGGCAAGGGAAGTACCTGTTAAAAGCAGTAGAGGCTGCCTGGCCGATGTGCTTAACATGTTTGCTGAACTTTTACTCTTTCGTTGCATCCTCTTCCCTCTCTTGTCCCCAAGAGGCTGTAGCAAAGTCACCAAAAGTGGTGATGTTCCTGTTAGAGGACTCATGGTTGCAGCATTTCCATAGCAGCACTAACGCCTGGGAGAAAGACGCAATGAAGAAGGAGGAGCTGTTGCTTCGTTCCTTGTTGTGTTGGGGTTTGGGGGTGTGGTTTTTTGTTGTTGTGGGGTTTTTTTTGTTTGGTTGGTTTTTTTAACCTTTTCTGCAAAGAATGCATCTCCTTTCTACTACCCCCGCCTCTTCCTGGACACTGTGGATTACCTGTGTCTTTTTAGGTAGATGGGCAAAGGAAGCAGGATGAGAAGGGAATATTTATAGCTCCCCTCCTGTTTACGTTCCTTTCCTAGCAGATGTGATGAAGCTCTGTACTAATGCTGGCAGAAGAGAAAATTCGGGCAGGAATGACAAGTGTGGCAAATGAAGACCATTTGCTAATGTGTAGGTCGTTCAAAGTGCTTCCAAATGTAAAGATTAACACTTCCTACATCTTACTGGTATTGCCTTTTTTATGTCCGTCTTCTCAGCCTGATCATAAAACAAAAACTTAAAAAGCAAAGAGGAACAGCACTACAGTTCAGACGATTTTCGTTTGCTTGACCTGCATCCAGAGCAACATTGCCCTGTGGAGGCAGCAGGTGCAAAATGTTCTTTTTGGGGCAAAATCTGACCTCTCGAGTGGGATGTGAGCGAGGGTAGAGTGGCAAAGAGAGAAAGAAATGAGTTCAAGCCAGTGGGATTTAATCGGGCAACTGCTCGGGTCCTGGGAGATAAGCTGTGTAGGATTTGAAAAGGCTAAATGGGGAAGAAACTGGGGGGAAAATTGTGCTCAGGTGCATGGGGCGCCTCTGCCTTCACCACGGGTACGTTGCGGGAGCACAGCTCCCACGTACCAAGGGCTTTCCCCGCTATGCTTTCCTCTCCGGCCAAATATTTGGGGTTTTTGCATACCAGCTGTGCCTCGGTGCTGGCAGCAGCAGGACCCCTCTTCGCTGGTATCACGGGCATAAGCGCTGCCATCAAGTCTTTTCCCTGTCCCCTTGCTGCCCTGAGGCCCACGTGAGGGACTACTGAAGGCGTCCCTTGTGCCGGAGGACCGAAAAGCTCCTGTCTGTGCTCAGAGCCCCGCGTTGGTTTGTACGTTGTCCTGGTTTCAGCTTTACGTGCAAGCTCCGCTTCAGCAGCTGCTGCGCTGGGCCCCCAGGGGCCGAGGGGTCTCTGAGGAGAGGCTGGCGCTGCCTCAGGCTGGTTCCAGCTGGTTCTGGCCGGTTCCGGGCAGCCCCTGGTGAGGCACAGCCCGGCCTCTCAGCCCTGCTGGTGGTGCCTTGGGGAATCGGAGGTAAGAAAGGGGGGAAAAATGCTAGAAAAAGGAGAGGAATGAGGAAAAAAAGTGTGAGGAACAGCCCTGCAAGCACTGAGATGTGAAGAGGAGGGAGGGAGAGGTGCTGCAGGTGCCAGGGCAGGGGCTTCCCTGCTGCTTGTGTTCTGGCATGGGGTCCTCCATGGGTTGTGGCACGGATATTTCCAGAAGAAACCTCCATTCCCTTGCACCTCTCAAGGTAGGGGAAGGAGTTGGCAAGGAAGGGATCAGCTGGATATTGGAAAAAGGGGTGGGGTGGGGGGGAAGGTGTGTTAATTTTTCTTTGTTGCTATTATTTTTTTATTTGGCAGTAAATCAGCTTTTTCCTAGCTGAGTCTGTCATGCTAGTGATGGTGATTGGCGAGTGATCTCCCTGCCTTTATCCTGACCCATGAGTTTTTTCATCTTGCATCTTCCTGTCCTGTTGAGTGAGTGAGCAGCTGTCTGGGCAGCTGGCCCCAGTCCACCATAGTTACGCATTCTTAGATCCAATAGGAGCTTACATACTGGTGCAAAAACAGTGGCTGTTTTGTTAAGTTACACTTCATGGAGTTTGGACAGCAAGTTTCTGGCCAGAATGCGGTTTCACTCTGCATTTCAGAGTGAAATTTCACTCCTTTGCTTTGCAAACACAGCTGGTGTGAGGGGGAAGCGAAATGGGAGGACAAAAGGGGACCCAATGATTTATGACGAGTGCTGTTTCAGAGAGATCAAAATATAACAGGCTGAATACAGGAGCACAAGTAGTTGGAGCGCTGAAATGAGGGAAAGATGGATAAACGGAGCTCTTCAGCACTCTTGAGGTGGGTGGTTTGGGTTACTGTGATTGCTCAGGGAAGCTTGCAGCAATTTTTGTAACAGAGATGCTGGTCAGGAGGTTTTGGGATAATCACTGTTAGAGCCAGGAAAGACACTCAGTTTTGCATGCTGTGAGAGTTGGGATGGAGAGGAAAATAGCTGTTGCGTGTTGGAAAAGGTGAGCTGCCTCATTTAAAGGAGGCCCTTAATAAATTGTAAAATAGATGTTGCAGCTACCACTTGCTATGTATCTCTTAAAGATTTCACTTGTGCTAAGAAATTTTTATGTGGAGAATGCTCTGTTTTTCACAAAAGCTCTGCAGCTTTTGCTGTACTGGTATTCCAGGCAATGAGTTAGTGTGTTTTACTTGTGTTCTAGATTAAGATATTCACCTTTTCCATGGTTGGGGTATGTTTGTGTTTTTTCTGGACAACTCCTTTTCTGGTTTTAATTAGGGTTTCGAGACTTGGTACCCCAAAGTTGTTCTGTTCTAGCATAGATAATTACATAAAATGCAGAACGCGAGCTCTGCCAGATTGCTCCCTCTTTTCCCATCAGAGAGTACTCGCTGGTGCCTAAAAGGCTGTTTTTACCGGTAGGGCTTTGATTAACTTTGTCACTTGTGTAGAATTGAGATAACTGCATCTGATCGGTCCTAATGCAGCTATTTGTACCTTTGGGTAGCCCAATATAGACCTTGACAAGGCTGGAGGAAGTGTTAGTTTTAGAGAAAGGGCTGGGATTTTTTTTTTTTTTCTTCCTCTTGCTCCCTTAATCATTCTGGGAGTGAAGCTGCTGCGTAACCCTGAGCCTTTTAACATGCATCTTGCTGCAGATAAGACAGGAAACAAAGGATCGAATGGATGTGAACAGTGAATTCCTGCATGTGTTCCCTTGAGACCCAAAAGATTATTCTGGTGCTTAAAGCTTCTGATCTCAGTGGTCTGGCTTTGGTGTTTTTCACACTCCAAATATCACGTCTTTTGGAAGTGGTGGACAAGTCTGTCTCAACTGAAACCTAGATGTAGTTATTCTGCACTATATTGCTGAAGCGGTGAGCTGTCGACCGTTTGTCTGAAGGCAGACTGTCGCGAGATCCGGTCAGCAAAGCTTGAAACAAGTTCCTCTTCTTGGCCTCACAGTGCTTCAGTCCTGAGCTTCAGCCTTCTGGCATATTGCTACATAAAGCTGTTGAATTGCAGATGTTGGATAAACGGTTCAGACATTTCTCTCCGTCTCAATTATCTCAATTTTCAAACAGCCACCCTTCAAGAATAAAAATGATTCTTTAAGCCCTCGCCAACTTTCATGGCAGAAGATGGCATTTAGGTCTTTGCTGACTCTGAGTTTATTTGTTCCTTTTTTTTCTTAATCAGTAGAGACTGTTTTCTCAGATGTAAGAAAAGCCTAACAGCAGCATGTATTGCCAGGTGCAGTTCACAATGGCAACAGTAACAGATACGTATAGTTAAACCAGTGTTTCTTTCTCTAAAACATAATGGCAGCATACTGCTGTGGTGGTAATGAAACAGAGTTGGTTCAGACCTGAATCGAGGTGAAAGAATTGTCAGAGAAGTTAAATCTGGGGACACCTCAGCTTTTTGATGAGTCGCCTAACACGCCCTGGTTTTCAACCCGTTTTGCTTTTTCCCCTGTTCTTGCCTGTGTTGTATGAGGGCAGGAGACTTTTGGAGCTAGCTTATGCTTGTCAAGTACTCATGGCCTTAAGGTAAGGTCTTTGCAGATGCTAACTGATGGTATCTTTCAGTTACAGCTATTTTGCAGAGGGATAATGCTGAGTGTAATGGGCTTTGAGACTTTCTCAAAACTGCTCCTAAATTTTTGGGCTGTTGTGCAAATCTGGTAGAAAGGCAGGCTCTTGATGTGCAGTATTTAAAAAATGGGTGAATAATGCTACGTAAAAGGCAAGAGTAATGCAGTGAAAGGCATGTATCTGTAAGTGCTCTGCTGTGGGATCGCGTAAAATAAGTATATAAATGGTGCTTTGGTAGTGTTCTCTGACAGGAGGTTTTGTGTCTTATGGTATAAATTCTGCCCCTTTAAAACTGTGTCTGGTCTGATGCTGTTTTGAGAAGGATTAAAATTGACGTTGCTGGTTTCAAATATGAAATGATCTTTTTTTTTTTTTAAACTTCCTATAGAGGCTTTCCCTCCATAGGTGAAATTTGGTTCTGAAAACAGGATTATGTGTGATGTGGTTTCTGATCATTAAAGCTTCTCTCTTTTTTTTTTTTTTTTAAATGATATGATAGTGATGCCAAGGCAGTGGAGCTTGATTTATCTGGGATGTGAGGCTGTATCTGTATGTTGCTTCAGTGTGTTTGAGTTTTAAACCTGGTTGGGGGAGGGGAGGCCACAGAGGGGAGGGTGTCCCCTGGTTGCTCAGCAGTAGCACGTGGATGTTTGTTAGTCCAGATGACTTGCTATTTTTCGAATGGTAAAAGGCAAATTTGCCCTTTGGTTCTTAACACATAGGGTTGGGTTGGTTTCTTTACAATGTTACTTTTGCCAAAACATGCGATTTCCCAGGTAAGTTCAGTTGCAGCTGTTTAATGCCCAGTTTTCTTTTCCTGTTAGCTGCCTGTTATGAATTGCGTGTGGGAAGCTGAAAATGCAGTTGCAAGGAGGAAAATGGAAAATGGCTTGACTGATTGTCATTGTTGAGACTTGAGAAAAAAAGGAGTGTAAATACAGCACAAATGACAGTGGATTTCCAGAGCTGTCAACGCACTGACCACCTGGTCATAGGTCCTGCTTTCAAGAAAGACTACTAGTAGTTGAAACTATCCTCGATTTGCATAGCAGGTTTCAGAAGAAAGTGAAGCAGCAGATAAAGCTGTATAATATAAGTAGGTTGTCAAAAACAACTTTACAAAATAGAGGTCTGGATAATTTGGTGGAGAAATAACCAACAGCTTGGGTGTTGTTCGCAAATTTCCATTAGAACTTTACTTAAACAAACCCTACCTGTGAGATACCTTTATAGAAATGCAGCTTTGGCAGCTGTATTTTAGGAATTGACAAACAAAAAAATCCCAGACCACAGGAATGCCCATATTGGACTGCAACTGTTGAAAACTCTGAGTGTTAGTTACTGAAATATATAGCACTGTAGACAGATGAGAGCTGCTCTTGTGCCTTACTCTGTCTTTAAAATTGGGCTCTTGTGCTAGAATTGTAATTTCGCTCTTGGGGGAGGATTAGTATGTAACTAGTGTAACTTATCCTAGAAGATAGGCTTTAAATCATTCTGATTCTAGATTTTTATGAACGAATTAGTCCCTTGCCAAGGTTGCAGAACATAGGCAACATTCATGTGCTTTCTTCTTTTTTTTCTTCTTATAGTTCATTATCACAATTTTTGGGTTTTTTATCTTGAACAATTTGTTGTTCTATGAGCAGGCATGTTTACTACTCAGTCTTAGAGTTTGGCTTCTCTCTGTAAGGACAAGAAAAATACATGTCGGCACAGAAAACCTAGGAGAATGAACCTCTTAATCCACAGCTCCTTAACCCTTTTTCCCACTGTTATGCTAAAACTTTTTTTTTAACCTTTAAAGAGTGAAGCTTTCATGGGAGTTCTACTTTCCATGTCTGCATAGAAATCTATTGATTTCTTAAAACAGATTAATTCAATGGGCCTTTTAAAAATACATTTTACATTAAGGAAAACTATCACTGCTGTTCTGTTATACATTCTCACTTTAAACTATGTGGGTTGAGAGTGAGGTGTGTAAAGGTGAACTTGGCTGAGGGGAGAAGCCCTACCGGGGTGACAGATGGTAAAAGAAGAGGTTGTTCTGGACAGGTGCTGCTGGTTGGTGGTTACCCCTGCGGCGGGTGGGAAGAAATGCCTGGCACAGGCATTGGGGTAGGTGATGGCGGGGGCGGGGGGGGACACAGGAAGTGGCACTGGGGTGTGATTCTGCCAGACAATGAACTGAATGCGCTGAACATTTGTCCTTTTTGCTGTGCTTGTATTTTTCTAGGTGCATCAGAGGCTTTCTCCTTGGCAGAGCGTGAGAGTGGTCTATTGCAGTACAGTAGTGCCCTCTGATGGTGAGTATTGACACGGAGAAACTCTTGGCTCACTTCTGACTTCACTAACTTAAATCGCATTCTTTGACCCCCCCCCCCCTTTGCTGCTTGGGGCTTTTTTGGCTAGAAGTTAATCCAGTTTTGAGCTAAGGAAGTGGTGGTGAACAAAGTCAGTCAAGAAGAATTAAGGAAATAGTCAACTTTTCTAGTAACTGTCCTTAGAAAACTGGACAGACTTTATAAAGAAAGATGTAACTGTGTGCAACTGCCCAAAATCTTTTTCCAGACTTCTTCCTGATGTAGCCGCGAGGTCTGTGTGATGCCTACTTTTCAGGATACTGTGTGCGCTGTTAACTTTTATTTATGTAATGAAAATTTCATACTAGCTACTTGCTCAGATGGTTGAAGGCATGGTTTGCTGCAGTAAGTTGTGAAGCCAAGGCAATTTTGTTCTTCCTTTAAGTTCTGGGAGAGCTCAGACATTAAGCTTTTTTGTTAAGGCTATCATAACACAGAGTGAAGGAATGCCCTGGTGGACCTTTAAAAAAAAAAAAAAATTTAGAATGCCAGAATGCGAAGAGGAAACTACCAGCTTTGAGACCACTGCCTGCATAACACCCACATGCTGTGCGCAAAGACTAGAGCACTTAGGCCGATTGACCTGAGCAGTTAGTGGATCCTCTCCCCCTTAAGGTTTGTTAATAAAGCCTGAAAGCTAATAAAGTAAAGGGCTCCAGCACAATTACTTCCACTGCCAGGATAGTGACTGTGTGCAAACACAAAAGAGAACATGACTCAAAACAAAAACCTGAAGGCTTAAATAAGTAGAAGTATAGAGGACAAATGTAAGGTTGGGAGGATAATCTAAGTGTGTAGCTACTTGCCTTGTCTGATTTTTACTTGTCATATTGTGCCTGAATGTTTCTCTTGTTACTTTTTCCAATAGGTTCATTTTTACCAGCAGTAAATGTTCAATGCTGACTTCTTTGGCCGCACCCTTTTTTATACTATACCATGTTTTGACCTAATGTTGTTGTTCTTACACGAAGAACAGAAATCTTTAAAAAATAGTAATGACCTGTTACTGGTGCACGTATGGCTGAGCCAAAACTTTGTGGTGCTTTGATGGAATTCATACCTCAAAGCAACCTCATGATTAATATAGCGTGTAAAGCTTTTAAAATCTTCCGTGGTCTTATTTAGCAGCATCCCTGGCCAGGTTGTAGGTGTCCGTAAATAAGTGCAGTACACTTGTATACAATGACTTTCTTTGATTTGTCCCATGTATTTAAATACTGGCTTAAAACTTAATTGGTGAAGATGAGCTAAAATGTTAGCTCTGTAATTAGTGAAATGCCAAATTGCTTTGTCCACTTAGTAACTTCTAGTTGCCCTCATGCAGGCAATTTGCAGGGCTGTCAGAGCAGAGGAGAGCAAGGCAGACAGCCGTATCACAGTGTCTTGTTAATAAATTTTACTGGATCTGTCATTGCTATGTCGTTTGGATTTTTTTTTTATTTGCCTCGGAGCTCTTCCCTCTTCAGTGCTGTAAAAATCTGACCAGATGTTACTTGTGTGGGAGGTGATGAGAGGATCAAACTGGAAATATGGGCTTTTCCCCACCTATGAATTAGACTAGAACATGACTTTTACAAGCTTTCTGTAAGGAAGACGTAAACCAACTGTAACTCCAGACTTACTGAACCTGTCTTCCTAAGGGAAATAATTTGGTATTTAACACTTCACCTAAGCTGGAAATCCTTGAGAAACGATTTGTGTGTGCTACCAATGCTGGTGACTCTTGGTGCAATCTGACCTATTGTGTTTTATCACTGTGGTCCCCGCTAGGTCTGCGGAGGGTTAAAACGCGGCAGGGCTGGTGTTGGTAGGCTCTTCCTCCAAAGCTGGCAGTCCTGGAACTGCGGTTGTTCTGTGTATCCCTATTGGTACAACACAAAAGTCTTGGTGCAAACGCCGTTATCTGTTCTGCTTTACAATAAACTGGCTTGCTGCCTTGTATAATCAAGGTAGCGTTTTAAATCAAGACTGTTTTTCATGTCTTGTGGTTATGTAAGCAGTACCTAAATTAATGTTGTATATGCTGCTCACAGAACCAGTGAATTCAATAGTTAAATGGCTATTTTAAGCTTCTAAACATGTTGATCGTTCCTTTTGAGCCTGCTATCACAAGTGTAGCTAACACTAATCTATTTCTTACCAGTCTCTTGCTTGAGTACTTGAGTGAAAGAATGCAAAAATCTCATAGCTGATGTCATAACAGATGCTGGTAAGGAGCTTGAAATTCTGTCTAACTGTCCAAATAAATTGGCCATTTGCTTTAATTTTTCGGTAAATATCTGTCTGTTGTGTTGGTTTTTTAAGCTCTGAAACACTAAAGCTACTAAAATCCTGTCAAATGTCCAAGTCTTGAGAATAGGCCCTTCCAAATACTGGGGCCTCTTAGGATGCTTTTGTCATTTTAGATGTCTATACTTGGCCACTCCCACCTGGTCTTTAAAAATGACATGAGGACCTCTTTGTCAGCACTGGGTAGCAATCCCCTGGAAAAGGGAAGAAGGCTTTGTATGCTTGATTCAATTCATGAAGGCATGTGACTGTAAACTCCCAAAATCCTGAGAGAACTCTTCTGCCTTTGTGAAAGTATACTTGGTGCATCCTTTCTCAACGTACACGAGCCTCCCTTATCAGAAATGTATGTCAGTCCCAAGACTTGTCCTGATATGCAAATGATCCTGTGATAAATGAGTTCATCTTCTGACAGCAAATCCCTGAAAGGAGAGCTAGAAAGGCCATTGGTGGCACAACTTTCTGAACAGTGGTGCCCTGAGAAATACTTCCCTTTGGCAGTTAATAATATTATGTTAGTTACTTCTGTTTCTACTTGTGTTGACTTCTTTGATCAACTAGTTTTGATGTTAGCTGCTTAATTTGACTTGGCATGTCAATATATGTTAGATGAGTTTTAGTAGGCAGTGTGGTTCATGTACTTGGCCAAAGCTACAACAGGTGGGAATACTAAGCCAGATGCAGTGTGAGTGGGTGTGACTGCGCAATCCTTGAGACACGGCAAATGCTCTGTGCAATAAAAAAGACCGTATGTTTTTACATAAGAAAATATACGTAGCAATCCAAAGTGAATCATTTTTGGGTGTGCTGCTATATCTTAGCAACTACTGTACTGGGGGAAAATTTCAACTTTGTGACTCAGTGGAGGGCTTAGGGAATATGAACTCTGAGCTGCTTTTTTTTCTATGTGTGGATATCCTGAAGCACATGGAGTGGGCTGTCTTTCTGGGAGTCAAATAATAACTAAAAGTTCATACAGGTCACTACCATAAGTTTTTATAAAGGTGCATTGCAGTCCTTAAGAATGCTGTTGAAAAAACTCTTGACAGCACTAAAGAAATGAAAAATGCTGTTTTATCAACACCTAAGAAGTAATGTCTATCTTCTGAAGTACAAAGTGTATTGATCCCATGAATTTTAGATGGAATGACCTTGAAGCTTAAACTCAGAGCACTGTTCCTACAACCTCATACTTCTTACTGCCCTCTTAAAGGAGGAAATTGGAGCTAAACAAGAATAAAAAGGTTTGAAGTGGGCCCTTCATTGATGTTTCCTAATATACACAGCCTGCCTTTGTCTTCTGGGCTATAAATAATATAAATAAATTGCACAGTGTTTTTGTCTTCCATAGTCCAAAATACTTTGGTTCTCTAAAGCTAATCAAAACATACCATGCTGTCATGTTGTGGATTTTAGAGATCATGTTGCCTTTGGTATAAACAGGATTGTGCTTAGAGTAAACGTTACTTTTCCACAAAGCACAGAAAGCTTAACAGATACTGCCAAGTTAATGGGATTGAAAACCTCTGGCATCCCTCTTTTTCTTTGATGGACACATCTCTTGATAAAAGGTGAACCAAAACTTTAAAGTCTGTTTGACGTTCAGCCTTTTTCTCGATGGGACAAATACAGAACTGTTACGAGAGGATCTGTTATTTTTTAACACTAAACTTGTATTTTTGTCATCTTTGTAGAAGTGACAGTGGTTTACCAAAACGGGTTACCTGTGATTTCTGTGAATCTTCCATCCCGGCGTGAACGTTGCCAGTTCACACTTAAACCGATTTCAGACTCCGTTGGTGTGTTCTTACAACAGCTGCAAGCAGAGGACAGAGGAATTGATCGGGTTGCAATCTATTCAGCAGGTACTGTTGTTCACAAACTTAATTGATATACTTGCTTGCCAGCTATTTTCATCCAGCCTTTCATTTTTTAAGTCTAAGTTTGTTACGGTGTGAGTTCTTTGACACTCCTGAACAAGTAGGTGGTAGAAATGCCATTCCTATAGTAAGAATATTCTTAACTATTCCTGTGTAGTCAGGTCTGCCAAGGAAATATGACTGTAGGAATGTTTTTCTCCTCCTTCACTCTAGTGCTTAGCTTATAGACATTAGTCCTAATGGAGATGTTTTTGGTGAGTTTTCCTACTGTGTAGTAGGAAAGATGCAACCTATGTAGAGGTTCTAATCAATTTGTAAGGAATTGCGTGTGGTACAAGGGAAACAGTATCTTAGCTATGAAAACTCAGTTGTTTTCTGTTTTGATGTCTTACTTCACTGTTTTGCTCAATTGCTATGTGTCTGCTAGGTACCAAAGCTCTGAAATGTTAGGATGTCTTATGAAAGAGCCATCAAAGCAGGTATTTCCTCAAAAGTCTCGGCCTGGGAGGGAGGTGTTTGCTAGGTTAGTGCTATTGGAGCTGTCTAATATCCGAGACTGAAATAATTCTCATGCCAGTGGGGACAGATGAGTGTTACTTAAGTAGATTATATGCAAAACATAGTAAAATATTTAAAGTGTGTGGAGTGAAGGGGACTGCTTTTTATAAGATGACCCCAAATACCACAAACTTAGAAAAGCAGCTGCATTCTTAGCTAGTATGTGCCATGTAAGGTCTCGCTAGAGACAGAGATGTAGATACTTCTATATATTTCTCTATGTAGGTATATACCTATATATATAGATATCTTCCTCTAGACAAAGGCTATTGTCTGTGGGGAAAATGTGGAAGTCAAACAACTGGATTTGGGGTGGCATTACAACTTGCTTAGCCACAGCTTGTTTCGGTACTTCGTTTCTACTGTTTAACGAGTTGTTTGTGTTTTGCCTTACAGATGGCACACGTGTTGCCTCCTCCACAGGCATAGATTTGCTACTGCTGGATGACTTCAAACTGATCATTAATGATGTCACATACCATGTTAGACCACCAAAGAGAGGTAAACCAGCCTGGTTCTGGTAAACATCAGAAATAAACTTCAGTATTCGGTTCCCTGCTTAATTGCAGCATGCTTTATTCACTTGTTCAAGAACATGAAGTGTTATTTCTAAGGGAAACCTTGCATTTTCTCATCCTGCCCTTGTGGTCTAATTTAGTGATACCCAAGTAATCAGAGTAGTCCGTGATGAAAAGCAAATGTTGATTCTGCTCAAAGCTGCTACCAGTCATAAGAGGAATAAATGAAGAAATGCAGTTTCTTTTAATTCCGAAGTTTTTCTGAATTTTCTTCTAATTACTGAAAAGTCATTTAATTTAACTGCTTCTGAAGTAGTACAATACAAAATGGGCATTAGACTGATACTGATATTATCTGATTTGGAAGAAGAAATCATTCCCTCACCTGACTGTTAACATTGTTTCTTTCTAAGTGTGGTACTTGGAATATTGCAAATAAATCTTGAAACCTTGTTGGCTAAAAAACAAATAAAAAAAAGCGAAATAAATGAGATGGCGCTCTTACAAGTTTACTAAGAATCAAATAGGGAGGGGAAACAAACCTATTTTGAATCAATAAGAAAATCCTTTTAAGTAATGGACTTTGGATGTGAAAACTTGCAAGGAGCTTTTGAAGACTCCAGAGTTACTGGTGGAGGCAGGAACTTGGTATTTTTATCTATTGTCTACTCTTTCTCCTAGGTGACTTCATAGGCTTTGAAAAGCACCGGGTTCTCCTGTGCCCATGCATACCTCTGAGGACTTAAACAAAAGGACCAGTTTTGGAAATGTTGCTCTGATTATTGCTTGGCTTACAGATGGTGGGGAGTTCTGTCTACCTTATTGCTCTGTTGTTGTTTAGGTACTAAACTCATGGGCAATAACATGAGGTTTGCAAGCAGTATTTTTTTAAAAGGAATTTTTGGCCCTGTAGACAGGAAAACAAATTGGGAAGGATTTATAACTTGACTTCCATGTCCAATTGATGTTATGGTGGTGGAAATGCCTTCCTCTATTTATCTGGATGTTTTCCCTAGTGTTTGGGCCTTCCTCTCTTCAAGGAAGATAATGAACAAATCATTTATAAGGCAAAAGCTGTGAGGGAACTATTAAGGTTCCTTTTACCATCTTGAGCAGCGTGAAAAAGACAACGTGCTAAAGGAAGCTGATCTATCAAAAATCAGGAGACTTGCCATATCTTTTGGGTCTGAGGCTGCGCAAGGTGGCTGACTTCTAGGAAGATCTGCTGATCTATGCTGTCTTCCTCTGTAGATGTAGTTAGCTTCCAAGGACCTTTTTGCAAGGAAAATAATAAAAATGTATTCTAGCATTTTATTTGCAATATAAAAATAAGGAGTAAAAAAGAAATTTCTGACTCGGGGAACTTTGTGCAGCCACTCGTCCTTAGTATGTGGGAGACTCTGGAAGTTGGGAGTGCAGCATTGGTGAGATGCCCTTTCTCCCTTATCTGTGGGTTAGAATGACCTCCACCAGAGATGTGTTTTTTCCAGTCTCCTTAAAAGCACTTTAACGGAAATCTCTCTAAATCACTGGATATCGCATACAGACAAAAAAGTTACTCTGCTCTCTTTCCCCACTGCTCTTGTCCCAAATGTGGTGTTTTGACGCACTTCTAAGACATTGTAGAGAAGTGGAGCGAGGATTTTGACTAGGTATCTCTTCCAACTGTTAGCCCCTGAGAGCAGGTGGTCTAGTGTGTAATTTTTAATTCAATTAAATGAGAATGTAAACGTGGTGTCTGTTACTGCACTGGAGAAATTGCTGTCCCAAGGTAAAGGCAATTAATACACCCCACTTACCTAATGTTTGAGAGCAAAGTCTGTGTTGGTGAGTCCGTGTGGTTTTGGTTAGCTCCCTTGTATGATATACCTGTTAGTGTGCTGGTAGGTGAGCTCGGGGATCACCTAGGTTACGTGAAATTGCTGCCTCTGATTCATTTGCCGAAGAGATTTCTATAGTTAGCTTGTATTAAAATGAATGTGTCTGTAAATAGACACTAAGATTAGTTCTGCTCAACTTTTCAGCTGTTGCTTTTCTGTTTTTATAAAATCGCCCTGTATATTTTGAAATGGAAGTGCCAGAACACTGTAATGTTAAATACTAAGTACTTTTTGATGATCATTTCAGTAGGAACACTTTTTTCTTCATAGGGGAACAGGAGCCCTTTAGCTGGTAGGGGGATGTGGTGTGCTTTTTGTATGCCTTGGCACAGACAGCTGAGTCATTTCTTTCCCTTGAGCTGCTAATGTTGAAATTTAGGCTGTTCGTAGCTTTTTATGCATTGGTAAGATCATATTTTGAGAAGATAACTTAAGGTACAAGCCCAAGGATGCTACAAAAATTAATTTTTAACAATGTATTTATTTGGCTAATGTCAAGAAGTTCTGCTGTAATTGGAAACCTGTTTGTTTTTTTTTTTTTTCATAAGCAGTGTGTAATACAATAGTCACAACTCTCTTAGAAATTGATTTTCTTGAGGAATCCTTTTTGTGTTGAAATGCAGGGATAAAGGCAGTTTCGGTTAGTGGCCCTGGTGTTGTGTCTATTTAAATACTGTCAGGGAGGATTTCAGTGCCCTGTAGGCAGCACAGCAGGGAGTTGCCCACAGAGTCTTGGGATAATGCTTCCTGGCACTGGTACTCAAAATAATTTATCATAAGACTGCATGTTCTGGGGCCACTAACCCAAGGTCTTTGGTTGCTGTCATCAATAACTATGGTTGCTGATGGTCTGGAGTCTGAATTTTGGCTATTCCTTGACAGCTGGTGTGATAGATCACAGTAGTTCAGTTGTTCTTCTGTCCTTAAGTCCTTTATATAAGTATATATAACAGAAGTAGCTGTTGATATCTGGCAAGCTAATACCATGTATCTCTTTCTTTGTCTTATCAAATTTTAGTAATATCCAATTACAAAGCCTGGTTTTCTTTTGAAGCAATTGTGTTGTCTTAGAGTGCTGGAGCTCTTCCAAAGGCTTCTTTGAGAAGATAGTTTCATGCGTTTCCTGTGCAGACTAATAGCAGTTTCTGCAGAGTATATAAGAAATTCTGTGGATGAATGTATGTAAAGCAGTCTCTTTTTTTCCTAGAGCTCTTAAGCCATGAAAACGCAACGACGCTGAACGATGTCAAGACGTTGGTTCAGCAGTTGTATACTGCCTTGTGTATTGAGGAGCACCAGCTGAACAAAGAGAAGGAGCTGATAGGGAGACTAGAGGAATTGAAGGAGCAACTAGCACCACTAGAAAAAGTGAGAAGTTTCTCTGTTGTACTTTACTTATTCTCTAAATGCAGCCTTAATTTATTTCAAGGTTTTAATTAGGTCCCTGGCATGCTTCAAATAGCGTTAAGATCACTGAAGCAGAAGAGGCACTAAGTGTCTACCGAACCATTGTCTGTTTCTGGATTCTGTGGAAGTATTTTGTGTCCTTGCTTTTCATAACTGGAAATGAGCTTGGTAGCAAATAAAGACTGGGGCTAATGCAACAGAACATCTCTGAACATAGAAAAATAATCAGCTTTGCAAGCTATCCAGAGCATGCTCAGAGTAAAATACGGATGATGGCAAGGTATGGATGGAAAAGAAGTCTCGATTTGTCTGTATGACTTAGACTCAAACCACTTAACATTTAATATAAATACAAGGTGTTATTTTTATATTCTCTCTTAATTATATTAATGTAATTATGCCTGAGGCATATATTCTTATCTCAAGGCACACATTCTTATCTCCTGCAGGTAAGGATGGAGCTCAGCAGGAAAGCAGAGAAGAGGACAACCTTCGTGTTGTGGGGAGGCTTGGCCTACATGGCCACACAGTTTGGGATTCTGGCCCGCCTAACCTGGTGGGAGTATTCTTGGGACATTATGGAACCGGTCACCTATTTCATCACCTATGGTAGTGCCATGGCAATGTATGCTTATTTCGTAATGACGCGCCAGGTAGGACCTGTTGTGCTGACATTGACATTTCAATAGAAGAATTGCTTTAAGCTCTATTCCCTAGAGAAATAACAAACTTGTGCCTATTAGAATCTATTTTACCCCTTTCTTACCCTGTCAGAACCTAGATGCCACTTGTTTTTTTACTGTCCTGGATCGTGGTATGTGGTTATAGGGTTTTCTGGTGGTGGTCATTGCTGATTTCCTGGTTGTTTAACCATAAATGCTCACGTATATCCTGTGATTGGCTACTTCAGCTATACAGGTTCATCTCCAGACAGGTGATGGTTTCTGCACACACACGTAGCCTCACACACATTGGCTTGCACTGGAGGCCTCCAAGTGCTGTCATTTATCAGCCCAAATAAACTACGGGTACATGGGTACCTACTTGAGTTTCAGGGAAGCACACCTTTCTGACACGAGATGCTGGCCTTTTTAAAGAGACAAGAGAAGTTTAGGGATTGTATTGGAAATGCTTTTGTCTAGGTATTCTGTGGATCTGGACTCTCTTCTAGATGAAGCAGATCTACTTGAATGCTTGCCCCTTGATGCAATTCCAGATCTGTTGGCTTTCAGGCTCAGTCTTTTAAAGACTAGATGTGCTCCAGTTATGGAAAATCTTCGCATGAGGCGGAGCCGTGCTTCTCTAGATCCTTGTAGTTGTGACAGACTGTCTGGATTTCCAGTACATGGTTTCTCTCGGCACTCCCATTCAAACTTCATAATCCCCCCTAAATAATGAAGAGGGGCTCAAAGAGTCTCTGCTGCCCCAAGACCACCAGAACAGATGCTGTGGGTGTTCTAGTGTGGTGTCCCAGCAGTCTGTCAGCCACATCATTTCAGCGGCTGAAGACACACATGCCCCTGTTAGGGCTCCTGCTATAGTTTCTGCCAAGTGCGGTTGCAACTTTGGCTGTGTTTGAACTCTGATGTTTTAATCGAGTCATCCATATAAACTAGTACTTCTGCTAGAGTTAAAATCTCAGTGTTTCAAGCATGGCTTGACTCTGAATCCAGCTTTTCTCCACCTGACAGCCCTGATCATTAGATGGCTACCAGACACAGAGCCTGTGTGATGTTCCAGTGCAAGGCAGAGTTTACTTCAGCAGGCAGACCTGTGCATTGTAGAGTCTATGTGGGATTTGGCGTGAACAGCTTTGCTGCTCCGAGTTATCCACGCTCTCTAAAAAGCTGTGACTTCTTGCAGTAGAGTATCCCTGGCAAAAGCTGTGGTATTGGATGCTTGTTCTTGCTTGTGTAGCTTGGTTGAGAGATGAACTCATGAGTGACTATTGTTGCTTTAATTAGCCATTGTGTGTTTATGACCTTAAGAAAAAGAGGGTAAGGGCCATCCTACAAGGGCTTTCTTCTGGTGTTTATAGCTTTTTTTTTTTTCCCCTCTCCCTTTCTCCCCACAAGCTTCTCAGATTGGAATGCTGAAATGTGTTAGTTTTTTCTCTCTGCACAGAAGGATTCACACATTCGGGACAGGAGGGAGGTGATGGTAACTCACTGCTGGAGTGTAACATACTAGTAGAGAAGCAAATGCCTGACTGTACTGGGTCTGGCTGGGATGGAGTTAATGTTCTTCATAGCAGCTGGTATGGTGCTGTGGTTTGGATTTGTGACCAAAACAGTCTTGATAACACACCAATGTTTTTGCTGTTGCTGAACAGTGCTTGCACAGCATCAAGGCTGCCTCTGTTTCTCTTCCTTCCTCCACCCCCCCCAGGAGTACACTAGGAGTGGGTGAGGTGGTGTGAGCGGACACAGCCAGGACACCTGACCTGAACTGACCAAAGAGATATTCCATACCATAGAATGTCATGTTCAGCAATAAACTGGGGGGGGAGTTGCTTGGAGACTGGCTGGGCATTGGTCTGCTGGTGGGAGGTGGTGAGTGATTGCTTTTGCATCACTCTTACTTCTTTTTTCTCTTCACTTACTAAACTGTCTTTATCCTGACTTGCAAGTGAAGAATTTAATAAGTTTTTCTTCGTTGTTGCCCTTTTGATTCTCTTCCCCCATGCAGCTGCAGGGGAATGAGTGAGTGACTGACTGGGTGGGGACTTAGCTGCTGGCTGGGGTCACCCCAGCACACTGGGTGCAGTTAGACAGTGCTGTCTGGTTTCGTGCCTTTGCTGACAGAAACTAGTCATCCTCCCAAAACACCCCGGATAAATACTAATGTGCTAGTGGTATCTTGTGTTGCATCCTGTTGATGTTTTATTCCTATCTTCTCTTTTTTCTTTTTAGGAATATGTTTATCCAGATGCCAGAGACAGACAGTACTTATTATTTTTCCATAAAGGAGCCAAAAAGACACGATTTGATCTAGAGAAATACAATCAACTTAAGGATGCAATTGCTCAGGTAACAAGAATTTTTCAAGGAATAAGACAAAGAAATTATTGCTTGCTAGTTCTTAGCTGTTAGTAATAGATGCACCTCAAACGACAATGAATGTATTTTAACTTTTCAGCTCATTTTCCTGTCACAGCCCCAGTGCAATCACTGAATGGGCTTTGATGTGCCCAGGAATAGAACTGCTGGATGTGTAAATCAACACAAAATGGTTGCCTGTATCTATCTGTAAGGGCCTTTTAGAAACTGCTGGCAAATCTTGAGTTGCTTCAGGCACTTTGCCTCAGAGGAGCCTAATTCAAGACTTCCTTCCTTCTCAGCTCCTACACACCAGATGGATTTAGTGAGGAAAGAAGATTTGCATCCATTCAGTTCATGTCTTCCTGACATAGTGCTTCAGTGCACTGGGTTGCAGTCCTGGAAAATAATGTACAAAAAATTCAGCTGCGTTGTTAGAAGCAAAGGTGGCAGATTTCTCTTATTCAGGAGACACACCCTTTTGGCACACTGCCCGCATTGTGAGATCTCTTCAACAAAGAATTTGGGTAGAGATGTTTTCTCGAGTTTCTGAGAGCCTTTCTGCAGCAGAGCTGCCATGTTCTCTTTCACTGCCATGTATCATTCTCTGTTCATTCCTAGGCTCTGGAAATGACAGTGTAGGATATGCAGGGCAAGATGTCTTCTCCCCCTGCCTTGAAGAGGCAGCTGCGCAAGCAGTAGAGCGAGGTCAGGGCTAGGCACTCTTGGTTTCATGAGAAAACCCAGAGGTCTTTTTATACCTTTTTTTGGCTCCCTTTCAGGATGACAAAACAAGGAAACATGGAAAAGCTTTCTGTTCTGTAAAGGAGAAAGGTATTGGGGAAGGTGTATTGAGAGCTTGTTCTTTATTATGTGTCTCTTTCTTTTAGGCAGAATTGGACCTTAAGAGGCTTCGAGACCCACTGCAGGTTCACCTGCCCATCCAGCAAATTGATGAAAAGGACTGATCATCAAAGAAGCTCTGAACCCTGGCAAAAAAACTGTTCATAGCTCTTGCCTTTTTAATTAAAGTGTTGCAGGTGGAAGCTGGGAGGTGGTGTGGGGGTGGAGGGTTTTTAACTTTAATCAAGACAAAGGACCTTGGGGGAGATCTCTTAAATCTGAAGCTGGGACATTGTGGAATGTTAGTTCTGAGAAGGGCTTGGCAAATAGTCACATATAAAACCTGTCTGAATGGCAATTGTGTACAAATACAGGATTGGGAGGGGTTAATGAAAAGAATGTAATGCTGGGGTGTAGGGGTGTTATCTTCTGGCTTTGCAGGGTCTGCTTCTTGATAAAGCACCAGCAGCCTGCTCAGCTTTTTAAATTTTCCTTTACCTGATTCAGATTTCTCTTTTTCTCTCTCTCTCAAAAAAAAAAAAAAAACCCACCAAAAAAACCCCACAAAAAACCCCAACTAAACAGAACAAAGAATTCAAGCCACCTGGAGCTATGGCTGGTGATCAGAACTTGCACTCCACCGCCATTAACACGCACACCTCTGGTCAGACCTGGTCTCTTTTACAAAGTTACTACAGGACTGCTTTCTACTGGAAAACCGTGAGCTTCCCCTTCCCAGCCCACCCCATGTGCTCCACTGACTTCCCCCTTTGCTTATTTGTAGCACAGATTGGTTGTAGCCAAGTGAGAGAAGGAATGAGTTTCCTTCTGGATGTTTGCTAATTGATATTTTTGGATTATTCCATAAGAACTATATAAACTTTGTGTCCCAATGCCCTTGAGCTCCTTCTAGAAATCAATGGCAGCATTGCATGAGAGGTTTTTTATATTCAGTCTTAAGGGAGGGAGATTACCCTCTCCCTACCCCAAATCTGATAGCCACCTGGACTATGAAATTATGAAGACTTAAAGGATTATCAAACTGTTGCAGAATCATGACTCCTGCTTAAATGAACAGTTTTGGAACATGGAGTAATTAAGCTTGATCTTTGATTGCTTGTGTAATGGGATAAAAGGTCTTGTATATGGCCAAAGCATTTTCCTTGTCCAGAGGCGTTTTGAAGGCCTGGGGCTCTTACAGTGCAAGACACAGAACTACTTCAGTTCTCTAGCACTTTCCCCTACTTAAGTAGCTTTAAATGAACTTTGTGCCCACAGGTCAAAATTTCTTAGGAGTGGCTAATGACATCTCTTGTTCTTAGCTAAAAGAAATAGAGGAAGGAAGGTCAACCCATTGCCCTCTCCTCTAGCCAAGGCTGGCTGATTCCTAGGCAGATAAAACATCTCTTCATTCAAAGCAGGTCAGTCTGTTTTAGCATCCTGCTGATAAATACTGTGTAGGCAGGATGAAGGTGGGAGAAGGGCACTAAGCTTTATATACAGAAAAGCTGGCTGCTTTTTTTTTGATATTTCACTGCTCCTCACTGTGTCATGGAAAGAGGCTTCTGGGTTTTTTGGAGAACCATGTTTTAAGAAAAATAGGAAAGAAACAAATCAGTATTAACTAGATGCCAGGTGCCTTGCAGATGTGGAAACACAGCTGGGATTGCTGCCTATTCTCACTCAATGGCATGTTGGACCGAATGGGTGCATGTTTATAGTTTGTTGGGTTTTTTTCCCCTTCCCCTTTTCCTCTGTCTTTCAATTTAATTACATTGTGTGACTATTTTTTATCTGTTTTATCCTGTTTGTGTGGTGAGTTTTAAAGGGAAAAAAAAAGAACATGATCCTGTAGCTGAATCCTTGGTGTGTGTTTGGGATGAGGGAGGGAGCATGGAGAAAAGTCCTTCTTTAAAAAAAAAAAAGAAACAAAACTGAACATGTGTAAAATCCTGTATCATTTATGAAATATGTATAAAAGAGCAATGTACTTCTGGAACAATAAATAACTATTCAATTTTTGAATTGGTGCTCTTGAATAACATTATTTTGCCCAGCTGAAAAGATAGTATTGTATGTGTGGCAGCTGTCTCCTGAGTTCCCTCCGTTTCTTTTTGTTTAGGTTGTTTCTTCTTGACCTTACATCACCGAGGCTGTGGTGATGCAGATAGTAGCTTTCCTGAAGAAGCTCGGATGGAGATCTTGCTGCCATGCCTAGCTGCATAACACAGAGCAACTGCTCGGGAGCAGTTGATGTGGTGAGGTAGAGATGTTCGGTCTAACAAAGATCTGCCTTTGTTTGACCAGCATAGTAGCTCCATGTGGATGTTGACAAAAACTGGAGATGTGTGGCAGGTTGCAGTATAATATGGGTGTGTAATGCCCAGCAACCTAAACTGTACTGAGTGATGTCAGTGTATTTTTATATTGCATTCAACTGCTTTTTTGGAGGAAAACGGAAGTTTTAAGCCTCTGTTACTTTCTTTGTGGGCCCTCGAATGGCTGTGGCTTGATTTGTCATGATGATGTACTGTTCGTTCATTAACTTTAGGAATCAGTAGACTGTACTTTGTCCTGACTTTATGAGGTGTTAAGATGAGATGTTTGGTGCCAGAAGATTTTTTTTTTTTATCATGTCCATTGACTGTAAAAAAGAAAAAAAAGTCCATGGTTGACCAGTTTTAAAAACGGCTACCTCTTGTGATTTTGAAGTCAGAGAGGAGGGGCTGGAAGCTGTTTTTTGTTGTGAACTTACCTTTAATCACTGTTGAAATTTAGTTCAGCAGTGCTGACAAACTCTTCCTCCAAGCAGCCCTTAGTCTGCTGCTGTGTACAGATGAGCTGCTGCCCTCCCTAGACAAATTGCTTGGAATAGTTGCATAAAAAGTCATTCATTTTGGTATCCAGAAGAACTGAAGACTTTGACATCTAGCACCACAATCGCTATTTTGGAAGCAAGAAAATGCTGTGACAAAATTGTTCCTCTGTGTGCTGTAATGTTGTTCTAGACACTATGTAGGAAAAGGAGTAAAATAAGATCCTCTAATTGTAACCTGAATTACGGGCTGTCCGGTGGGTCTTGTTAGCCTGAACCCTTGGAAAATTGTGCTCTCGCTCCTCTCCGCACCACCAGTGCACACACTGTCTCTGCCAGGGGTGGATGACATGCCACGAACCTCAAACTCAAATCTCAGTGCTTCTGCTTTTGTTGCCCTTGAATGCCAAGGTTGAAGGGAAGGGTGATGGTTGTTTGCTCTCCTGATACACACACACACTGTTGTATATCGACATCAGCAAACTCTCTTGCAGTAGCTGTTTCATACTTAGGAGCCAGGCAGGTAATAGGGTCCTGTCCCACTGGCAGCACTTTTAAGAGCAGGTAATGCTGCCTGAATCTTAATGTAACACTGCATTCTTAAGACTGTGAAGGATAAGCAGCAGTGTACTCTGCACTGTTCAGATGCTGCTTTTTCTACCAATTTTGTTACTTGCTTCCTTAACTTCTCTTCCCTCTCTTTTTGTGAGAGAGCTTTCAAATAAACATGTCAAGTTCCAAATCATCTGGAGAAATGTATTAGGTTCCCTTTCTGCCATGCCTGTGAGGCTCTACCTTGCAAGCCTCTCCAGGGGGAGGTGTTTGTGGCTCCTTTTTTCCTGAAGAGCAAAAAAGAAACCCTTTTTCTTTCTTCCTGTAACCCTTCCTACCTCGCAGTGATGATGATCACCTTGCTGCAAGTTCTTACACTGCTGTTTTGTCTCTAATAGGGGTTTGCATGATGCTCTGAAGCTGCCGTTGGCTGTCAGATCATGGCATTATGTCTAAGTTGCCCTGTCTTTCTCAGCAGAGCAATTTCTTTGATCTCCTGTCTGGTTTTCTTGCGGAGTTGTAAATGCAGGCTGCTTTCCTCTGTGCTGCATTGTATGACTTTTATTTACACATAGGAAGGAGCTTTTTCTACCTATTCTAAGAGATTGCTGTTATTCCCCTTAGAAATAAAACAGATTTTTTTTTTTATACTGACACTAGAGTGTGAGAAGTAAAATACACTGCAAGTTTGATTTCCATGCCTGTATCTAAGCCCTGAAGTGTGGGAGAAGCTGCTGTTACAGTGTGTCATTGTGGCTCTGTGAACTTGTCAAAGATGGGTCCTATTCCTGTTTCTGCCTCTGACCAGTTTCACACTTGTGGGTATGCTGTCTGTACCTGAATTCTTCCATCTAGAAATTTGGGATTGTGGGAAATACACTGGTTTCTGTAGGACCTGTGGAAAAACACTCTCAAAACACCAAGTTCTGCATCACAGAGCTCCACTAAGGGAAAGGAAATAATTGCTACTCTTTACTAGAAATTACGTACTTGTCTGATTTTAATGGGGTCTTGGTGTTTTACTTGTTGTTGTGTTGACTTTGCGCATACTTCAGCAAACTCGTGTTCACTCCTAGATCTCAGCAGCCCTTCCCATTGGCAGCATGTCCTGGGACAAGTTATTTACAGAAACAAGGTCTATCTCTAAGACCTTGACCTTCATGCAATCCATCTCAGCAGCCTGTCAAGGCTTATTGTGAACATACATCCTCAAATCAATCGCAGACAGGGATCCTGTCGTGTGTGTTGGGTTCTACTCTCTCTCAGCGGCAGGAAGCACTGATTAGCTCTTCCGCCTGCTCCTTCTAGTTGGGCTGCAGGAGTTACTCCTGCACCAAGAGCTGTTCTTCACTCGCCTCGCGTTCATCAAATGGTGGTGTGTCTTGAGAGGTGGCTCTGATAAAGACAAGGCCGGTTTCAGCAAACACCAGAGCGTCTTTATTCAGTAGTCCATTACAAAGAGCATGAGGCTTTCCAGCCTATCCAATGCTTTGAAGAATTTGAGTTCCTTGTGTAATCTGGGAGGGGCGAGAAGTGTGGTTACCATCTGCAAAATTAGCATCCTTTCTTGCGTTAAGAATAGACATACCTAGGCTTAGCAGCAGGCTTAGAAGATCCTGTCTCTTGGGCACCAAAATAAAATTCCAGCCCTCTATTTTAATATTGCCTTCCCTCTTCATATCTTTTAACCCATACTGATGACTACTTTTAAGAAATACTAACTTGATCCTGATTCTTCTTGCTCCTTGGGAAGTCAGGCTCACTCATCTTTGGAGTGGGGAAGTGGAGGTCAGGAACAGCAGATTTACCAGATCTGCCTAGAGAGTGCAGGCCCTACAGGATCTCAAGTAGTCCTTTGGAATAGTACCTGTTCTCCCAGAAGGGTTTGTTTACAGGAGGAGTTTCTGATTTGGGTTCTGTCCTGTCATCCCCTCCCTCCCCCTTCTTGGGAATAGGTGCTCCAGCTCACTGAGGCATAGATTTGCAGTGGCCTACCCTAATACAGGCTACTATCGTTTAGGGGGCAAACTGGAACTGTGCCTGTTACCCAAATTAACCTGCAAAGCTAAGAGAAAGTGCTGAAGGAAGGGTTGCCTCTGCTGATGCTTCTTCTAGAAGGCTGAGATGGTCTTTGTCTTTCCTGTGCGTCCCAAAAACATTTAGAGGCAGCACATGGAATCTTGTCCAGCTTTAGACTGTTTCCTTGAACTAGATAGTTGCAGTGATTTTGGGATAGTGGTATATCTGGCTTTAATCCCTTTTGGAGAACTTGGTAGGGCCTGTTTGTGACACCTTTGAGGCTCAAAACTGCAATGGTGCAGTTCATTTCTCTGTTAATTGTTAGTTGTCAATCACTTATATATAACTGTTAAAACTTCACTAGTGTTGGGCCCAATATACCACCTACAAAAAGAAAAGCAGCTGGTAATGAAATGGTTCAGAGAAATATATATGCCTATAACAAATAGAAAATTCAATTTGAGCTTGTCTGTTTTATTTCTCCAGGATCTCAAATATGAATCAATCTCTCAATGAAAATGGCAAAATACAGCTTCCTGTGGTTTGCTGTTGTAGTATTCCCTGTTCCATTTTAGTTTCTTTTCTGGGAATTCACGTAGTCACCTTTTGAGGGTTATCTGCCTTGCAAGCTCTGCACAGTGAATTTGTTCTCCTTTTCTGTTGTTGAAGAAACTTTTCTGGTATTGCACAGCTGTCAGCATGATATAGTCACGAAGTTTTGGGGGTTTATTTTTTTGGTGGTGGTGGAAGCAATGATAGTCATTTATAAAGGTTCTCTTGTTGTTCCCTAGAATCATTCATCACAGAAAAAGACTCCTTTGCTGGGATGGAGCAGCGTGGCATGTTGCACTTCGCTGCCAGGGGAACACCCAGGCAGAGAGAGGCCACTGAGAACTTTCTATAAAGTACAATTTCTACAAAGCAGGCAAGCTCAATATGAAAATAATGGGGACATTTTTTTCCTACTCTGGTATTTGAAGCTAGCACATCAACCTTGACGTTATTCCTTATGCTAGCCTGCTGCAGAAATGCAAGGTGCAGAAGAAATGGGGAAATGTCTACACCTGCTTGATTGTGCAATTACTGTAGGTTTAGCTGTACTCCTTACTGATGGAGAGCTTTTTGCCTGCAGGTGATTTCCTGGAGGACAACTCTGTGACCATTGTTCATAAGCAGGGAGGGACATGTGTGTATGTACGTAAGTCTTTACATCTATTCTCTATAGTAAGAACTACAGTTGGTGGGATTGGGAGGGAAGATCCCTTTCTTCTTGTTCGTGTTGTCCTTGGTATCTCTTGCTGATAGTCGTGGTGCTCAGTTTGTTTTAGCAGAGAACAGATTTCGGTGCGCTGCATCTCATCTACAGCCAGAGCACATGGTTATGACCTGGAGCTCAACCTAGTTCGGTTTGAACCGGTAAGGCAGATGTTCTTCGCTACTCAGTTTTGGATGGAAGTTAATTCAATACTGTTGGGTTTCTTGGTTGTTGGTTTAGTTTTGGGTTTTGGTGGTGTTTTGTTGGGAGGTTTTTTGGTTTTTTTTTTAAGACTGAGATCATAAGAGTACTGCAAAAAAAAAAAAAGTCTTTAATTGCCTTATTTGATAATCTCGCTGCAATGGTTGGGTTATGTGACCAGGAGTGGAAAGGGTCTTTGTAGCATAGGAATAGCTTATTTCCCTGTGAAATAGCAGTCCCTTCACTTTAACTGATGTTCCTATTTTAGCTCTGCTCCAAGCACTCATCTGCAATCTCTACTCGGAAGGATTGGTTCTCCTTTGGCCATTATTTCCTGCAGTTAAGGCTCTCTGGCTGCTGTTTTTTGCCTGTGGGGAGCCACAAAGTCATATGACTTGTGGAAGGAGCAGAGATAACAGCAAGCACCCATCTGTTCTTCTTTTCCATCCCTTCGGGATGTCCGGGTGTCCCCTGGTTAGAATTCTTCTCCAGATAAGATAGTGGAGGTGTCACTGTGGGGCAGTCAGGTCAGAAAACAATAGTGGGTTGAGTCCAAAAAACAAGATTGATCAGTAAGTACATCTCTGTTGTCAATAAGGGGCAGAGCTGCTGCTCTGTGGAGGTCAAGGCTGGAGCTGTACCCCACATCCCTTCAGCCTCTTCCTCTGACAAACTTCCAGGAGAGCTATCACACTTGCTCTTCAGAAAGCTTGGGGTCAGAAGCTCCACTGAGAGGAAGGCTGCAAGAGCCGCAGCGTGTGTAAGGGCTTTCAAGTCTCTCTTACTTGAGTGGTAACTGTTCTTTGGCTGAGTGGGATGTTCCAGTACTTGTTTTTCTCTGTCTCCTTCATCATCCAGTTGCAGCCGGTGTCTTCGATGGGTGAGTAACAAGGCATTACCTTCAAGCTTATTTCTGTTTTCCATCTTTAAGGTTCATATTGAGCCTTGGTATTCTTAGGTGAAAGACTGGAACATGTGAGCAATATCTGTTTTCTTTGAAGGTGGTGTGAAATTCTTTGTAATTGGAAAGATCTTTCTGTCGCAGAGCGGTAAGGCTCCCATATTGGGAGAATCACTACTGCCAAGGCACTGCGGGATTTTTCCTCTCCCTTCGGAGAGGAGACTGTATGAGTAGGTATTATGCTACTTTTTCACCCGCTGCTTTGACAAATCTTAACTGAACTTAGTGCCATAATGCAGTGCTGCTCGTTTTGTTGCTTAGTCGTGCTTAGAGCAGAGGCCTCTGATTACACAATACACACAGGATTAATCTCTCTGCAGGATGGTGGGCTTATGAATGCTTGCTAGAGCCTGATTTGTCATCCAATATATACGCTAGCATGTCAGCTAGAAAAGTAATCATATCATCAAGATTACAAATTGAGAAGCTTGACTTCATAGCTAATGCTTGTCAGTCTGAACTGCTCAGGCCATGCAAGAAGTGTTGGGGAGGAAAAAAATTGAGCCAAGAAAAACGAAAAACAGAGGGAGCTGGCGGTAGTTATATGTCTTGTGTGAAACTCTCGTGCTTTTGTGGTTTGGGGAGAAGAGAGGTTGATTGTTTTTTTCCTGTATTTTTGTGGAGTTTTTCTTAAAAACTCAAATTAATTTTCAGTAGTCTGTGTTGCCAAAGACTGCTTGGTGCCTGCAGGGAGGTTGGCTTGGGGCAGCCCTGGCAGTCCGAAGGTGGCCGTGGGGGTCTGCAGTGTTTGACGGAGCGCTGTCTGCTTCTTCTGCCTGTCTGCCTCCCCTTTGCTCCTGCTTGAAGCTCACAGAGAAATGAAAAATGTGAGGGTGTGCTACCCTATTCCCCTGACATGCTGCCTTCCAGCTCCCTCTGAGCCACTGCGTGTTCATCTCGGTAAATTTTGTCTTTAAATTGCCTCCTAAATATTCAGAAGATAATGCGATCTCCCTGGATGAGTGTTTTCAGAGTCTGTCTACAAAGGATGTTTCATAAAGTTGATTGTATTATGTGAAAGCTAATGAGAGTGTATTTTTGGTGCTGCCCAGCTGGGAAGCTGACAGGGCATTCCTTGCTTGGCCTCATTCGGCTTTTAAGGACACAAAACCCTTTTAATTTTAGTCAGTGACGCACCCTAAGGCCATACCAAATGATCTTGTGGAAACCAAGTGAGTTATACTGAGGGAAGCCCAGAGGAAGCTCTTTTCAGCTGTGTGCAAAGGCAGAACTGGTGTTTTCCTGTCGCAAGAAGTAAAGCAAGCTTTTGTAGCATGGGATTTAACAGCTCTGCTGCTGGCTGTGGCTAAGGGGAGGCAAGTGAAACTGAGAGCTCATGAGGGGTTACCTAGTGAATCTCATCAGAGATTCCTGCGGCAGTTCCCCCTCCACTGCTTAGAACTAGGGGCTGCTTGTGGTGGGAGTCCATCCGCTCCGCTGCGCATCTCGTGAATTATGGCGCTAGAGATTCCCTTCGTAACCCAGACTTGCGCTTCCTGTGCCAGTTTGCAGCTCTGCAGCACTCGTATGACTACAGCAGCTGCTCCTGCTTTTTATGCTAGATTTGAGGCCAAACAAAATGTGTCTATGGCTGAGGATGGCGTAAGGGTGTTTGTCAAGAGAAATGTTATATTTGTGAGAAGGTACAAGATAGCATGTCAGTGAGACAGATGTCTAAAGAAGACGCAGCTAAATAAGGGTGGCTTGAAGTCCTTTCTCTGAAGCTCTTGTAGTTCTAACTTTAAAGTCAGTGAGGCAAATCAAAATAATGAACCAAGATGGTTTGCCTGCGTCCAGAGCATTCTGATAGAAACAATATAATGTCTCCCCCTATTCAACTTGCATCATCCTATTGTTTAAGCAAATCAAGACAATGCAATTTTAAAATTAAAAAGAAATGTTGTGTGGAAAGTAGAGGCTATTTCAGTCTGAGATGCACTTAGTCATAATGATTGGTTTTATTAGCCTAACTCTAGCAAATGGTAATCAATTTTCCTTACTCAAGACAGTGTTAGCATTCATTTGACCTAACAGGGAATAGCTAGGCACAGGTAAGTGGTCCTTAACGAGGTATTAAATGTAAGTGAAAACGAAACCTCTGGACTTTTAGTGAGGAAGCTGCCAAATCAGGGTTAATTACGAAAAGACTAAAAATGTAATGAGTACTTCATTTCTTCTTTTTTTCCCCCCTCCTATGGTATTCTTATGTTTTAATTGTTTGCAGAAAGTTCAGAAAGGCCTGTGAAAAGGGACACACTCCTTGAGCACTGCATGAACAGACATGCACATACCAGGAGGTCCATGTGTTTATATCTTGCCCTCATGAACACACACTTCACTCACAAACATCAGTGTTTGTGGGCTTGCAAGGATCACAGCTGTGTGAAGAGTTGAACATTTTGCTCCCCAGAAGGTCCTGATTCAGACCTTCATGCTTGCTGGATTTTAATAAAAAGATTTGGGGAAGCTGTTTCAGATGCAGGGAGGTGGCAACATCACACAAAACCATAACAGATATGGGAATTGTAGAGGTGGTTAGCATTTGGCAGAGAGGCAAGTTGCGGGACAGAGTCTCTGAAGGAAACCAGGGTACATCTAAATGGATCTTTAAATACAGGGGGCTGCTACCTCTCTCGTCCTGCTGCAGAATTGTACAGAGTGCACGGATTTGGGTTACAGCTCTTTCAACTCACCTTGGAGTAAATGTACTATAGGAGAGACAGTGGAGAACAAAACCCCAGATAAATGGAGCAGGGTCTTTTTCTTCTACCTCACTTCTCTAAGTATACGCTCTTTGTTAAATACAGCTTGCTGAGCTATAGAACAACTTTATTGTGATCTGGGACAGCAGTTTGTATATTTAGCTGTTTAAAATTATACCCGGAAGTGAGTAGGAGCTGATAAATTATGCTTAGACATCACTTCCAATTATATAGGGGTCTAATAATTGAAATGGAATGTTTTTTTTCTGTACACCTTAAACGGAGCTTTCCTGTTGCATATCTTGCAATTCACATTTCAGCTGATGCTTTGCAAGGTGATATCTGGCTTGTGGTTATGGCAACTCAACTGTGAGGGCTGATACTTGCTATGGATGGATTTTTGGAGAGGCCACATAACCTGTTTGGAGTCTGGTCCTCTTCTGCAAGGCATGTGGGAGAGTTACCAGTGACTTCAGGAGGGGCTTGCAAGTGCTCAGTTAGCACTTGACCAAGGGGTAGATGTCCTAGGCTTAATCCAGTGCTCCCAGGACATATTTCCTGTAGCAAAATCATTCCCTGGCTCTCAAGTTTTTTTCTTCTGTTGTATTCTACAGCAGCTAAACAGCAAGTCAGACTATTGCATAACGTTCTAAGAGCTCTAATTTACTTTTTCTTCTAAGATATTTAAGCTGAGCTGTCAGAATTTTCCATAAGGCAATTAGTTAGCTGGTATTGCTTTTTCTCCTCGGGGATCTATATCACAATGATTCGGTTAAGAATAGAAAATGAGATTATTTTGTGTTCCTTGCAATTATCAGTCAACAACTTGATTTGATATCTACCAGATGTTCTCTCTTGTCTCTTGCTATGTGTCTCAGCCCTGGACCCCTGCTCTGCCTACATCAGCCTGAATGAGCCCTGGAGGAACACAGATCATCAGATAAATGGTTCCCACGGCCAGCCGACATGCGACAGTCAAATCGATGGGGAGTGGTATCGCTTCACTGGCATGGCTGGCGATGCTATGCCTACTTTCTGCATCCCGGAGAACCACTGTGGCACCCATGCTCCCATTTGGCTGAACGGTAGCCACCCGCGAGAGTCGGATGGCATCGTCCCACGCCAAGCCTGTGCCAGCTTCAATGGGAACTGCTGCCTTTGGAATACCACGATTGACGTCAAGGCGTGTCCGGGCGGGTATTATGTGTATCACTTAACCAAGCCTAGCGTTTGTTTCCACGCATACTGTGGGCGTAAGTAGCTGCCAAGATCGCTTTTCTGAAACCCCTTTGTCCCTGTGATGCAGGAGAGGCAGTGAGCATCCATATACCTGAGAGAGGTGGTGACTGGTTTCTGGCTTTCTCACCCAGAAGCGCATCGGGTGGTGTACTGCAGATGGTGGCCTGTCTATAAAAGATGGATTAGACTGCTTCACCTCTAGACTTTCTTCAGCTAGCGGAAATTTTCCAGAGCTGACCTGGCCACGGTGACTTAATCCTCTCTGTGGGCCCTGTGGTTTGTCTTGGCATGCTACCAAAGCCAAAATTTGCATCTCTGACTTACAATAATTAAACAGGTTGTTTCTCATCAGATTCAGTGGTTCAGCTTTCCTAACGTGGCCTAGGTCTGCAGCTAATGGATTAGACATAAGGGCATGAAGCTGATGGTACAGATACAGTATTTTCAGTGCATGCTCAGTGGTTTGTGCTGACAATGTTCTTGTGCCCTAGATTTTTATGACATCTGTGATGTGGTGGATTGCCAGGGCTCCTGCCTGGACACCAGTGACTGCACGTGTTCCCTGGGGACAACACTAGGACCTGATGGACAGACGTGTCTTGGTAAGGGTGGAAGTAACTTGTGTCAGTTACTGATGCTTTCTTTCCCCTTTGGTTCATTGATCCCATCTCAATCCATTGTGTTACAAAGCAGTATAAAAAAAGCAAAAGTGTTCTCAGAAGAGTTTTTCCCCCTTGCTGCCTAGAACAGGTCTTTGATTCTGTAAATAGTTCCAGACCTCTCCCCGCAGGCTGAGATACGACATCCCATGACTGAATACATTCTGGTGCCCCTGGAGCTATGCACGTACGGAGGCGAGGTTTGCTTCTACGTGGTCCAACTGCTGAAGGCAGCAGCTTCGCTGTCAGTAGTGGAGTCTCTTTGCAAGAGCATGGTACAGCCTCATTGGTATTCAGGAACAGCTGTGTAGTCTGTCATTAGAGATTTCTTCTCGTCCACTCTGTTGAATGCTTCTTCCCCCCAAGAAAAGTTTTGCTGGCTTATGTAGGGCTATGCACTCGGCTTCACCATACTTACTGCCCTTGTGGGGCCTTTTTCAGGGCCTGGGGTTTGAGGAAAGCCAAAGGATTAGAGGTCACAGCACATCCTCAGTGGTTCTAGGCAGCATGACAAGGTGGTATTCAGGGGACTGGCACTTGGTGACAGCACTGGCAGAGACTAACGTGACCAAGAGGAATGGGGAGGGTTGTAAGTGAGAGCAGAGAGGGGAATGTGGGCTTCAGGGATTTGTGAGGGAATCCGCGTGAACCCACAGCGAGGGTGGCTGTGGTTGTGTGTGGTGTCAGGAGGAGAGCACCTGGGCTGCAAGGTCGTAGGAAGAAGATGGCCCGTGGGGTAACGCAAGGGGCTGGGAAAGGGTGGCTGTTGAGGAGCTGCAGAGCCACCCCAATCGATAGAAAGAGGTGGTGTGGAGGGAGGAAGGGGTGGTAGTGTTCAGGGGAAGTGGGATCTCATCTTTCTCTTTGAGGCTTGATTTGGTGGAGAAGTTGGAGCAGAGTTGGTCCAGCAGCCTGCGTGGCAGACGAGTTTCTTCCATATGGACTACAGCTGACAAAGCAGGAGCAGGTGGTTTCTTCACACTCCTCTTGTCTGTGGGCATCAGGGTAAGGGACCACAGTCGTTACAATCTGTGGAGAGAGCAGCCTGGCCCTGCTGCAGATTTACACTTGCTCGCACCGATTCTACAGAACGGTTTTGCTAAAGCTGCTCCACATCTCTGCAGCTGAGTGGCTGACTTAGCTCTCTCAGCTAGTTAACAGCATCTACTGGCTGCTTCTCTGCAAGACTTTCAGGCACAGAAGTGCCCTTGACAAGCACCAGTGCTCAATAAATATGTGGCAGGCTCGGAGGAAAGGATTTCCCGCAGCAGGACTCCTGATCCTGTCTGCACATGCTGGAGCTGCCTTCATCCCCCCACGGTCAGGCCAGGCAGGAATTGTGCACCGCTGCTTCTCTTCATGATAACCAGATGGCACAGCACTTCAACTGTAATAATCACACTAGTTTACCTATCCGCAGCCTCTCTTCTTGTATGGCTCACTCATCTTTCTAATGACTTTCTGTTGTGATGAGTAATTGCGCTATCACGTACCTGAAAGCAACTGTGTTGGTCTTCCAGAGAAACCAAGCAAATGTGTATTAGCCTTTCCTATGCTTTTCCTATACAGGGAATATTATTCCTTTCCCAGCTCACCCTAAGAGGGAGCTGAAGATGCTGCAGTAACACTAACCAGCTCTGTCTGTGAACCTCCCTGTGCTAGGCTGACTTCTTTTCAGTACATTATATGTGTCAGAACTGCTGATCCGAAGTTACGTTTTCATTTGCAAACTTACTTAGGGGTTAGTTTAGGTCTTTGACTTTGTCATGGATCCACCAACTCAGTGCATTGCCTTTGATCTCTTGAATACCTGGATCTGTGTTGGACTAAGACATGGTTAAAATCAGTTCAGTGCTTTCCTGACCCAGTCTGAAGAAAACCAGCCTGTGTCGGTGCTGGTTGTCACTGGTGCAGAAGAGCAGGGGGTGGATCTGTGTGTCATAGAGCTTGGAGGACCATCGAGGTGAATTGCTGGATACAGCCCTTGACCAAGCCAAGCTCTAGGACCTTCTGACAGCATCTCTATGCCTTTGCCAGTAGCCCTTTCCCTCTTCACCCTGTGTTTTTAAGCAGCTTTAGTTTTATTGTTAGAAGAGAAAGTGTGGAGCCTGTCACATGTCTCCTGGATGTGCTTCCTGCCCCCCAAAGCAGGGTACCAACCATTTCTTTGGCTAAAAATATTCAATTCATGTCGGTTATGGAAGGAGACACCACCAGCAGCTGCACGCTGCAGGTGCTGTGTATGTGTAGGACCACTTATACCTAAGAGAGCTCATCTCTGACCTGTCTCTTAGTTTTCTTTTTTCTTGGTTTTATGCTTCTGATATCTAGTAAATGGTAACTTCTAAGCTGTTTTGGTGAAACCCCATGTGAACCTTGATTGATAACCTCACCATTCTGGCCTGCCTAAGAGAAATCATTAGTTTTATGGCTCAGCAATAGCAATATCTGTCCTTTCGTCTCTATTTGATTCACTTTTTGCACACAGAGATTAAATCAGGTTGAAGAATGAGAATCTCGGAGATCAAAGTGCCTTTCAAGACAAGGAGGGGAAAAAAAAAAAAAAAGGGGGGCAGCCAGAGAGGAACTTTAGCCTTTAAAACAGAGGAAAGTAGGAGGCGTTTTCAGAGCTTTACCAAGATATTCAAAAGCAGATGCTGTGCTTTTTCCTCAATAAAGACTCTCAGCACCCTGGAGGGCTCTAATCTAGAGCTGAATGCAGCCAGCAGAGAAATGTGACGCAGGTACTCTTCATGGGTAAATTGCTTTAGGTTATAAAAACTCAGTCCAGGCCTATTACAAGGTTATTCTGCAAGTTTTATCCAGAGCCTGCTCCAGGAAGTGTGGGATGCCAGCTCAGGCATTCCTCTTTCTTCTGAGCTAGAAAGGTAGGAGCCACAGCTCTGTGGCAGGCTGCAGAGGAGCAGAGCAGGGAGGGCCATCTCGGGGCAGTGAGGAGCTGAGTCCTCAGAGGGAGCAGCTCAGAACTGAGCTCTTGGTCTCACCTGTAGTACAGAGTGTCTGAGCAGCTAATGGTTGTGGTGGCCTGCGTGGCACTAGCACGAAGGTTAGGTCTCACTGTGGTGAGCTGGCATTTCTGTTCTTGTTTTCTGGGACAGGGATTAGCTAGAACTGGGGCAAGAAACCGAAACAATGAAATTTCTCATGCCATGGTTCTTCCTGGGGAAGCTTCATGGGGTTCATTAAAACGTTTTGGTTTGATTTCAGCTTTGTTTATATACTTACAGCTGTTTTCATTCTTGTGTCTTTATTTTGAAGTAAGGGTTGAATCATTTAAAATTGCTGTAGGATGATTGGCCACATGTAGCAGTAGTGGGTGTGATACAAAACTAGATAGCGTTTATTTTTGATTGATTCTGGATTCACCTAGTTTTGCCATGTAGTAAAGTCATGTTAACTTCTTTTTAATGTCTTTGTGACTAGAGTGGGGAATGGTTTAGGATGAGAAAATAAATGAAAACATTAATTCCCTCAACGTGTGGAACCAGTTTGGAAGTTTCCCAGTGGGATTGTGTCCATCTTTGCTCTGGAATGGCTGCTGTGTGCATGCTGTCTTTTCCCCAGGTCTGCTTTGCTCCTGAGTTAGACACAGCGTGGCAAAACACTCTGCTACTGTCAGTAGATAAGCGGTCTTTAGCATTTAGTGGGATTACTCATCCCTGTTGCCCTGATCCAGGTCATGAGGCTAAGAAAGCCAGTCCACAGTCTGACTAGCACTCCCATGTAGCAGCCCCTTTTTGCCGGCTGTGTGTTTACCAGGGGGCATGTTCTGACAGCAGTTTTTTTCAGATGAAAATGAATGTGAGCAGAACAACGGAGGCTGCAGCGAATTTTGTGTTAACCTGAAGAACTCCTACCGCTGTGAGTGTGGGATCGGGCGCACGCTGGGAAGTGACGGGAAAACCTGTGAAGGTGAGGTTTCGGCTGTCACAGTTTGCTGGAAACGATATAAATCAGTTCCATTCCCTTGCAGCGTTAGTTCTCACTTGGCTCCTTGCCGCTGGGATTAAATGTCACTCATCACTCCTGTGCTTGCCAGTGGCGTTGTTACTGAAATATCCTTCTAATCAAGCAGAGAGGAGTCTCCTTGTTCTCCCTGCCTTGTTCATTTCTGTTAGAATTTGTTTGTATTTATCTCCATGGGGGGAGAGGCAGCAATGGATCTGGAAGATTGGTTGTCCAGACAGAACTGGTTATTGCTTGGAGATGCTGGGATTTGGCTCTGGAGATTTGTATGATAGTTGTGCGTGGGAAGGTTTAGCACTGCTGTTTTTTGATAGCTAGTATTAAGTATGGGGTGTTGTCATGACATTAGACTGGAGCATGAGGATTGCTTAGTGTCCCAGGACAGAGATTGGGGAGAGGGGGTGCCTGTCTGTAAACAGAAGCTAGATTTGCGATTAGGCCTCGTCGTCGTTTAACCCCAGCTAGCAATTAAGTTCCACGCAGCCGCTCGCTCACTCCTCCCTGGTGGGATGGGTGAGAAAACTCGTGGGTTGAGATAAAGACAATTTAATAGGTAAAGCAAAAGTCGCACATGCAAGCAAAGCAAAACAAAGAATTAATTCACCGTTTCCCCATCGGCAGGCAGGAGTTCAGTGTTCTCCGGAAAAGCTGGGCTCCATCGTGCGTAACGGTGACTTGGGAGGACAAACGCCATCACCCTGAACATCCCCCCTTCCTCCTTCTTCCCCCAGCTTTATGTGCTGAGCATGATGCCATATGGGATGGGATGTCCCTTCGGTCAGTCGGGGTCAGCTGTCCCGACTGTGTCCCCTGCCAGCTTCCTGTGCACCCCTGCCCCTTGCTGGTGGGGTGGGGTGAGGAGCAGAAAAGACCTTGACTGTGTGTAAGCACTGCTCAGCAATACATAAATGTCCCTGCCTTATCAACACTGTTTTCAGCACAAATCTAAAACACAGCCCCCTACCAGCTACTGTGAAGAAAATTAACTCTACCCCAGCCAAAACTAGCACAGGGATACGTTTTGACCGTTTGCTTGTTGAAGTAGTTAGTTGTGGGCTCTGCGATGTGCAGCTGCTACAGTTACTTCCCAATGGTGGCACAGGCAGTCTGAAAACCTTTGATGAGTTTAGGCTGGTAGCTTTAAGCAGGGTCTTAAAGACCAACTTGTAGGTTTGATCTGTTGTCACTAACAACGTGCAAACATCTTGGAGCAGAAATATGAAAACCCAGCAAAAATGGACTTGTGCCTGATGTTTTCTGTGGTCACCTGTGAAGAGCACCCTGGCCCCCCACAGATGTTCAGAGATACTGTGGGGCCTCAGAGAAGAAAAAGAGCTATGTATGTGACTTGCTTTCAAGCTATGCAATTGCTAGAACTGAATACATCTGCAGCCTGCACGTAACCTTATGTTAGCTGCTGTGCGGCAGATATCCGTGGTGCAGGGAGAGAGAGGGATTGCCATTGTGTTTTTGGGCTGGACTCCACCCTTCTTTACGGTTCCCTGACAGATGGTTCCAACCTTCAGTTTTTGTCCCCGTTTTCCCCCTTTTCGGTATCACAGCACATGTCCTCTCACTTGATTGAAAATCTCCTCTCTGAGCTCTATTAATAAAACATCATTCATCCAGACAATGATACTTCCCTGTGGAAAGCTGCTGTGCAGAGCACTCCTTAAGTACTTGTTACGTTGTGTGGGGCCAAAAGTGGTTCATATGTTTTGTCCATTCCACATCCAGCACTTAGCTGGTGGGGTGTCACATAAATCAGCTGTGCTATGTGGCAGTTTTTATTCTGGAGCACTGCACTCTTCTGTCAGGGTTGGAATAGTCTGTGCTTGGAAACTAGTTTGCTTCTGCTGTTCCCAAAGTTGGATTTTAGGGCCTTTGATATATCATTTAATCTCCCCGTCTGTAAGAAGGATGGTGCTTTTCATGAGTTTAACACTGCTGCTGGGGATTTTTACAATCTTGTTAGTGAGTTTTATTTCTAAAGATGTGCCCTCAGCTTTGTGAGCCATTAGAGTATGGGATTTACTTGTGAGCCACCTCACAGCTGTTGTTAAAAACAAGAAATGCAAGAGATTTAGCTTTATTACACGAGCTGGTGAGGCTGAGTAGGGTTAAGAGTACCTCAAAATTTCCCATATAATGCTTTACCTATTACTTTGACTCATGTAGAGTGTTCAGGCTGTTGTTTTCCATGCAACATGTAGGATGGAGTACAGAATTTCCATTCTTTTCTTCACATTTCAGTGAAAACCACACAGTCATTTCTGATGGCAGGCTTATGAAGAAATATTTTGTATTTATGATTTTTTTTTTTGTATTATATGTACTGTTGTTTTACTGAGAACATCTAGCAGTATTCATCCCAAAGGGTTAAAAAAATTGAGCAGTGCAGGTTATTCTTAAAGAAAAAAATCATGATACTCTTATTTTCTTTATAATAGCAAGCCAACAACTGGAAATGACCTTACTTGCCTTAGATCTTCAGATCTGCAGAATGTATTTGGATGACCTTTCAGACTCTTTTCTGCAGCTATAGTGGCTAGGAAAATGTTTTACACAAAAATTTGGGCCCTCAGAGAGTTGCCTCACCTGAATAGAAAAGGTGTAAGAAAAGACATGACAAATCCCATAATGAGCTGTGCTGCCCTCTCTCCCCTGTGCTTTAGAATGGGGGAAAATTAGGAGGGGAATGGACCTTACACCATGAACTTGTGTCATTCTGTCCCTGTGATAATATACCTCAGGGTAGCCAAACTCTAAGTCTAAAACACACAAACTAGCAAAACTCCTGCTACACAAACTCCTACAAGCAGAGTTTCATCCTCAGCCTACAAATGGCATGCAGGAATCCGGTACGCCCACCTCCATCACAGCTGGGAAACCCACAGGCAAAGAGCGCATCCTCTTCTCTCTGGGGTTCCCTGATGGGAGTAGGAGCTGGCTACCTGTGAGTCTGTCCTCCTCAAGACACCTCCCCTGCAAATCTCAGGGCTTTAATTCTGGTGGTGACTAAGGGAGCGAGTATGGTTTCACATGGTAGAAGTTTTAAGAGGATTTTTCCCTCCACCTTTTTGAAGTAAGAAACAACATAGTTTAAGAGGATGTCTCAGAAGTTAGAAAGGGCCATGCTGAAGTTTGCCTATTCAGCCTCCTTATGTATGTCAGTTATAGCATGTGATTGAATTTGGTAAGCTTTTTCCATGGAGTTCCTCGATAACTTCATGGTGAAATGACGAACATGGAAAATTGTACAATTAAAAATAGGTTTCCACTGTATTTTCTTGGCAGCATGCTCTCACCGTTCTGTTGCCTTCAAGCTCTGTGTTGATCATACTGTTAGTCAGCAAGGAGCATATGTTGGGGCCTGCGTAGCTGCCACACAGCTGCCCGAGGAGCGGGGTGTGCTAATTTTCCTTTCTTTTGCAGAAATTGAAGGCTGTCACAATAACAATGGAGGCTGCAGCCATACCTGTATTGAAGTGGAAGACACTTACCAATGTGAGTGTCCGAGAGGACTTGTCCTGTCAGAGGACAACCATACTTGCCAAGGTAGGTCAACAAAACCTTCCTGGCAGCCTCTGTCCCCTGGAAGTCAAAAGTATGTCTGCAGGAACTTTTTTTCTTGCTTTTGTTCTGTTCTCTTAGTCTGTCTTTTCCAGTTTGGTTAATGGAGCTTTGTCATTAATGACAGATCATCCAAAACTGAGAGCCTGGAGACATTGCTTTTTTTACCAGGCAGGAGAACAGAGACACAGGACCCAGCTGGGTCCATCTTGCATCACAGGCAGCTTTGGCAGTGTTCACTTACAATTAAGATTGCTTAACATCTCCCATTGTATTGTTCTGCATCAGCTGGGTATGTCTATGGCAAATTTATGCTATTAGTTTAAGAGGATTTTCTTTGAAATTTTCTGGCTTTCAAACTCTGCTTTTAAAATTTCAGCTGAAGTGGTTCAGTCCCTTCCAAGAATGGGGTTAAAGAGAGAGGCCTTTTTTTGCCCAAGTATCTCGGTAGCTATTCCAGTAAGCATTCCTGTGTCTTGAAGTAGGGCACTCGTTTGGATGCTAGGTGTTTCTGTTCTCCCTTGGAAAAGTGCCCAAGACAGCATCTGAAAATTGACTGTTGCTTCTGCTGCATAGAGGCAAGGGCAACAACGTTATCCTTGGAAGACGTTCTATCCAAACTTTACTCCATTCCTGTACGCAGGGAGTCCTCCTTGCTGACTCATTTTCATCTATAGCATGCACATGGAATAAACATGTTCCCTGTTTCGGGTTGCAAGAGCTGAGCGAGATTGCCTTTGCAAATGCATCCAGGCTTCCAGGGTTCAATTTAACATTATAGTAGGGAGCAGAGGATCAGGGAGAAGTTCCTGAGGGCACTGAAAGTTAAGCACAGGGTCTGTAGCTCCTTATGCAGTGACTTTTCTTACAATCCAGGACTTGCACGCAAGATCCTTCTGGGTCTCATAAACCCACAACTAGCTGAGCCCCTGAGGTGCTGTGCAGCATCGTCCAGCCTGTTTGTTACAGAGAAGATGCCTACCATGATCTACTGCTGAAGGGACATTCAGTCAAAACTGTGTGTTGAGGAGAGCTGTGTGGGCATGTGAAAGGCAGACAGAGGTAATGCTCTCTGGTGGGCCTCACCTGACTTGCTTGGCCACTTCTCAGACTTGTCGGGTTCAGCACAAAGCTGGAGAAGACATGCTACTGCCTGGTAGAGACAGATCTCATAGCTCTGCTTGTGTTTTGCCTTGGTGGGCCCATGAAGAACCTGTGTGGTTGCTTTCAGATGTTTCCATGGGAATTTGCTAATGGGCTGGACTTGGGCCATAGCCAGGACAGGATCTAAAATGCAATAAAAGGAAGCCTGTCATGGGCTAATTCACTTGGGCTTTAGATAATGCCAATGAGCTAGTGTTACCTGGTGTGCTCAGAATCTCCTGTAGTCTATGCGTTAGAAGGTGCCCAGCCATCAGTTAGGGGAGCAGATCCAGACTTCATGGTGTCCAACAGGGCAGATATGCCTTAGAGAGGAAGTTGGAATGGTTCTACTTGATGAAATTTCTGCTGCTTAAGCTTTTTAGAATTGCAGGGCACTGTTTTCAGGGGTGAGCACTGCACACGTGGGATTCAGTAGTGCTTATTGCTCCAGCAGAGCCAGGTGGGGAGGAAGAGATGAGGATTTCGAAGAGCTGTGATTATACTTACTGATTGAAGGTCTGATTGATGGATACAGGCCAGAAAAGAGCAATGTTCTTCAATCCTGGCTCCCTGAGGCAACCCCAGCAGGGTGAGAAGGCCATGTGTTTCCCAGCCAGTGTTTCTGCTTCTTCTGAGGCTGCTAATGAGAGCAGCAGCACGGCAGGGTGCCAAGCTGGGGCTTGGGATACAGCATCTCATAAAGCGAGGTTGCTTGTTCTTTTGCATTTCAGGAATTTATGTCCCCACGCAGTGGTCTGCAGATATGAGAGAATATATCTGGAACTGTTACCATGCAATTTTTTTATGGCATCTAATGAGGATTATAGTGGTACAATTAACAGTGCAGGGCAGGCACAGTTTCCTGAAGCAATTGGATCTGCAGCCTATCAACCCACCCCTGCACTGTCTCTACATTCAGAACAAACATTAATAGTTATCCACAGAAATCACAGCCTTGGCTATAATTTTCCTGCAAAGATACCAGCCAACAAAATACTTGGAATTTTGCAGACCATCCTAGTACCCCACCTCCTTCTGAAGTGTGATGGTTAAATGCTTTTCTCTCTTCTCCTATGCCCAAACCTTATGTGCAGCTAAGGAGGGGGTACAATGGTGTAGTTTATTTGTTTTTAGCAGTGATTCAGGGTTCCCCAGCACCAGAAAGCCTGTTCTACTAAGCCGTCTGCGTGAAAAGATGACCCCTGCTCCAAGCAGCTGTACTTTGAAAGGCCAGGGAAGGAGCCACAGGCTGGACAAGGAACATGGTGCTAACAATAGCAGACAGTAAAATGGGCGTTGGACTTGCCACAGAAGCTTCCTACCAGGGTCAGGGTACTTGGAGGCATTGGTGCAAAGCAGAGTTTAAAGCGGTAATGAGGAGGCTTCCCAAGCGCTTACAGGTGCTCTGTGGTGCGTGAGGGTGAAGAACTGAAATGTTTGACTGGCAAAAACTCAGTGAGGCTCTCGGGAGCCTCGCAGACTGGGTGAGCCCAGGGCAAGGATGCAAGAGATGGATGCTGACAGCAAGTCAGGAGAGTGCATCTTTCTGAACGGATGCAAGAAGTTGTGAAAAAAAAGAGGATCCCTCGGCACCCGGGATAACTCATTTCTGCTGGGCATCTCAGTCCTGGCGGTCGGGATGTCATCACTTGCCCTGGAATGACACATCTGCGTATAGTCACGGCTACCTTGTCAGCTCCCTTTCAGCTCCCCCTACGATGCTGTTGCTGGCAGTCTGTCTCGAGGGAATCGGGCCTGCTCACAGCTGAATCACGCTGATGCACATGGTCTCTCTGCTTGCAGCACCACTGTAAAATTGGTAGATCTGAAACACTGTTCTCGGTATCGATTACTCTTCAGCGTACAAAAGTCTAGAGTGCTTTGAATTACGTTACTGGTTACTCTGAGATGGTTAGTATAAGGAGTTTCCCAGAGTGTTTTCCCAAACAGTGGTGAGTTGACTTGAATCAAAAGTGGATCTGCTTACAGGTTTCATTCACTTGTTTCTGTGCCCAGGTGGTGGAGTGCACATGGACAACTCCTGCAATGCCGGAGCAGAGGTTAAATGGGTATCTTCTCTTTCTTCCCCTTTGTACCAATCTAACATATTTAGAAACGGAGATAGCCTGAATCAAATTGGTCCTGAACTTGGGAGAATTGCAGCTGGGATCCAAACTCTCTTGCCCTGAATTACACCTTTATAAAAGCATTACATTTTCTTATTCATTAAGGAGTCACTGGAACAGTGAAGCTTTAAATCCAAATTGACACAATCAGTTAAAGGATATTAATCTTGGCATTGCACGGTGTTCTCCAAGTCCCTCTGTCTCCTTGTGAGCTTTGCTATTTGACATGCTCGGTTATTCCTGCTTGCCTTTTACTGCGGATGGAGGAAAAGTTAAGGTAATTCTTAGTTCTTTCATTTTCTGTTCTAACCCAGCAATGTCATTATGAGAGCACATTGCTTTGGGCACACCGCATACATTCACCTTGAAAAGATCAAGTTTTAATAAAAAATACTCCCTGCAGGTACACAGTAGCTGTTAGAAATACCTTAGCTGGGACATGAGAATTTTTTTAAGGTGGGTAAAAGGCATGTTTTAGCAGTGTGCCTTGTATCCAAGATCCAGAATCCTGGATTGTATAATTAACTTGATTGAAATTAAGGGTAGGCAGATCATATGAATGTCAAAGGATTGGGACTGTAATTAATTTTAGGAAAAAACTTGGGGAACTAGTGTATTTGCAAAACGTTTTGTCATGTGTTTTTAAAATCTGATAAATGTAAGTTCTGGAGGAGGTTTGTTTTTCTGGCTGAGAAGAGACCAGAATATATGCACCAATATGCTTGTCCTGTATCTAACTGAATAGATACGTATACACCCAAGGGATGTGTGTACAGCAATTACTTTTTTATTGAGGGTTATTCCCTCTTCTTTCCTTTTTCATTTTGTCCATTCTCTACATTTTTTCTCACTTCTTACGTAATAGAATTTTAATTTTAAAAAGTTCACATGGAGATCTGTATTAAAATTCAAAGGTTGGAAGGAGGTGGAATGAGTGAAGTACTTGGGTTTGTTTGCCAGAGTTGGGATTATTGCTTATAAAAAAATTATTATGGCATTCTGAGGTGCTTCCATTTTAGCTTAGCATCTAGATGGAATTACCCTCCCTTATTTTGACACGTTTTGGGCTTGATGTAAAACCTGATGAAGAGTCTTAAGAAATGGCTTTGTCTGGGATGCTGTGAATTTGATATCCATAGCTGAGAAGGGCTCTTCCCAGGACACAGCAGTGCAAGAGATATTAATCAAACCTGTACCGAGTATTAAGTATAGCTGGAAATACTGCATAGCTAAGTTTCTGCTGCAAGTATAGTGGTCATCTTCTTTGTCTTTTGTGGCGTCACTGTGCCAGGAGAATTTGGGGCAGTGGTAGCTCAGGAGGTTGTGTTGTGTAGATGGGAATGTAAGATAGGTACTAGATTACTGTGGTTGGATAGTACCATAAATGTAGCATATGATTGTCCTTTCCCTGCAAAAGTAATTGGTATCGTCCTTCCCCAGCTCCCTGATACTAATACTCCCTGATAGTTTTGTAGTGCGGACTGTTATTCTGGGGACTTTTCTTGTAGTTCCAGTGCTGTGCAAGTCCAGCTCTATTGAGGTGAGCATCCCAAAGGACCTGGTTGGAGGCCTGGACCTTTCCCTCATCAACACTTCCTGCAAAGGAGTATCCAATGGCACTCACGTCAACATTCACTTCTCCTTGAAGTCCTGCGGCACTGTTGTAGATGTAGGTATTGCTGTCCTATCTCTTGGGATCACTCAGATTTGGGGACTTGGCTATGGCTTACTTGGGGAATAAAGTTGATTTAGCTGTACCATCAGAGCAGTTTCCTGTGTTGCCATGCAGCTGGCCAGAGATTAGACTTGGGGTAGCTTGCCAAAGTAGGAGAGCTTGTTCCATCTCCTCTCTAGTAGTGTGCATCTGTCAGCAGGGGCACTGCTTTCTGCTCACCCAGCGCTTCACAGAGGCAGTTTCACCATCATTCTGGTGCAGAAAGTGCAAGTGGTGTCACGCTTCACCCTCCCGTTAAGACAGAATCTGGTCCCCCGGTAATGTTTCAAAGGTTATACTGACAAAACCGGTCAGGAGCCAAGAGAGCTTATCTTAGCAGATGGGTAGCATTGGAAGCAAATTCCTGTGCTTCATGCCAGGAGTACAGTGCACCGAAGTTGACACCAAACTGATAGAGGCCCTTAGGTTGCAGGTAAGGATGAACATCATTCTGGTTGCAGCGTATAAATTCACAAACTGTACTTTCAGTGGCTAGTTTATGTCTGAGTTTCCTAAGCACGGTAAACTCAGCTGCTAGTCTGAACTAGGGGAGGTCTTTCTCAGTGATCTTCCCTTTCCCTTAAACTCCTTTCTTTACTGCAGGTCATAAATGATAAAATCATTGCCACCAATCTGGTGACAGGCTTGCCAAAGCAAACTCCAGGAAGCAATGGGGACATCATTGTCCGTACCAGCAAGCTGCTGATCCCGGTGACCTGTGAGTTCCCACGCCGGTACACTATCTCTGAAGGTTATGTGCCCAACCTCAAGAACTCTCCCTTGGAAATCATGAGCCGCAACCAGGGCATCTTTCCGTTCACTCTTGAGATCTTCAAAGACAAAGACTTCGATGAACCCTACAGGGGTGCTCTCCCCACCCTCAAGCTTCGGGACTCTCTGTACTTTGGGATTGAACCTTTGGTACATGTCAATGGACTAGAGACACTGGTAGAGAGCTGCTTTGCCACTCCCACCTCAAAAATCGACGAGATCCTGAAGTACTACCTGATTCAAGATGGGTGAGTTCACTGTTCCCTCTTTTGCTGGCTATTAGATGGGAATTGGCAGTGGGGCTAAGTTACATTGCCTGCGTGACATAGGAAACGCTACCGCTTCTCCACAGCAGCCCATCTCCTGTGTTCCTAGCAATCACCAGCAGCCAGGCCATCAAGCTGAAATCACCTGTCCTGTCAAAAGTGACTGGGAGAAACAGTGGGAGGCAGTGAAAGAGGTTACTCCAAATGCAGCCTTTATAGGACATATTTCCCTGTAACTAGCCTTGTGGATAATTGAGTTGGCTCCTGTAGAAAAGATATCCTTCCTGATATCCTCTCTCTGCCAGCCTGCAGAGTGCCAAACCGATTGGCAGAACCCCTCAATGGCTGTGTGCCACTGCCACCCAGCTGCCACAGCAACTGGAGCAAGTTTCTTAATTTTCCTATAATGGCCTTATTATAGCATGAGCCAGGAGTCTCCATGGCTGGTCCTGTTTGGAGCTCCAGGAGCTCCCCTTGCTTTGCGCTCCCTCTGATGCCTGTCAGTACAGTAAGCTTAAGGTCCCTCAGTTTGGCTGTAATTTTCTGAGGTGTTTGGGTTTAGTGATCTTTCCAGGGTATGCTAGTAAAAAATTTGGGGTGTATCTGTGGGTTCACTATTACAGGTTTTGTGTCAGAGATTTGGGGAGCCGTGCTGTGGGCTCTGCTGTGGCTCCTAAGATGACCCCTGTTTTCGGACACTTGTTTGGGTGCTAACATGGCAGCGCCACGGTGCAACGGTGCTGTGGAGTGTTTGTATCCAGCAGTGCCTGGCAGCTTAACCAGATAATGCTGTGGAAATGTCACAGTTGTGAACAAGTCTGCTGTCCTCTAGGGAGGAAAGTTCTAGCTGAAGTAATATCTAAGACATACCCAAGTATCGTAGCCCAGCAGTCAAGGGCCTGTGTTCATACAAGTCCTATGTTCTGTCTGCCAAGCCATGTAATGAGGAGAACAATTATTTCCTCAGCTGCCATGCTAAATCATACACTGTTACAGCTGGTGATGACAAGTCCTATGTGATTGTCTTGTAGCAAAAGGGTCCTGCAGAGTACAGAACACAGAAATACTTTCCTGTCCTTCTGACAAAGGTTTTGGCATTAGCTTGCTTTCCCTCCATCCTAGGCTGCAGTTCTTCTGTGCCTGACGCTTATGGGATTTATAAGCAGATTTGTAATGGAAGGATTGATTTATTGACTCTCTGGCTTGGCTGTTCCTGTGGACTCTTCACAGAGTCAAGGCTCCAAACATTCACTCGTTTCCCACTATGAGTGAAAATGATGGGATTCAAAACAGTTGCCAAAACCTGAGCCAAATAGAGAAGGGAGAAGGCAGAAGATGTCATCTCTTGAATTCACCACAGCACTAGTTTGAGGATTTACGGCACCAGCAGCCCCTTTGGTACTGTTATCCTGCAGAGGGCATTAAAACTTCACTGATGGGAAAAGTGGGCTGGAGCTGGCTGGCTGGAGGCTCATCCAGCCTGCTCCGATCTCCAGCCATCTGCAGGCCCCAGTATCCCCAGACACGCCAACCCCCGTACGCCGTGCTGTGTTTAAACTGAACCGCTCGCTTAGACCAAAGGCTAATATGTGCTATTGAGCGAACTGGAGTTCTTTGTCTCTCTGTGCGCTCACAGCAATTAAAAAGTAAAATTAGCTGAATACACTGCTGATTTGTCCCTGCTCCAAACGGTTCTGTAATAACCCAGTTTCCTTCCACCAACCCAGCCCCAAAAGCCCAAGGCAATCAAGATGGGATTTTTAAATCAGTTTGCTTATGTAGGATCAGACTTGCAACTGCAGCTGCCAGAGGGAAGCACTATTTAAATTTGAGGGGATATACCTTAGACTGAGGGATGGGAAAATTCCCTCTCCTGCTTTCTTCCCTGTTAATTCCCTGCCATCTCCAGTTGGCAAGAGGTAGGATCCTTTTTCTGTGGGACTCCTCAACCCACTCCCTATGCTGATGACCATACTGGAAATCAGGATTTTCCCAGATCCCTCCCTGTTGTCTCTGTAATACCCTGTACTGCTCCTACACAGCCAGCCAGCCCCAAAGCAGCTCTCCTGCTTCTGATCTTATTCTTCTTTGTCAAAACAAAAATAAATAAAAGGCATTGACCGATTGCACTAAATACTGCTGTGCTCTGGGACATCTAGAGCAAGGTCATGTCACTGAGGGCAATCTGTTGTAACCTGATGTGGTCAGGAGCTGCGATTTATCTGAGCATGATGTGGTTAAGGTAGTTCCATTGCAAGGCTCATCTTGTTACACCTCGGGCTACCCCTCATTTGTAGGCTGAGGTGGTTATTTTATTCTCCAAGCCCTCCTTTCTACCTTGCAACCACCCAATAAGAAGGTCAGAGCACAGCTCCCATAGTACAGCCACTCTCTGCTCCTCTAATGCTCTCCCACATCCAGCGCAGGAAAGGGTTATTTTCCTCATATCCTGACCAGGGTCACTCATTTTCCTTCCACACCTGTGCTCCCTGTCCCTTCTCACGTTGCCAAGATGGGATGCAGGGTCTGGGGGTTTCCTAGGAGTGTGGGACATACTATGGCCCTACACACAACGCAAAAGGGCTTGATCCTGTGACTTGGGAGTTTTCTGAGCTCTTCCTGTCATGCCACAATGCATTTGTCAGGACCCTCTGTACAATGTACTTTGGGGCGTGGTAGAGGCTCCACGTATCCCTGGTTCCTCCTTGTTGTTCTCCCATTTTCTATCTCCCTTGCTCCAAACCACTAGGTTTCGGGCCATCAGTGTGGAGAACCTTTGGAGAACCTGGGATTTAGCAGTCAGTTTGAGCCAGCAGTTTATATGCTCACAAATGAGGACATGCCTATGAGTAGACTTTATGGCCCCAAAGCTTGGCCAGTCAAGACTTAATGGAAAGTCTTTAACTGTCATTCTTTACAATCGGATGCCTTCAGGAATGCTACTTTTAAAAGCAATTTTGTCCTAAACAACTTAATAACATCCAGTGTTTGGCCTCAACGGGGAGGAATCTATGTCAACTTTTGTAGAGGCACAGTGTTAATTTATTAGTTCCCCTTGGATGATTTTTATGTTTGCCTCCCAGGCAAGTTAACTAGCCAAGCGCTGCAGACAGGATATCCCTTTAGACCGTAACCTCCCCTGGCTGAGAAAACCTACAAAGATACAGAGTGGTGAAGATAATGCTAGGATCAGACCAGTGCTGAGTTCTCCTATGAACATACACTGCTCTACTGTACGTAGCAGAAGGACAATTCTGGGAGGAATTGCAGTAGGCTGCCGCCCACGGAGCAGAGTCAGCCAAAACGTGTAGAGATTTCCAAATACACGTTCTAGTGAAAGCAGAGCTACGTATAGATGGGGGGTTGCTGCTCTTTGATAATTAAACGTGTCAAACGTGAGCATTTCTGACAATGACTTGCATACTTCTGATATAAAGATGGAAGCTAAATGTTGCTGCAAGAGTAGGACTTTCAGCAGTCACACCATTACCTCTTGTCTCTTCTACCACCACTTTTTTTTTTTAATATCTTGCAAAGTCCACATTTCTGGAATTAACTTACTAGAAAGGACAATCTGCATTATAATGCAATATAACAGCAGCATCGGGGCCTCTCAAAATGCCTAAGGCTTTGCAATAGGCAGCAGTAATTATCAAGTTACCATAACGTTTTGTCGTGCTGTTTCTGTCGAACTCTAAATAGGCTGTAATAGTTTCTAAATAGACTGCACTTGAAATGTAAGTTTTTATAGAAGTAGTTGATTTTCTTGCGGTTCTGTGACCTCTTGCATGACTAGATAGTGGATAGATGGAGAAACTGAAATTACGAATTTTAGCTCTGGTGAATTTGAGCTGTCTGACCAAGTCCAGCAGGAAGAAAATTGTAAATGACATAAAACAAAGTAGATCTTGATTTTTGTGTTTTTCATCATCTGTGATATTTTAGTGAAGTGGGTAACAGCTGCTTCATTTTAAGCATGATTTATGTGCATATATATGTGTATACAGAAAGTACAGAATACATTCTCTACTGTGTAACAGTTTCGTTGAACACTGCAGACTGTTGCACAGGAAGGTAAAATGAGGACAAACTTGCCTGCAGCTCTCTGGCAGTCCCTCTGCCGAGGGGACTGGACCACGTCCTGCCAGCTCTCTGCTGCTGAGCTGTTCTTTGTCTGGAGATGCTATTATCATAGCTGTTTTTTTTCCCCATCATTCCCAAATTTTCTCCTGTGGCCAAAGAGGAAGTAACATGGATGGTAGCTTAGCTTGAGAGAGCCAAGCCCTCCTTTCCTTTCTCTGGTTAAATAGGTTGGGATGGTTTTTTTTCCTTTCCATTTCTGGGAAACCCATTAAAGCCTATCCCTCTGCTTTCTGCAGCTGCGTTTCGGATGATTCGGTGAAACAGTACACGTCAAAGGACCATCTTGCCAAACATTTCCAGGTTCCTGTGTTCAAGTTTGTGGGCAAAGACAACAAGGTAAGCTCAAAACCCACCTCTTAGATAAATGCATCAGCCCTGATCCGACTTGAAGAGTCTCGGCACAGAGTTGGCCATATTAGAGTGCGAAAGGGAGGAACGGCTGGCCCAAGGCAGATGCTGCTATACCTGTTCCAGCAGTTGTGTTGTTTCGGTGCCTGACACAGGTACTTTAGGAGAGAGGGATAAAAACAAGTAAAATTAAATGAAATTTGAAGGGCAGTTGTGGAACATCAAGGCCATAGCATGTTAAAATCATTGCTGTTTCCAGGGTAGTCTTAGTGGCCCCTTGCATGCTGGGCGAGAGAAGTGTTCCCGGTCACCAGACAGAAACTCGGGGAGTTAGGCATGTTACGCAGTGCCTTATCTTTAGAACGGGACAGTCTATAGTTTTGGATCTCTTCAACCTTTTATCTTCTCTATCTCTTGTGGGTACAGATGCCAGGTTTCCAGATAGAAGGCCACCATACTGTTTAATTCAATGTGAAATCAGGCCATCCAGGCTGGTGGCACTCAGGCAGAAGCTTTGTAGTGAGAGGACAGTTGAAGGATAATGCCATTTTCCTAAAGCAAATAGCTTTCCTTTTCTGTGACAGAAGAAATCGGATCTTTCAGTCACTATTGTTATGCTCAGCCATTGCTGCTTGCTCCAGAAGGCATAAAGCTGTTGCTCTGGCTCCTGAAGAGCCTCAGTAGGGTTAAAATGGATGAGATCTTTCAAAATTCAGAAACAAATTTCGCTTGGCTGTCTGATTGTTACTGCTGCCTCCAACCTGCATCTTCCCAGCCTGTGCAATGGATTTTGCTTCAAACCTCACCATTGACCAAACATTCAGAAATATTTGGTTCCTTAATTGCTGCTTGCAGGGATCTTGCTTACTTTCCTTGTCATGTAGAGGGCAGGGAGCAGCAATCCCGTCACTGTCTGCCTTTACTGTGCAGGAAGAAAAGGCAGCTGCCTCCCTGCCCTTTGCATTCTCCTACTCCCCTCAGCTACTGGTCTTAGCCCCTCATCAACCTGCGTTTCCCTCCTTTGCCCCTCGGTCTCCCAGCTTCCTGTTTTCTCAGCTCATGTCAAATTCTCTTGCATGTTTCTATCAGCTCATCTCCTTGTGAGGCTTCACGTGTCCTTCGCCTGCTTCCTACCTATGCAGCTCCTACCAGTCCATGTGAGGTCTTACAAGCTTATTTCTGGCATTTTCATCTCTTCCTCTGGAGGATCATTTCATGCCTTCATATTCTCTGTCTAGCCCTTGGCTAACACGCAGATGCCATGCTCTGATACCTCAGCCAGACGCTCTGGAAAACATGCACTCTCCTGGGCGCATAAGAAAACAGATGGAGCAGCCAGTTTGGCTGTGGATGGTGATGGTGGATATGGACCTTGTTGGTGCAGGGACGGAAATGTCTGTACCGTGGGAATGGTGTCGCTTGTGCTCTGTGAGAGCTGGCAGCAGTGCCAGTCTGATTCCCAGCGCTGCGCACTGACTTGGCCTGCTGTCTCACCACCTTCCAGGAGGTCTTCTTGCATTGCCGCATCCTCGTGTGCGGGGCGCTGGACGAGAGCTCTCGCTGCGCCCAGGGCTGCCGGAGACGGATGCGCAGGTCAGCTGAGACGGAGGAGGAGGAGGAGGAGGAATCTGTTCATGTGGCAAACCAGATTCTGACAGGTGGCCCCATCAGAATCGACTTTGATGACTAACACCCACCCACTGGAACAGTCACTCTGCCTGAGACCGACCTTCCTTATCAACGCCTTCTTTCATGGTTGTTTGAGAAACAAGAGGTATTTGGTAAAGCCCTTGAACCTCAGGACTTGTTTCCCTAACCGCGTGATGATTATTTGTGAAGTATGTTTGGCACATGGGGCAGCCCTCTGAGTGCAACCCGGACTGCAAAACGGTTTGGTTTCACCTGCGTTTCTTCCCAAAGACCCCTCAGTTGCTTTGCAGGCCTGAAGCGTTACCCAGCTTTGTCTTTCCCTGCATCCACCTGCAGGCTCCACAGGACTGTTCGTCCTTGACTGAACAAATGTTATTCAAGCCCTTCTTTCATCAGACATTACAAATAGTATTGTAGCTGAACGTGTTTTCTGTGCAGTTCTGTGAATGATGCTGAGGCTTTTGGATGTGCTGAGATTTTTGGATGACCGTTAATAAAAACATGTATAAAAATATGTATCTTGCAATGTGTAGGTTCCTTGGTTGTCATTACAGGCAGCCGAAACTCAGATCTATCACAGGCACGTTGAAATGTTGTTTTTAAATAGTAAAAGGTTTAATAAAACTTCTTTTTTTTAGTGTCTTTGATAATTGCATGCAGTTTAATAGTGTTTCCCTCTTGTAATTTAGTGCCTCTTTATTTTTCTCCCTCTTCTCTCCCCACCAATAAATGTAGTGTCTTTCATAAGTGCTATAGCACCTTGATCCTAAGAAAAAGACCATTAAACGTCTATAAACACCCCCCTCAAAGTGTGCCACCACCAAGTCTTTGTTTGAAAGTTGTAATGCATTTCCCTGGTCTAGAGAGGCTGTGGCTCTGACAAAGGAATTAGAGGAAGGCACATGAAGTATTTATAGCAATCATTTGTAATGTGGGTAGTTGTCGGGACAGGGTTGTCCCCAGTGAGCCTGCTGACAGGAGACATGGCAGCGCTGTTTGAGTGACTGTGTGCGTTTGCAGTCCTCCTGGTGGGTGAGAGCTGGCTAGGGACACAATTACTGGTGACGGTGGCGATATCACGGGTTGTCAGGAACCCCTTTGGGCCATCAAGCTCCTTCCAAAGCAAATATAACGCATGATCAGCTCGGGTTCCTCTGGGCTTTGTTCAGGAGCAGGAGTGCTGTGGGGTGAAGGATTAGAAATGTGGGGTGAAAGGAAGGAGGCAGAGTGAGGAGTGAAAGACAAAGTGGGAGAGGCAAGGCTGGAGGGTGAGAGAGGAAGGATCCATCCCCACCGTTGGCTGTGGCACCACAGTGTTTTCATGAGGTTTTTTGCAAGAAGCTTCGCAGTGTGCAGCTCTGTCCTGTGTGTTTGGAGGTGCGGTGGAAGTGCCCCTAGCCTGCATAACCCATTTTCTACTTTGGTTGGAAGCAGCCAAATTGCTGCCAAGTCCAAAATTTGTTGCTGCTCTCAAACGGATGGGGAGTCCGTTTGAAGGGACCGTTTAGAAGGGAGTCACAAATCACCTCAGCAACATTCCATTTCAGAGTTTTATTTCTTCTGGTGAGCAAGATTCCGGTGAGGAATCGGCATTTGACGGGCTGGGAGTTTCATGATTTTTCTAAATGGCTTCATGGCTGCTTTTCCAATTTGGGAATATGTGTGCACACCTGTGTTTTAGAATAAATGAAAATGTTTGTATGATGATCAGTAGGCGTAAGTGGAGGGACACTTTTCCTGTGTTATCTAACCATATGTGAAAGAAAAATAAATGAAAAAGCCTCCTTCTTGTATTGCTGCATGTCTCCTTCTGCTGATTCATGTCTGCATTAGGACCACACAGGCAATTTCCTGCTGTCACTTCTTTGTTCAGGCAGCCCCTGCTAAATATACTTGTTTTGGTAAAACAAGAGCTGGGAAATTAAATGAATTAGCTAGTGCCTTCTGGAGAGGCAACTGGTGTTTTTTGTTCGTGTGAAAGGGACGTGGGGGAGTGGTGGAGGGAGAGGTTCATTTCCTGGCTCATTTCAGTTATTGTGCACCTTACTTGGTTCTTCCTGACAGTTCAGATGAAGCAGCCTTTCTGCTCTGCAGCTTTTTAGTTAAATAATCTGGAAGAGTAATGGGGAGGAAACATTGGTCTGCCTGGCCACATGAATGGAGCAGTCTGGGAAGGTGTTTAGTTTGCCCTGCAAGCAGGATAGTAGGTCTACTGTCTGCCACTGCCCTGTGGCCATTCCTGCTCTGATGTGGAGGGGATGGCTCCTAGGTCCAAACAAAACCATTTTTCAAAGTCTTTTAGCTTGCCCCAGTTTACCTCTTGCTTCCATCTGTCGTCTTTGTCAGCATTACACCCTGGACATGAAATTGAAGGCCAAACTCATCTGAGAGCCAAGGGATTTGTTTGTCTGTTTAATTTAGTCTGCCATACCAGAGTGGAAGCAAAATACACTGCCTAAGCAGGCAGTGTGTGTGCAAGGAGGCAAAATACCTGACCAGCACTCCTGAAGGTCTGGCCAGCACTGCCAACCATAGTTCAAAGTCTGAGCTGCCTCAGTGCTGCCCAGCGTGTGCGGTTGATGTTCTAGCTGGTGTCGCCTCATTCTCTCTTAGGGTGTAAAGTGAATATTTGAACATTGGATGTCCAGGAGTAAACACCTACTACCTGCTGTCCTAGTCCTTGCTTTTATGTCCTTAGTGGAAACAGAGACATTGCTGTTTGGGGAACCATTATTCAGAGAAGGCATACTGGCCGAATGGGTTGAACATCAGCGAGGGTTGCAAATCATCCTGCCAAATACACAAAGTCAACAGAAAGCCATCGGGTGAGCACACTGTTCCGGAGCAGGGTGGAAGTGAAGATGACCCAAGGTTTGCGCATTGACCTGGAGAGTCCCGTGATCAGCTGCTTCAGTGACTGTACGCCACTGGGTAGCAGGAGTGATGAGGAGTGGAAGCAATTTTTAGTTTGGATGCAGAAGTTTTGCCGTAGTTCATGTGCTGATTTTCTCCTACACAGGATTATCTGGTGGCTTGCTTGAGTCGTTGCCACCACTTGAAGGTTCCAAAGGTTACTTGTGGAATGGCATTTTTCAGATTACCATAGTTTAGCTTTGTAGTTAAAAATGCGCTTAGTCAGTAGCTGCCCTGCATGCAGCAGTCTGTAGTGTTTTGGGGTGGATGGTGGTCTGCAAGTGTGAAGAAATTACGGTTTAGTATTAGTGATGTCTCTGCATCAGTGTCTGGATAGAGAGATTTTGTTCAGAACCCTTCAATCGCTTTAGTGTGTATCATTATCTGTCATCAGTTGCTTGGCCTGGCTTACATCTGGTGTCCCTTGAACTATAAAATGCTTTAAGATATTTGCCAGCCAGCTGGCTATTGAGCGTTGACAAGATAGATTTTTTTTTTTTTTTTTAATTTTGCCATTTAATCATAAGAATATGCTCACATTTAAAAACTGGCAACAGGCACCATTTCACCAACAAAATACAAAGTTTGGGAAGTGTCTGGAATGAGGAATGTTTCCTTCCCATCCCTAGCCAGAAATATATTGTTCTTAGATAATAACGATTGCCTGTCCAGCCTCATGCTCTGATAGACGCACACCGCGATGAGCCTTGGCAATGCGGTAATCACTCTCCAGTGGTATTAGCACAGCTAGGAAAGGATGTCATTGCATCTGGTCAGTGTAAATTACGGTCCTCCTTAATGGAAAACATCCCAGTACACCTCATGCCTTCACTTCTGTTTTCCTGGTCTTAACACCAGTGCACTGTTGTTGTTTCAGTCTGAGGCCAGATGAATGTCTCATTGCTGTTGACTGTAAAGCAAAGATGACCGGCAAGAACCGGAATACGGGGCTTCAATGATTTATAGCTCCGTGCATACATTTAAACACAAACTAGAAGAAAAGTAACTAAGACAGACTCTCCATTCTTGTTAAATCGCCCTTCTGTAGCCTTAACTTTTCTGTGGCAGATGGAAGAACGTAACCATAAATATGTTTGCAGAGACACTGAAGTATTTACATGGCATGGCACACGCACCCAGTAGCAACTTCCTTTCAACAAGAAACACAGATGAAAGCTGTCTGCAAATGTTATATGTAGATGAAATTACATATACTGCTTTAAATTCTAATTTTGCATGCAGTAAAAGCTCCTGATAGCAGATGGAAGTTTTAACCACATTTTAGAAAGAATGCCGTATGAGGCTGATCGCTCTTCCGCTGGCAGTATCTCTGCCCCGCAGAGGTAGCATGTAAGCCCTGCCTCTTGACAGATAAGCCTTCAGGATTTTGAATATCTCAACCAAGGCAACTGCGAGCCTCCTGTTTCCCTCCTGCAAAAGATGGAGGTGGCTACCCAGCCATTTTGTGTAAAAAGGGATCCTAAGGGAAAAGCTTTGTTAAATGATATCGCTGGAAAATAATTAAATAGATCTGGAGGACACTGCAAAAGAAAAGCAGCTTCCTCTCCAGAGACTGTGGGAGAGTGTTGTGATTTCACGTCTCGCACACTGTGTCCCCTTCTGCCCAAAAATGAATTGTGTCTGTATCACAAACATTTAAAAGTCCTTCTCATGCTTACCAAATCCCCAGATGTTTTAAATCGTTTTAGGATCCATCAAGTATTTAAATAGGCAGGGTTGCCAGGGTGTGTAATGCTGGGATGGAAAATGTTAGGGATGGGTGTGAGCAACATACTGAAAGCAAATTATCCCTCTTCTTTGGTCTGTCACCCGTGGTGGAAAAATGTAAATAGTGTGTCTATGGACTGGGATTTTCAGGGGTTGAAGAAACCTGACACCTCACACTGCAAATTAGAGAGTTAAGGGGAAGCTAATACATGTGTGTCGAAGGCAAACAAACAAGTAAAGCCCCTTGTTTGTAACCAGCACTGCATCCTGCTTGTCTGTACAGAAAATTGGCATCGGATCGTTCAGGCTGATGGACTTGGAAAGGGGTAGGGCTGTTAGAACTGCATCTGTGGTGGACAGCAGGCATCACTGCCCTGTGTTCACGGGCTGTCTCCCCTTTCGTGGCCCTCTGCCCAAAAGCTGTAGTCGATGTGTATTGCTTGGCCCAGGTCCCCCTATCCTGTGCTAGGCCAGAGGGCTGATAGAAATCACTGTGCTGAAGTGCTGTGTCTGAGAGGGGACGCTTGGCAGCGGGCTCATGGAGGCCAGGCATCTGCTGTTCCTCACAATTCATCTCGTTCCTCCTCGTTGCAAATGCAGGCGCTCCTTTGGCTGTTCATGAAGGGCCGGCAGCCCAGGGTCCAGACGGCATTGAACACTGTGTCCGCGACGGATTCACAAGCTATGGAGAAGGAAAAGATCAGGCAAGTATTCCATAACATCTGAGGGCTTGGTGGAAGCACCCTAGCCTGAGCCCTGTGCCCAGTTGTGTGGTGTTTGCAGTTGGAAGTATGGGCTGTCTTTTTGTCTCTGGGTATTGCATTTATGTAATTTCAAGGTTCCCTTCTGCTGAACTTAGGGCTCTCTTCTCCCTAGGGGGGCATCAATCTGGCACTAACTTCTCTTCCCCCCAGCCTCTCTCCCTTCTTGCCTCTCAGGTTTTTCTTGTTGATGGATCATGTGGGGCACTGCACATAGCACTGTTTACCAAGCAGATTTCCCAGATCATCTCCACAGTACTGTCTTTCCTGGCTCCCTTTCCCCTCAGTTGCCTATAGCTACTACTAACCAGCCTTTTCTGCTTTTTGGGAGTTATAATGTTAGCTGCAGCCAGCGTGAAAAATCCTAACGTGGTTGTAACAGTAGAACTGTTGATACAGTCTGCCTGATTAATAGCTCCTTACTCTTCCCAAAAAAACAAGCCCAAAACTGCTTGTCAGTACAGAAGTAGGCTAATACTGGGTCTCTTAGGGTTTACTCAGTAGCACTAACATTGATTGCTCTATGCGTGATAGGTTTGGGACTAAGACTAGGTTTGTCTCCTCCCATCTCAGTCTCTCTGACCACCTCGCTTTGCTCCTGCTGCTGTAGCAGTCTGCTCAGCGGGCAGGCGTTGGAGAGGCTGTAGTGACTCAGTGGGAAACCAAGGCTTTCGTTAACTGGCATTGCTGCAGCTGGGATGTTTGTGCCCACATGAAGGGAGTGCAGCTGCTCCTCCCTGCCTGCTTTCTCTGAACTCCTGGTGACTCAGTGGAAAGGATCCCAGATAAGGGCTGGTATGGTTGTGGAGGAGCAGAAGGGTGTAACAGGAGTTGCTCAGTGCAGCCCTGAGGACAGGGAGTGGCAGGTATAGAGCAGAAGGCAAGAGGAGCCAGAGCAATGCAGAGGAAAGGATGGCTTGGAGGTTCGTTTGTGTTAGCAATGCTTGCGCCTCCTGCGGCAACCAAGTCGGAGATTGGGGGAATCTAGTCCTGCTTGACTATAGGCAGAGGTGGCTTGGCTCAGCCAAGGAAGTGTGGGCACTGCTCCACGTTAACTCCTTAGGGTTTTGCCTGTTGGCTTCACTGCTGCATGCAGAAAGGAAAAAGGAGGGATCTGAAAAATTGTTAAGGGAAAATCCAAAGAGGTAGGAGGAGGTTGGCTGCATAAGGGCCTGTAGATAAGGGTGACCATGAAAGATTGGCTGTACTTGGCCTGTAGCGCTTATATTTCAGTCCACATCTTTGTTTTCTCTTGCTGGCCTGGACGCTCTTTCCAGAGATTTATCTGTGACGAGATAGAAAGCCATCTGCACTAGTACCGGTGTCATGCAGACTTGCCTGTGTGTCCTAATTAGGCTGTACCTTTGGAAAACAAATACGTATTTAACGATGCCTTACAGCAGGGCATCAGCAGCGGGGATGAACCCAGAGGGGCTTGCTGCAGTTAGCTGCGAGAAACTCAGCAGCACCACCAGTTTTATTTAGCTTTGGGAATGGGCTGTTCTCAAGGGCTCTTTCCAGTTTTTCAGATCAGAGCTCCTGTAAGTACCTTTAACTGCTTCAGTGTCACCTGCCGTTGGTAGGTCTTATCTCTGCCTGTCCTGCTGCATTACTGCCACACGGCCCCTCTGCAAGAGATGGATACTTGCCTTAAAAGAGGGTGAGGATGCTCTGAAATGGCCTCGGGAGGAGCAGCCTGGGGGAGGCTTTTCTGCTATGGCTGACCTCTGGTAGGGGCAGGGATAGATGTTTCCTCCCCTCACACAGTGCAGAGATGCTTGGTGTTGGCACAGAGGATCAAGAGGCAGGCTTGGGCTATTGCATGCGTAACCTGCACAGAGGTTACCAAACGCAGCCTTTACCAAAAAGCTCTTCTCGGATTTGAAGACTGAGGCTTTTAAAAAAAGGTAAACCCAGGGTGGCTCTTGAGCTGCTGACATGTCACTAAAACTTTGTCAGCACAAGTGCTTCTGAGCAATCCAGATTTTCCCTGCAATGGCTCAGCGACCACCCACGCTGTGGTGTGGTGCTGGTGCCATCGTCATCTCTTATCTGTGAACCAGATCCCAGAGAGTCCCTGTCCTTGGCTCTCCCAGTTTGTTGGCCCTTGGCCACATAGAGGTTTCAGTGTGTGGCTTACTGGCTCTGGAAGGCTTTTGATCTCCCATGAAGGTGTCTGAACTCTCAGGGAGGGCATCCAAGGGTTGAAGGAATTACTTCTAGGGGCTTCTTGTGGGTTGTTTTTTTTTTTTCTTCTTTCCTCATGTGTTTTGCAATGTTTTCCAAATGTAAATAATTTTAGGTGTCCAGTCTTGGGACAGAAGTGGGTGTGTGTGTGCAGATCTCAGAACCATGTGTTCTCATTCAGCTCTGACCCATCTGTGACAAGCACAGGACAGATGTGAGATGTGCTGCTCCCTCCTGCAGATTTTGTTTCTTTTGGCAAGGAAAGGGCTCCCTGCACACACTCCTCCCTCCCTACCATTGCTTGTTCCCTCCACAGGGGATGTGAGCCGGGAGGCCTACCTTCCACCTTGGAGACGAACCCGAGGCTGCGCTTGAGGTCGGAGCAGATGGAGTGGAGGCACCAGCGGAACTTGGCATCGCAGCGGTATTTGTTGGCCCCGCAGGTGTCGTAACAAATGTCCAGCTGGTTACAGCACTTTGTCATGGCAGGGATGCCCATGTCTAGCTGGGGAAAGAGAGGAGAGAAGTGTCCCTTCGCTGCCTCCTGGCCTCAGACTCAAACAGCTGCAACTAGGTGAGGTTTTACAGAGCCCAGCTGGCTTCTTTTCCAGAAGCTTACCCTGAGAGCTGAGACAGCAGAAGGGAAAATAGGCTTCTCCCTCACCACGTAGAGAAAGTGATGACAGTAATGCAGGTCTAATGCAGTGTAGACCACATTCCCTTCTCTCTTCTCTCTGTCACGGGGCATTAACCTCTGGTAGAGATGTGGGGAACAGCCCCTCCACAACCGTTTGCTAGTTCTCATTTGTCAGAGCTCATCAGAGAGCTTCCTATCCTTGCCAGCAGTGGCAAAGGCCCCTTTGCTCTTTCCTCATTTTCCCACAACCTGGTAAGTCCTGCTTCTTGGCCTAATAAATCTGCTCTAAGTGTTGTTAATGCCTTATTTTGCACAGATGCACTTGTGAGGCCAAATACAGCTTGGTCAGGGTTGTTCTGCTCCCTTGAAAATAAACAGCAAGCTTAGCTAATAACTATGGGGGTGATGGGGCAGAAGGCTTGTCTCTTGGAGAGACTGGACTCATCAGCTTATTGTAAATTCTTCCTCTTTTTGGCTTTCCTCATGTAATATTTAGAAGATTAGTTTTTTTCTTCGTTGTGCTCAGCGCTAATGACTGCCTGCATAAGGAGGAGGTACCGCAGAAATGCCCGCAAGGTTTGCAATGAAATCTAACATGAACTAATCTAACATGAAAAATAGGCTGTAAAGGGAGAGTTTTTCAAAGCAGAAATCTGCCAAATTGCTGCAGACTTCATGGGCAGCAGTAATGCATGAGCTAAATAGTAATTCCTGCTCTTAGAGCCTCTTAGGAATGCTTTTCCTGGTGATTCCAATATGATTTCACTAATTGCCTTTAAAATAACAAGTGGGTGCAGTATTAAAGCCCGCAGGTTTGTTTCAGTGCCTGGCAGAGGCAAAAAGCATGGGAGAGGACGAAGGGCCGGGTGTGTAGAATGCATTCGAGTATTGCTGTTTACACATTGCGCTATGTCACTGAGCTGCCCAGCACTGAACGTGTTCCCTGTCCTGTCACAAGGGCACGGGATTGATCAAGGCCTTGATAAAAATACATTTCTCCCCACTGGTGCTCTGCTTGGCCAGGTACCCCTCTTCTTCTTCTAGTGCTCAGGAAACTTTCTCTTTTGGTACCTACCGAGACAAGCAGAGTAACAGGCCGGTCCTTCGCAAAGGTGACTCCTGTCTACGTGATTCCTGTTTCACTGCCAACAGCAGTTGAGATCTTAATGCTTCCCTGCCTGACAGTAAGTTAGGCAGTGCTCAGACTGGCATGTTCACCTTGCTTGCCATCGGTAGGCAGCCATGTCTTCTGGCAGTCCCAGGCAGAAAGCTTGTCCCCTTAACACCACGTAAGTGATATTTTTTCCCTTTTCCAGAGCTCTGGCTTCAGCTGCGAAGCGAAGCCGATCACACAGTTGCTGCGTAGCCCAGCTAAGCCTTTTCCCTCCCCAATATTATTAGCTGGTTACTGTGATTAGAGAATTGCACCGTTTGGGAATGGCAGTACATACACTTTCGGGTACCTTGAGCCCCAGAAAATAGGAGCTACAGCCGTTGGGTTCTTGGGGTTTGTAGTGAGGTCGTGGCATTGGAGCCTTCCCTGAGAAAGAAAGGAAAAATGTTAGGAAAGCCAGTCTTCCTGAGAGTAGCACCAAAAGGCAAGGACTGACAGGTAGCTTCCCTTTGGTTTGCACCTCCAAACGCTTCATTCTCTTGCAGGAGATGCAAGGAGTGAAGGTTAGGTACTGGAGCTGGCTGAGACACTGGCCTTTGTATTCAGCTCAGTCCTCTTGAGGCTCTACAGCTTGGCTTAGCTTCTGGAGCATGGCTACTGGAGCACTGTGGTGTGGGTGAGCTGGCTTCCCAATGCCTCTCAAATGTTTAAGCTGGTCTGAGTCCAGTCCCTAAGTCTGGGTCTCTCCCCAGCTCTTACAAATGGGCAAGTCCCTCTTTGCAGCATGGGGTTTTACAGTTGAGCAACCCTCCAGGCTGCCTCAAACCTCCCACATCTCCTAGGAACTTTTTCATGTGCTTCTTGAGACCTCTGCACATCTGGGATCACCCAAGTGGGTTTTTAACTCCTCAGAGAAACTACTGTCTAAATTACTAGCCTGGCAAAGGGATTTCTTTCCATCCTCAGTTCATTCTTGGAGTGCTGTTGTGCTATGGATCTCAGCAAAATTGAGCTAGACCTTACATGTCTGATCTTGCTCTGAGCAGGAGGTGGTCTTGGTCCATTTTCTGCACGTGGCAATGCACTGCCACATTTCGCAAACAGTTTCTCTTCTTTTATCTCTGCCGTTCCTTTTGTATACTTCTTAATATGCATAGAGGAGCAAGAATTTCCTTCGTGAATAATTATTCACCTAATGTAGAAAGTGTCCAGCTGACAGTCGTCTAACAGTAGCTTCAGCAGCAATTTAATCTGTTTTATTTTGCTTTGAAGATGCGCAAGCCCTGTCTGCTTGCTGGCCCATGCTGGGTCTTTGGGCTCCATCTCCACCTAACCTAACCCCCCCTGTTTGGGGAGGAGGAGTTTCCCGGCTGCCTGTGTGCCTTGACCCCACCGTGCAAGGAGCTTGTTTAAAGGCGGGAGAGGACTCTCTCCTGGAGAAGATGTGGAGACCGGGCCCCTCATGGAGCTGGGTTTCTCTGTACCGTCCCTTGATGTGCGTTCAGTGCCTGTTGTGTTTCTGTCCCAGCTGGGTTTATAAAAGGGAGATCTCAAATGCAGAGCAAGGTGTTAAAACAAGAGGTTTGAACCCTGCTCTGGGAAAACTTAGTAAGTTGCGTGAATGCTCCAACAAAAACATGTGTCAGTTGAGACTTCTGCAAGTTTATCACCTGTAGCGTTAAGTTTCTGCCTCCCTGAGCACTGCTAGAGAATTTATATAGACATAAAGTAGGTGTAATTTAGCCCTTCAGGCAGGGTTGGGTTCTTTTAAACTTTATTTCACTATTTTCTTCTTGTCAGCACTGATAATCACTTAAGACACTTCTCTCCTCCTCCTTTTTTTGGTCAAGGTACCTCAAATACCAGTGGTTAACATAGCCATAAATCTACTGTGTTCTTGAGAAAACCTCACAGCCAAATGCCTCAGAAAGTCTTGCATAGGAATGTTCTCAGCACCTTCTAAATTAAAAATTGCCAGAGCAGTTTTGTTTAAACAACAGGTTGGCAACAAATAAACAACAAACTGAAATCCTGTCCAGCTGTGAGACGCCAAGAGCAAATTTTCTCCAAGCTACGGAAATGCAGTATGCACCAAGGATTTAGCTGTCTGCAAGCCGAGACAAAGCTCTCTAGCTGACATTACCACCAGGTGATGGCATTTGTGTGGGAAGGTATTTCTCTGTACAGCAGTTACTATTGTGTTTCTACCTTTTTTGGCCCCTTTTGAATAGGTCAGATCTGCTTTATGCTCAAGATGTAATTTTCTAGTGCAGAAAGCGTTGTTACTTTGAGCAGGTAGAGCCAAGTTAATAGGAGACAAAGAGCACAGATCTGTTGGTTGCGGCATGCCATCATTACAGGATTATCTTCTCACCAAAACATAACTGAAGCCCGTTGAGGTACGCTGATGCAAGGTAATTTTTGAGTTCATGACACATTTTGGTGGCTCTGCTATAGAGAGAAGGAATTATGTCTATATATGGACTGAATCTATAACCCAAGATTCCCAGGCAATATAATGAGAGGAGGGCTGCACTCAGGTCTCGGTGCAACTCATCCCCTACTTGCCCTTTTGGAAGTGGCTGAGTATTGGGACTCAGAATTCAAATGTTCCTGAACTGAGGTAGGAGGCAGAGGAAAGTTCAAAATCCAAGGTGGATTTTGCAGGATGGTGTCAAATTTTAATTGACTTGCTTGTAATATCAATGGTAAGTTATGTTCCTGCAGCACATTGTCAATCAATGGGATAAGGTCGCCAGTGAGAGTAAGAGTGAGACTGTCTGGGGATATGGAGATAAGTGAGTTTCCAGAGCAAACCTTCTATTAAGCTGAAGTTACAGCTATTATAAGGTTTTAGAAAGTTGTCCTGAGGAAAAAAAAAATCTCACATGAGAATTATGGTGATCAACAAAACATTGAACTGCCTTCAAAATGAGCCCTTGTAGGAAACCTGCCTGAAAAATAAAGCTTAATAATTTGTAAAGTGCCCCTTTGTAAACTCTTTGTCAGCTAGGTAAAGTCCAAGATGCCACAGTTAACCTCTCTCCCACAACTTGTTTTCCAGCTAACAGAAAAACAGAAGCAAAGCAAAAATAATAGGCATTCCTGACTCTACACGGGCATTGACTCAGTGCTCTTGTTAGCATTTATTGCTCGCCCATCCTTATTCGCATGTCTGTGGTGGGGAAAGGAGTCAGATGGTCACATGGGCTATTTTGCTAGCTGTCTTTCACCGGGGGCCTGTTGTGGTCCATCTGCTTGCTGCAGGGCAGCTGGGGAGAGGTACCAGAAGACAGCTGCAAGCACAGCAGGACCTGCCCAGCAGCGTGCTGAAGGGCGATGCTGATGTGTAGAAGCACAGCATTGCTGAGGAAGCCTGTTTTTCAAGAAGATAGATTTCGGGGTGCTGCTTTGTTGGCATGGCCTTAGAGGAGAATTGAAGTTCAGTTTCTAATGGGAAGCGAGTTTCCCTGGTGCATTTTAGTATCTCCAGGCTGTTGTAGCTGTGCCAAGAGACTGGAAAAGAGCCAGCTGGCTACAACAGCTGCTGGCAGTAGAGGAGGTCTCGGACACTGCAAGCACTGATACACTGGCAGGGGTAAGTGAATGCATTTCTGGGTGAAAAGATGGTCTTGGGGGTCCTTGCTTTTTTGAGTGGTCCGTTGTTATTTCTCTGCCCCAGGCAAGCAGGCTTTGGGCAGATGTGTCCCATACTAACCTAACCACAGCTTTATAGCGCTGTGTTGGAGAGCCTGACTTTGAAGGCTCTTTTCCCACAGCCTGGTTGTGCTTCCTCATCTTAAGCCACTCAGGACCAAAACCTTGAAGTCCTGCCTGCCAGACAGCTGAAGGAAGCTATCAAGGGATTTACTCCCAGTGCAGGCTGTTTCCCCACCAAGATGCCCAAAGGAGGAGGAGGAGGTATTTGCCAGCAAATGCTAGCGTACCCTAATGTCCTGATTTAAGGGAGTAATCCATCAACTTGTTTGTTTTCAGACCTCACTAGCTGCTGAAAAATCAAGAGGAGAGTCTTATAGCCAGAACAGCCCAGTGCTATGTGCTAAGCTGAAGATGGATGTGGCAATCGCAGGCAAGTCCTGACCTTTATTGTAGCAAAATAAGCTATTATCGGTGTTTCTTGGCTGAAATGAAAGAAAGTAGAAGGCATAATTTTTGCTTTGTGCCTGGGGAAAAAGCAGTCAGGCCCTGATTCAGCAGGAAGATGGTGAAGATGGTTTGTGTTCATTCTTCTGGGCACAGACTGGGTCTCTCTAGTTTGGCATCATCCCTGCATCCCCTCCGCTTGCAGTTTGCGTTGTCTGTGCTAGAGACCAGCATGGACAAATGGTCCTGGAAGGGTCCAGCAAGACCCTTGGGAGGTGCATGGGCAATGTTTCAATAGTTTCCTCCTTCAGCCAGTGATTAATGAGTTGTTCAGCAGAGGACGAGAACAGGGCTAATGATGTGAATGTTTGTTTTCCTTTCTAGGTAAAGTATTTCTCCAATAAGATGCAGGATGCTCTCAGGGAGCAGGCAGGCATTTACTGCCACGCTGCGGAGACGCTCTTCCCCCTGCCCAGAGCGCGGGGCAGGAAGAGCCTCGGAATGTGCCCAAGAACGACGACTTCTCCAGGGCTTGGTGAGTCCTGAGACTCCCTGAAAGGAGCTCGGAATATCAGCCTTCCCAAACCTTGCCTCAGGTACACTGCAGTCCCAGCCACGTTATGCCCACTACCAGGGTTTTCAATCACTACGTTAAGAAGGGCAAGTCCCTTTCTGCTCTCAATTTGGAGCACAGTGGGGACCTAAAGGGAGGGTGTCACACGTGGTGTGGGGCTGCCACACCGCGGGCCTGGGGACAGGCTGCCTGATGGGCAAATGGCCTCATCCTGCATGCTGGGGTGTGCATGGGGGTTTTCTCCCTCAGACGCTGAGTCCCTGGGGTGCACACTGCCACCAGTGGGCCCCACAGAGCAGCCATGGCCCTTCTGAACTGCTGCAGAGAGGCAGCCCTAGTTGAGGAATGCTATGGAGCCCTGGGCTGAGGGACCGGGGCCACTGTGGGGCTGAGGTGATGTGCTGAGATGCCTGGCTCCTTGCAGGTCTGTGGGGCTGAGGTGCCTGACTTGCTGCTCCCTGTTTGCTGCTAGCACGGGACCTGGGGAGCAGAGCTGGCAGGAGCAGGAGGACAGATATATATATATATACACATTATTTCAAAACAAAACAAACCCAACAACTTTAAGGCTGATTTTAAACCTTCCTTGTGGCCCCACTTCGGCTAAGGGTGGCCCATCTGCCCTCTCGCCCTGACAGGGAGCTCGGGTCTCAGCTCTGCAGCATCTGTTTCTCCCAGCACCCTCACTGCTGGCCTGGGAGGGACAGGAGGTGCTTCCCTCCACCCGCTTTTGTGCGGGAGCACTACAGATACCCCTGCGCAGGCTGGAGAGGCACGGCGTGCTACCCCCGATCTGGAGCAAACAGGATGCATAGAGGCAGAAACCGAGTCGGGGGGATCTCCCCAAAGCACAGTCTGTGGCTGTGCAAACCAACGCTCAGGGAAGGAGAGGGGTTGAAATTGCTTCTGTGCTCACAAGCATCTTGCCCAGGTGGTCGCTAGGGACATGGGATGAAGCTGGGGGGAAAAGGGCTGACGGGCAGTTGTAGATGCGCAGGCTGAGGTGACAAAGGACAGTTATTGCTGCGGGGACAGCTCTAGGAGGCTGGGAAGAGGACACAGTCTGTAGGAAACCTCCTTGCTGTTCCCACACGGGTTGTTTCAGCAAGTATACTGCTGATGGCTGGTGCTGCCTATGCCTCCTCCTGCCCAGTGCCTCCCAGACCTGCCACCACAGGGGCCTGTCCCCGCTGCAGCAGCCAAACTCTTGCTTTTTGGTAAATCACTCAAAAGTCCAAGGCAAGTAGCAGCTGCCTCGTTCCACCTTGAGTACTAAAGGTTACTCCATGGTGACGGCAGGTCTTGTTTACCTTCCTGTTATCTCCCCTCCTCCAGCCCACTTTATTAGCCAACTCTCAACTGCTGAATAATGACACTCCGAAGGTTGCTGAGATTAGGGCCGCTAGCAATACTAACGACTCATCCTGAGCCAGGCCTGCACGGGCTGCTTGTCCTCCCCGCCGGGGGCTCGCTGCCTCCCCTGCTCCTTCTCTCCAGGGGTCCAGGCAGCTGGGCAGCCTGGTTATCCGTGTGCCCTTCCTGTAAAACCTGTGTTCTCCCCTCTTGTCCCCTTGCACGCAGCACGGTGGCTTCAAAATTAGGCTGTTCTCGGTGAGAGGGTAAGATGAGGGTTCAGTGTTCCCGTGCTGGCACTAGCAGAGTTGTTGTGACTCCCTGCAGTGACTTTTCTGAGCTGAGCATAGCAGGGGTCAGGTCATGGATAGGAGCTGGTTGTGCTCTTGGGGAAGGAGTGTGCTGCAAGTTTCTGCACGAGAGGAAAAGAGGAGGAAGGACAAAGAGTGGAGCCAGCAGGAGTGAGGTTCACTTACCGTATCGACATCTGTACTGACAAACGCCGTTTTTTCCCCCAAGCAGCTCCAAGAAGGAGTCGAAGTAGCTGTTAACCGTTTCGAAGCTGTCCCGGATGGCCCCGATGCCCCAGTCTGAATAGGACGACTCTGCTTGGGGAGCTTGGTGGGCGGTGTTCTCCTGTGTTGTTTCCTCCATGCATTTTCCTAAGCCAAGGGTCAGGCACAGAACCGCTGCCTTGAAAAGCAACCGCATGCTGCAGTCCAGATCCAGGCCCCGGCGCCCTCGTCCAGGCAGATGTGCAGGCAAGGAGGAGTGGGAGCGAGCTGTTGAGCATAGGAGGCAGGTAAGCGCCCCTCTCCCCTGGACTTTAAACACTGCCGAGGGAGCCAGCATGAGGTCACCACAATCAGAGTGCAAAGTGCACCATGGAGATTTGGACCAAGTTCGTCTCGCAGAGAAACACCAGGGTTTGAGTTTGCACAATCCTGCTGGAACAGGCTCAGCCCCGGTGGCTCCGGGGCTTCAGCTTCCCCAAAAAGGAACTGCTCCCTGGGGTGCTGAGTAGGGTCGGTCTGCCGAGGTTGTGTGGCACATGGAAGATCCTCCACCTGCCCCACCAAGGCGCTGCATAAGCTGCCCCACTCGCTCCCCAACCTGTTGGGAAATAAAGAGTATCTCTTCATCTAAAATTTCTGCTGCTCGGGCAATGGGACTAATAGGTCAGCAGCAGACTGAGGAGCACCCCTTGCCTTTTTCCTGGGCACGTAATGGGGTGGGACAAGACATCCACCCAGCCTGGCTGCTGGTGGGGATCGCTCTTAGCAAAACCCGTGGGACCGCGGGGCTGACGCGCTTGTCGTGCGAAGGGGCTTTCCATGTCCAGACCAGACTGCCTTGCAGGACTGCCAGAGGACAGAAAAGGGTGGCAGAGCACGTGTGTCCTGCTCTGCGTCATGTCCCGCTCTGCTACGGTGAAAGGGTGCTGTTGGGCAGCTAGGAGTAATTTGGGTTTAGAAACACTGCATTCAGGGCAATCCCTTGGCGTGTCCCCTCCAGTTAGAGGATCAATGACGGAGATGAGTATTTGCCTTTGATGGGACTCCTGAAGGCTGATGTTAGATGGCTGGTTGTTACAGCTTTTGCGTAATGCCAGCATTGCTGAATTAATCATGTAGTGCAGGTGGCCCAGAGTGAGGAAGGGCTGGCACCAAAACTCAAGCCAGGTAATGGGCTTGTGGGGGAGCTGTGGGTCCTGGCGGTGGGGTGGGACCGGCCTGCCAGGCGCTGGGGGCCTGCATGGCTGATGGAGGTTTCAAAGAAGTTACTCATTAAAAGAAAACAGCCAAATGAACACCAACAGTAAAAGACAACGCAAACCACTGATAAAGAATAGGGAAGGGAAACGGCATGGGAAGGCTCCAGCTGCACTCGGAAAGCTTTTTGGCTGTGTCCCAGCACAGCACTGCCTCTCAGAAACAGCCGCTCTCCAGCTGATCGGCACATTGGCGGATCTCTGTGGACTCCAACAGCCAACTTCAGCAGTCATTTCTGCCTGAGTGGCCAGGCTGCCAAGTGGAGACTCCCCAGAGGGCAAGGGGGAGCTGGGCAGTGGGTCTTTCAAGTAACAGCAAATGTAAGTGCAAATTCTGACATTTTATTGTTTTTCAGGAGACTCGGCCCCACGGCGTTGTTACTTCTGAAGCGCCAGAGTCCTGTGGCACATGTCTGCCTGTGTCTTTCTGCATATGGCTGTGTGTTATGTGCTCCAGATGTGGGATAAGGAGGAGGGACCACAGCCAAGTCTTCTCGGACCAATAAGTCGGAGAAGCAGCAGAGAAGAGGTGTGAACAAGCTGGTTAGTTCCTTTCCCGTGAAATGGCGTGGAGCCGGAGGCAGCTGCTGCCTTCTTGTTGCATCTGTTCTGGTCCCCACCTCTGACTGCGTTCCTGCTCAGTGCCTCTCGGAATGAGATGTGAGGGTTCCTCAAGTCAGCAGTGATTCGGTTGTACGGCTGATACCTGCGTGGTGCCTCCCTGAATGCTGTCGTGTAGCCGGAGCTGCACACCGCTGTCCAAGCCCGTTACTGGATGAAGGGAGGTATAAGGTGTGCGGGAGGTCCCAAGGGACCCTCGAACCAGCTCTGTCTCTTGGGACATGAAGCCAAGGAGAGAGGCCGAGAGCATCAGGAAGGGAAGTTGGCAGTGTCCGAGCTGCAGGCAAGGAAAGGGAGTACGGTAATGCCTGGTGAGAAAGTAGGGTGATGTTTTAGGTTGAGCTAGAGGTGCCAAGTTGCTCCTAGATGGTCCGTTCCCTGGAGCCTGGGAACCAGCAAGTCGCTGCCTTTAGTGAGCCTTTCTTGAACAGGCTGTCATTGCTGGCACAAAGCAGTGGGGACGCTCGTGAAGTGAGGGCTCCCCTGCAGGAGCGCTTTGCAGGGCAGGACTGGAGAGCTCGGGCCCATCCTGCTGTTTAGACAGCGCTGGGGACAGGTCTGTCAGTCACAGGTGGAAATGGTCCACTGTCCCTGGAGTTTGTTGTTAAGGAGCCCCAGTGAAGGGAAAATGGGGTTCCAACAGTCCCATGCTGTGTCTCGCACCGCGTGGAGCCATTTGTGTGTCTGTTGGCTGAATTGCCGCTGTGCATGACATACCACTTTGCAGTCCTAGTGCTCCCTGCCCTTAGAAACAGCCTGGCAGAAGTTCATGTAAAGAAGAGCTAAATAGCTATTCAGAAATAGCTGGGAAACGTTGTGTAGAGCCCCTGGGTGGCTTGTGCTTGGTGCCATGCTTTTATGTGGAGCCTTTTAGGTTTGCTCCGGAGGCAGTTCCAGAACAGGGCTTTCTTCGTCATCCCATAGGCCCCGGTGGCTGATCCACGTGCTGTTGCAGGTGAACGGAGATGGGAAAAAATGCCAGCAGGACTGCAGGGGATGCAAAACAGAGTGACACTCGCGTGAGCTGCCCGTGCCGCGCCACACGGGGCATGCAGCCTGGAGGGGGTGGCTCTGGCTGGAGCGCGGAGCTGGGCTGTTTGCAAAATCAATTGGGATTAGTTAGGAAAGCTGAACAGGGCAGGCGGGGGGAGCGGCTGGCAAAGTGCAGAGCCTGGGAAAAGGAGAGTCGGAAACTTTCCTGCTCGTTCATCACTTGTTGTCCCAAAGCAAAAGTCCGTGAATAAAAAAAGCAGTCTAACTGCTTTCCCAAAACGTGGCAGCCCCTTTGCCCTGCCCCGGGAATGAGCCGCTCTCCTTCCTTCCTCCCGCTTCCTTCCACCCCTCCCCACACCAGTCTCCTGAGACGTTTTCAGGCCAGCTGCAAATACCTTGGTTGCACCCAAACTTCAAGATCTGAAGACCAGGAAAAATGCAGGATTGAGTAAAACTAAAAAACGCTACACAACAGCTCCCCACACACCGAGTTCTCTCAGGGAATTGGCAGCTGCAGAAGTGAGGTCTTCCCGAGGTGGATGTGCACGGTAGGTTGTCTGACCCACCGCGGTTGCGAACACCCCCTTGCCTGTGCCGATTTTTCCGTCTCTCTCAAGCTTTGAGAGATACAGATGTTGTTTGCCACGATGGTGAACTCTGACAACTGCCTTCTGAACCTTGTCTTGACCTCAAGGTAAGCCGCTCCTGACTCCATGCATTCATTTCTGACTTTGTAATGCTCAAATATAGAGCAGCCCTCGGGCCATGGTGAGTCACGCGCTCCTAATGACGCTGTCAGACTGTTGGCAGCGTGCTCCCGCCAAACGGGAGGTAGAGCTGATGATACGGGGCAGACACCTGTCCCACAGCAGCGCGGCTGGGCGCGTGTGCCTATGGTAGTGAACCCTGTCCTGGATGAAGCTGAAAACCCTTTTGGCTTCACGTTATCAGCCACGGCAAAGCAAACGCTGACCCTTGCATCATGGGCTCGGCTCCTGGGAGGGGGAAGCTGGTCCAGCTCCCTTGGTACGTTCTGTTTTCAGAGCACGATGTCCTAAGGCAGGGTCGTGTGGTCATGTGCTTTGCCAGGATCCTTCCCTTCGTGTTCTGTTGGGGCCATGGGGGAGGACAGAGGACTGCGGGACTGAGCTCTTTATCAGTTTTGTCCGGCCCAGTGAGTTGCTGGTGGACGTTTAAGCATGGCCTAAGCAGGGGGAATGGGCAGCCCGTGGTTAAGCTTAGTGGGTAATCTGTGCTTGGTTCAAAGCCTGGTTTGGGAGCCAGATGAGTCACTGATCACTAGAATGAGAAATGTAGCTCGGAGATGAGGCCAGAGTCCAGCAGCTGGAGGAGGATGTGTGAGTGGTTAAGGACCCTCTCCCTCAGGGGGGCTGTGCTCAAGTTCAGGCCTGCTCCAGTCTCTCCAGGAGTCCCTGGACAGATCACTTCAGCCTTGTGCTGCCTTCCCCCACCCACAGGTGATGATGCTGTCAGACCCTTTCCCTTCACCTTGTCCTGTGGTGGTTCGCATGCCTTTTTCCCTATCCCTGAGCCTCCCCTGCTGCAGTTCTTACCCAGGCAGGCTTCCTCCTGCAGTTGTGATGTGCCCCGGTCGTGCTCCAGGCGCAGCTGTGCCGGAAGAGCCCTAGATACCCAGGTAGGATGGTGAGAAGCTACAGTGTGTAAGCACTGGTCAGGGGTGGCTCGGGGCTGAACCTCCACGAGAGAGGTCCCCCCAGATCCTGGGCAGGTGCCTCGGGCCACAGGCAGCAGGTAGGGCAGGCCCTCTCTGGTCTCGGAAAGGAAGGCTGGGAGCTGCAGCCTGCCCCACGAGGCCCCTGTGCTAAAGCCCCTGCACTTGGTAATAGCGGCTTGGCGGCCAGGCCGACAGCACGAGCCTCGCACCTACCCGTGAAGGGGCAGCCCTGCTTCAGCCGTTGCCAGCCTGGGCCGAGGAAGCCGTGTCCTAGGCCGAGCGGCTGGAAGGCAGCCCACAAACGCCCCGAAAAGCTTGGAGGCTTGGAGCAAGCCCTGTCCTCTGAAAGGACGGAGCCATCCTGCTGCTCACCATCACCTGGTGTCGGCCCACCTTGACGAGAGGGGCGCAGCAGCAGTTTAGCGGTGTGCATGGGGTATCTGAGGAAGTCATCAATTCATGTTTCCAAAACAAAGAAATGCTGGTAGGCCTTGGCCTTACTGCCTATCCCAAACCTGTGAGCACATCAGCTGTGCCTGTGGGCCGCATGGGGAAGGGAGGACGGTTCCCTAACTGCAAGCCAAGTGCTCTAGCAGCAGTGCAAGGCTCTGGTCCACAGGCAAAAGGACCAAGGCTTCTAACCAGCCCTTGCTATGCTTTCTTGCAGGCTCCTGATGACCACAAATTCAGTAGGAGCTCGGCCGTTTTGAGTGTGAAGCACAGGAACAGCTGTAGTGTGTAACCTGCAGAAGTCTTGATTGTGGAAGACATCAACTGACCTTGCTACATGTAAGTGCTCTGCGTCCCTGCGGTGCTGTTGGTGTCCGTGTTGCAAGAGAGCCTGGTCTTTCCTCCCCTCACTAGAAGGATTGGGAATAACGGGTGTTTGACCTCCTGGCTTCAGGAAATGGCAGTGTCGTCCCTGGAAAAGGGGCTCTTAGCAGCCGACCCTTTGCTGTGTCCCTTTCGAGTTTCAAGCCAGGAGCTTCTGCAGTTCCCACGTCACCGTTAATTCCCACACCAGCTCCTGCCAGAAACCAGCGCGCTGGGGAGACATCGGGGCTGCGCCACACTCTGCCCCGACAGCAGTTCGGCTGGCTGTCCTCAATTCTTGCGCACAACATGCTTTCAGCCCAGCGCTGCCTGCCCTCCCCTTCTGCAGTCCATTAGTGCTGCATGTTTCCAACCGAGGCACAAAGTTTGGGTCTGAGAATATGTTTAATAGTTAATTTGTGGTAGGAGCATCTTCTGCACCTGCCCACCTAGATTATGAAGTGCAACAAATGAGCTCGCAGCTTCCCAGAAACACGGTGATAAAGAGCTTTGTGCTCAGATTTACAACAGCCATAGATGGTGAGAGTGTGATGTGGAGGATTTTTCACTGCTAATGGCAGTGGCTTTTATTTTAAGCCTGCTCGTTGGGGTTGTTTTTTACATTTAAAAATTTTATTACCAAAAAAAAAAAATTAAATTAACAGTAAGGCAGTTTCTCTATTGTCAATCACCATGAGCCAAACAGTTTTCAATCATCTTTAATACAAAACTAGATTCACACAGGAGCCACACCCTTGACCCAAAAGCCCTTTGAGAAATGCAGGGGTAAGGCAGAAAGCAGCAGCACCTGTGTCACCCCGTACACATGTAGCATTGGGCGCATGGACACTACTGCAGTGGAGACAGAGGAAACATGGATTGTCTGCAGCTTCAGAAGAAATCTTACCCTTTAATAATCTGGAAGGTTTTGGTCTAATGTGCCTCAGCAGACTTCAGGTTTAGTTTTGAGGGTTGGTTGTGGGTTTTTTTGTTTTGTCTTTTTTTTTTTAAACCAAGCGAAATTTTCCACTGTCGAAAAACAAACTATTTTTTTCCCCAAAGAATTGCGATTTTGTTGAGTAGTTCACTGCTTTAAAAAGTCATGCACTAAACCATTTTTATTCCCCAAGCAATGCCTCTTAAGAGACTGTTCTTAAAATGCTGTTTAGCACTGGAAATACTCGACAGGAGGTGAGGTGAGGGAGGTAAGTAACTGCTTAGCAAGCTTCCCTAGATGTTCCACAACTCCTCTCAAGCTCGTCATTCATCTTTTGGTGGCGTTTGAACAGAGATATGGGGGGGAGGATATATGCTTAATATAACAAAATTGTGATTTCTCACCGCTTCAACCCTTCCCTTCTTCATTCAACACCCGAGGCCATGCTGTTCTCTTCCACTGCGGCAGTGTGTGACCTAAAGCAGTCACTGACACCTTTTATTCGGTATTTTTCTTTTACCTTATGTAAATTCTACAATCTTTAGCTTTTATTGTACTGTGTCAAGTAAATCCTCTCCTCGCTTTTAGGGGAAAAAAAGAAACCCACACTGCTTTCCTGCGATGGCAAAACCAGATGCTGTTTTCTAAACATGCTCGTGGTTGCAATACATGGATTTCTTTTTGCACTCGCTAACTACGCAGGCTTGGCTTTTCTAACAGCAAAATCTTTCTCCCGCTTGCCTTGTAGATAGGTGGGAGAAAATTAATGCCCCAAAGGTAAGACCCCCAACACCACATTGTTCGCTGTATTCTTTTATGTGCAGGAAAAGTGCCAGGACTTACTTTAACCAGCCGTGGTTACCTTAAGAAAGTCAAAAAGATGTGGCAAGAGAAAACTACAGCTAGGAATGGAGACGAGCGTACCGACACTGTAAAAGGGGGGGCAGCTCGGGTGAGTAGAAATGTTACGGGGTTTTCTAATGATCGCAATTTATTCATGAAAAATATGCTCTGATAAGCCAGTTCTTTGGCAAATTTATTTATTTCAGATACTGCTCTGGCGTACCGGCTCTTTTGAACCAATGAGCAGTACAGAAGTGAGGGGGCACTGTTTCTGATTTTTCTTTTTGTCTTCTTAAGCACTGGGTGGACTTTGTTTATCCTTAGCCCTGCACCTTCTTGCATTTTGCCCGTGCGCTTGGCAGATGTGGAACAGTCACGTAGGTCCCATTGCTAACAGGCTCAGTAGGAATTTAACAACGCATTTTCCAGCAAAGATTTTAAAGTGTCTTCTGAAAGAATGCAGTTTCTCAAACTAGGGTACCTTGAACTGCATTCTCAGTATTCCAGAGGTATTTCTAACATGCCAACAATTGGTTACTTCTACTTTTTGGCTCAATTTTCAAGATTTTATTGAGGCAGAAAGTCCAATTAACTAAAATTGGAATTTTTTCCTTGGTGAAGACTTCAGGCTTGACCCCTAAATCAGTAAAACCATCATCATCATCCAGAAAATCAGACTGCTTAGGTAGAGTCTGGTACAGCTCGCTTTGATTCTTGTCTGTGGGCTAGTGGGACTATTTAGACATTTTGCTAAAAAACCTGCCATTGAAGAGAAACGGCTTAGGAAAGCCAAGGTCCCTGCAGCCTCTCCTTGCCCTGCTTAGCTCCCCCTGTGCTGGGGGCGGCCGTTAATTCCTCCCGCAGGCCTCTGAGCAGAACAAAAAGTTCGACAGCCACAGCAGCCACCGTCTCATCTCCCTCGGAGGTTTCCGCTTCATCTTGGCCTAAGAAGGATGACTCGTCACCAGCTAAGGTCCCTGAAGTCATCGTAAGAGAGTTCTTCCAGCGTGGGCACTGCTGACTTCGGGGGTGCTTTTGTTCTGTGTGGGTGGCATGAATCGGAACAGCACCAGAGCCTCTGGAGGAGGCCGCTTCCAGTGCTTCTTCGCTCACGAGTGCCCGCAGCAGCTAAGGAGAGGGGCGGCGGTGCAAGGCGCGGGGCCGCAGTGGAGGCAGCCTCTGCAAGGTGAGCAACACCAAACCCCACCCAGGGCGGGCCCCTTCTCTTGCATCCTGGGCACACAGGAGCCCCGTGACTACAGGCATGTCCCTGCTGCGGCCTGCATTCAGCAGCCGCAGAAGAAAAAACATTTGCAAAATAAAAAAGCATCTAAAAAGGTGTAGGGTTACAAATAGGCCACCTATTTCTCAGAAACCCTTAAGGACTGGGAAGACAAGGGCAGCGAGCATTCTGAGGACTGTGTATTACCTCATCAGCTGAAGTCATAACCAATTAGAAATTCCAGTGTCCTAAGGCACAATTACTTTGCTTAATGAAGATGGTAACATTCCCATCCCCACCGCCCAAGGAACAGATGCGAGAGTTGACTACTAGGACAGAATAAAAGCAGCATTTGTTTATGTGGACAAACATGAAAGAAAAAAACCACCACAGAGGGAAGACTGGCTGCAATTGTTGTGAGGCTGCTCTGACATGGGCATGTGTTTGACACCACGCTGCTGAAGCATCTCATCTATGTGTATGTAAACTGCTGGCTCACGTTTTCAAGGTTAAGAGCCAAATTCACCACAGAGGCTGAGAAGGAAGACGGTTTAAAAATTGGGGCTTTTGTGGAAGTGGAAAAACAGGCTAACAAACACGTGGCAATAACCTGTTCCCCAGGGAAACACAAACTGTGCCCACGGTTCTCAACAGTAGCAGGCAGGCACTCTGGAAAAGCAGGGAGTCGAATGTCTGGAAACTGAGGAATACGAACTGGGTTAATTCAGCCTTGCCTAGAAGGGAACCCTCCCACTGAATCATCCCGCCCTTAGCAGACAGACAGCTGCGAGGAGGACTCTAAGCGAACAATCCCTGCCTTTCCATGCGGATCAGAGGGGCGATGGTGAAGGGAACACCACACACAACACCGCTGTTAGTCGTGGCCCTGGTCTGTATTTTGTCCTTTTTGGTTTGGGTTTTGTTGGGTTTTTTTTGCCCCTGTAACACTCACAGACCTCAAAAATTAATAGATTCCCTTCATGAAAGGGGGTATTTTAAGGGAACTAAAAGCATGTTTGTTTTGTCCACAGCTGAAACACTGGTGTAGTTGAAGACTGAACCTGGAGTGTTAGTCAATTGTAAACGGTAGGAGACATGTGCATTTTACACAAACTGGATACGCAAGAGACAAAGGACGAGTGTGCATCATTCCAGCTCCGATAAAGTGCACGGCCTTCGGAATTCCTGTCCCCGCTCGTGGAGCCATTTATTGGATACTGCAATGACATAAAGGTACTTGATCACTGCACCTGGTGAGCCCGTGCTTCTGTTTAAGCTACATACAGGCGCTTGGCCAGCTTTCAGTTAAGCACAGGATTATCTTAATTTTTCTAAGGTATTTTAATACATGCACACACAAATGTACAGTTAATTTAATAAATCCAAGAGCTGCCCAGCTACAAAAGACTATTAAAGTAGATTTAGTATTACTTGTATTTCATATATATATAATAGAAATTATATAGTACATATAATTTTATATTACATATGATTATATATTAGATCTATAATTATAATATATCATCATCTCTCCATCTACATCAGGTTATATATATAGTAGCATATATAATATGTAGATTTAAAGCAGATAGACAGAAATCTATGTTGTAAAGGACCTAATTGCTGGCCGCTTTTTATTCCACCATGAAGTCTAGAGGAAAAAGAAACCCAAGATAACCCACTGACAAAGCACCAGAGCAGGTCACGGGCAGCACGAACAGCGTGAGGGGAACTTACCCCATTTGTTTCCAACTAGTACTGGGCAGGCCGCATGCCGCGTGCTGTAATCTCCTTCTCCGCTTGGAAAGAGGTTGTACCAGAATACAGCTGTTCCCTGGAAAACACAGTGCAAACCCTCAGCGCTTTGCTCTGTGCGACACCTGCTTTCACACCAACTTAAGGCCAAGGCAAAGGTATGTGTATTTGTACTTCAGATGCTCCTTTTACACTGACAGTTCTTTTCCCTATTCTGATGTTTGCTTTCCTATGGAATGACTCTCCTTTGCCTCATTCTGTGTGTATATACTTGTCTGTTAACTTTTTTTTTTTTTAAACTCTCAGCCAATTTCGTTCAACTCCAACCAGTTTTAGAAAGCAAGATAATTTACTAAAAATGAGCAGCAGCCCAGCAAAGACAGACCTTATATTCCTGACCCTTCTGAGGGACAAACCGTAGCAGGAGCACAGTTTCAGGGAGAATGCCCTGCGGCTGCCTCAAGACTAAACCTACTGACAGATTTGAGCATTTTCAAAATGTGTTTTGAAATATTGTAATGTTTTGCAAAGTGTAAGCATTAGAAGCAGTCAAGTCCAAAAAAATGTAACTTTGCATTAGCATGTGGAACATCTGAGGCCCTCGGAATCACTGTTACCACTCCAGTCACTTCACTTAATTGTAAGTAGCTCTGTGCTCTAATCTTCTTTAGAGCAATTCATTTTAAAGCTGCTTTTTAACCGTTTATACACGGGTTATAGTTTTGAGCAGGGGGAGAGAGGAGCGGTTACACTGGATAAAAACCCCCGCTTACCTTTTTAGGCCAAACGCTGGCTCCTACTTCAGGAAAGACAGTAGCTCCCCCTGCTGACACATCGCTCATCTGGAAAGGTGGGGAGAGGCGCAGGTAAGTTGCAAGCCGTCACGTTTTAATAAAACAGAATTAGGTTACTGAACAACTTAATTTCTACCTCCCAGTTAGCGAGCAAAGGCTGTGTGATCAACAGCCTTAACTAAGGCTTGAAACCCACCCACGTTGTTCAAAGCGCGACAGCCAGCCTTGTCCCTGAACGTTACACGCTCAAATGTTTTGGCAAAGAGCACGCTATAAATACCCCTGCAGCTATAGAAATGAAGAGAGACAGTCAAATCATTTAAGCTGACGCTCACCTTTGAGGAAAAACACATCCTCTTAAGGGCACGGGGAAGAACCATTACTTAGGGGTAAGAAGATACCCTGTACGTGTGACCGCTAAGTTAGTGGCTGCCTTCATTTGCAAGTCTCTTACATAAAAAAATGTAATGAAAGCCTTCAACCGTATAGAATAATATGCAGTGATGGGTATTTTTGGCACTAGCACCTGAGAGAAATATATCACTTACATAAAACAACCAAGTAGCAATTCTGTTGCCTGTTCCCAATTCCTTAAAAGCATCTGGCTCATCTTTCTGTGAATAAAAGCAAGCAGATTTAATAAGCATTTCATTTGGATTATTGAGAGGAGCCAATGACATACAGCTGCAGAGCCAGCAGCAGCGAGAGTCATACAGAAAAATTAATTCAACCCCTCCATTTGGAAGGAGGGGAGAACGCAATATGAGTGTATCCATTAATTTAAATAAACCAGGCATTTTAAAATTCTGTAGGACAGCGAAGGCATAAGCCCAAATTGCTAATGGGTAAGAACAACTCTACTGTCTGAAAACAAGTATATAAATCCTCTTCACAGCCACAAACATAATTATTTAATTACACTCACTTATCCCCTCTTGTCCTTAGCACAGATGAGCATGAGCAAGGGCAGCTCGTGGGTCCTGGGCTCACTGGGAAGCGCACTGAGAGCAGAGCTCGCTGGCTCCGAGCATGCCTCGAGTCCCCTGTCCCGGCTCTGGCCGTCCTGAGTGCAGGAGCTTGTAACCGGCCAGCAAAGGAGCCGGGAGATGCATTTGGGTAACGAAGGGGGTTTTATCACTTGATTTTGCAATAAGGAAAAGCATCTCAATGGTGTCACACCTCACAGCCCACGCCCTGTGACCACAATTTGTGGGCACTAAAATTTTGGTAATCATTACTCCAGCAATTAATTAACCCATGCATTTCCGAACAAAAACTGTTAATCATTTGCAATGCTGTTTTGGGCATGTGTTTACAGAGCAGGGATTCTGATTAATGGTTGGGTGGCTTGGATTCACAGGGTAAGGTTAAGCTGAAGGTGTTAAATCACACATAAGTATGCCCAATAAATAACCAACTGAATTCAGCAGCATTATTTCCAGCAGTCTGCAGTTTAAGCTGGAATAGAAAGAGGTTGGGAATTTAAATCACTTCACAAAAATACAGACAGGGAGACAAGAAGACCTTGGGAGGCTTCCTCCAGTTTCAGCACTGTGCTAGCACTGAGCAGGTCCACTACACTACCAGAGCACTTTGTCTTTTCAGGTTTTCTTCAACAGCATGCAAGAGACCTGTGTCTCGGCTCTAGGGACAGAGGTTCCCTCTCCGCATCGCAGGCCTATCGAGTAAGCCACGATGCGAGTTTTTCCTACGCTGCCTACAATGCTTTTCCCATAGAAGAGGGCATTGAGCTCCCACACCTATCAGGAGCACAGAACATACGCTGAGGTTTTGTACCGTTTAGCTGTCCATCCTTCAGTGATTTCAAGCAAAACTCAAAGAATATTTCTAGATGTTTCCTTGAGTTTAGAAGCTAATGCCCTTTGCTCTGTTAAGAACTATCCATCATCTCCTTAGAATAGACTCTTTTTTTTATAAAGTATATTTTTGCAGAAAAACCTCATTACTCTGTAATGCCCAAAATGTTTATCAGTTCAGCTGGTGCTTTAGAGGGCTTTCTCCACTAACGTAGATTAGAGAAGTTGAAGAGCTGCACAATCTAATGCCCATTAGAGAATAAAAACGGTGCCACAGCCACGAGGCCCAGGCTTCACCGGGTGACTATCTCTCCTCCATCTCTTTACTTGCCCGTGCAAAGTCAAAGTGGGGTTCATACTGTCCACCCACTCCATAATTTGCCACCTGAAAAAGAGAACACACAGTGCTTGTGAAGAAGAAAGAGGTGGAGACACAAAACAGGACTTACCCTTCCAAAATCAAAATGAGGCTCATACTGGCCTCCTACTCCGTAGTTGGCTACCTACAGTGAAAGGAGAAGCATAAAAATCTAGTAAAGCAGTATTTTATCCAGACAAGAAAGGGCAAGAATTTGACTATCACCTACCAACCTTTCACAGATGAAGTTTAAAAATCAGGCCCCAGGACATGACAGGTCCCTCCCAGCTAAACGGTACCGTACGCAGCAAAGCCCCGCTGGGCTGATGCAGATAGCTCTGACCTTGCCCAGGCCCCTTGGCAGCACAGAGCCAGAACCTGACTCTGCGCTTGAGGGTCTCAGCCCTTCAGCAGCCTGCCCTTGCCCTTCTCAACCTGACACCAGCTCCCAGCAAAGCTGCAGCTGGACCTTCCCTTTTCCCTTCCCCAGGGTCAGCCTTCCCCAAAAGCTCTTCTGTCCACCCCCAGCCAAACCATAGGGATGTGCTCCCATTTCTAAGGGCTCACTGCTGTCTGATCTAATGACTTTCGGGTCACAGAACCTGACCACGAAACTTCTGCCAGCCTGGACAGCCCCAGGCTCCAAGGAGCCCCAAGATGTTTGGCTACAAGAGCAGCAGCACACCCAGGGCTGGCACTGCAAGATGCAGTGGATGCTGGGCAAGAAACACACTACTCTCCCAGGGTAGAAAAATACTTTTCTTCTATAGAAACTTTCCAGGTTATATTCTCTTCAAATAGGCCATCATTCAAGTTTAAATCACTTTTTGATCTCTAGGTCAATAAAGAGGATCCACTGTCCTTTTTGATGATTCCATTTTTTTTTCCCACCTCTTCTATGTATTCAATTGTCAACCAGATGCTGGGCATTTTATCATCAGGAGTCTTGATGGAGTAGCACAGCAGCACAACAGCTCTTGGGAACCATGTTCTAGGTGTCCTGCTTTCAAGGTACTAACACCTTCTCAGAATCTGTGAGGCAGCTGTTCATGTAAAAGCCTCCTCATGCAAATGAATAAAAGCAAGGACTTCTAAAATAAAATTTACCCAAGGTGCACATACAGCCAGTCTCTCCCACATTACAGAGACACCAGGCACAGCATTGGCCTTCTAGGACCAAGGGTGGGGTGGCAAATCTACACAGCCATTCTCTTCCCCCTCTCCTTAAGTATCAGCCAAGCAGCTAAACTATCACCACAGCAGCAGAATTTGACCCTGCAGCAATGAAACTCGGTTTTATTAGTATAAACAAACTACACATCCACTTCAACAAAGAGCAGCAGTCTCAGTTACTACTGTTTCCCTCTGGCAACAGAAAGCCATTTCACACTAAAGCGAGTGCTACTCTGCAAGGACAACTTTGTTTCGTCCTCCCCGTAAAAAACCCACTCATTCTTCCCAAGGCCTGGAATCAAACCGGCCATCAAATTAGCTGCCCCTGGGTTGAAGGAGCTTTTCGCGGCCACCTCACCAACGCGTGCACGGCACTGCACACGAAGCCATGCGAGATGCAATACCCATCGCTGTTCAGCACTGTGCTTGTCCCTGACGGTTTACCTGTAGCTCCTCTGCTGTGGAGACATCAAGTCCTGTTAGGTCCTGTATCCTCGTGTTAATGCGCGATACCACGGGGCTTTCGTATCCAGACAACCAAGCACTATGTGGAGGGGGGGGGAAGAAAGATTAATAAAATACAGTAGTAGTAGGCAGTAAGCTAGCAGAACAGATGCAACATTTGCAATTACTTTGGACTTGAGAGTATTTTTTTCATACTTTTCAAGAATTTAGTAGGACAATCAGAAATACTTCCAGGGCATTATGAAGGCCTGCATTCGGTAAACATGTTTTCTAGAAAGAACACACACGGCGCTGGTTTAAGGAAGCTCTAAAACTAGAAGGCCTCCATTCCCATACTGGCCTACTACGTGACTGAAGAAAACACTCCAAACAGTGAAATTTCCTTCAAGCTGTTCTCTAAAGCAGGCACAAAACAGTTTTGCTCTTACCCATTCCAAAGAGCTAATTTAGACCCCGCCTTCGATGCGTTTTGAAGCAACACTTGGGAAAGGAAAAGGTGAGGCAATGTAGCGTACGCAGAGTCTACGTGATTGTAACTCAGCTCTTCCACATAACGCAACGCGCTTACAGGCGAGCGCACCGTCATCTGTCCTTTCACATTACTTACCTGTGCAGCGATACTAAAAAATCGTTACAAAAACAAGTAAATAACACATAACATTCTTTACTATCTTCCCTGTTCAACTATTTCTACCAAAATGGCCTATTACAAATTTGGTATTTAGCACCTGTTTCAGGTACACAATGATTTTTAAGGGGGGGTGGGGAAACCAACGCACAATTTAGGGGTTTTTTAAATATAAACGTGAAAGGGCAGCCTCACAGTTCCAAAGGCATCTTCAAAATGTCTGCCTCCTACTGAAAATTAGAACTTTTCAGCTAGAATTACTGTTTTTAAAATAGTTGGCAAACGAGTCGGCAGAGGAAGGTATGAACAAGTGGAGGAGCGGTTCTAGAGGAGAATCGCTGCCTTTGCCCAGACCCAGCGTAGCATTTTCTACTCCAAGCGGCTGCTCCTTTTTGAAAGCCGCACAACTGGGAAGCGGCGATGTCATCCAAAAGCAGCCGCATACCCGGAACAGCGGTGTTTGGCAGAAAAGGGCGCAGCCTTAGTACATCCCTACTGGACCCTTACTGGCCGTGAACACATCCAGTTGCTTATATGGAAGCAAAACACACGCATTTCATCTCTTTATAAAGTAAAAGTTCTGTTCTTTTTGGGGAAAAAAAAAAACCCCAAAAACACAACACAAGACATTTCATCTATTCAGTCGTCTTTTTTTCTTTTTAAAACCACTCATCTGCTCACACGCTGCTTGTTGTTCTTACTGCTTTCCTCATGCCATTCTAGCCGGTGCCCCTTCATTGTACCTGCTCCTCTCTTCCCTCTCTTGGCGTGCTCACTACCTACCTGGTCCTCTTCTCTATTTACCTTGGCAGTCCTCTACTAGTGGCTAATGCGGATGGTAATATTGATCATGGGGGCCCTGTTTTTTCCCCTTTTTGCAGGAAGACAGACGGAGGCAGCTAGCTCTACCTTTTTTCTAGCATCTGCCTCAGCTTTTTGGGCTCATCAGTGCTTCCTGCTGCTTTTACAAGATGGTTGTACAGAAATACCTATGCCCAGAGCCCAGCCGCCAAGTACGGCGTAGTATTTTTCTACTCAAATGAACTTTCACGGCTATACTAAATCAAGGTTGTTTTCTTTAGTATCAAATTTGTATTAAAAAAAAATACATACCAAAACACTTTGCACAGGAGGAACAGTAGCATGACACGTGACACAAGGCACTGACACAGGTTACAGAATCTCTACGAGCATTCTTTTAAAGTGACAAATAAACCATAGGTAAAAGAAGTAAGATTTCTCAAGACAGACTTGCACAAACACATACAAAGAGTCACCCACTTCTGCACAATGTTAGTATAAGGAAGTGTTATAACGCAACCTCCTTGGAGTCAGGAGAACACAAAGACCACTTCTATGAAGCGCTTCCCAAAAGAAAAGCAGCTATGCAGCCACATGCTACGCAGCCACGTTGAACAAGGTAACACTCACAAGCCACCCTAACCTACTACACAAGAAAAACCCCAACACAGCCCTCGGGCAAGGCCATCGAGCCTCCACAGCGCAAGGCTCTAGCCACCTCTGTCCAGTCTACCACAAAGGCCTTAACAAAGAGGAAAAAAAAAACCCCACCCAAAAAAACCAACCCCAAGCATTCTTACTGTATTGGTTATTTAGAATTGCAATGAATGCTTTGACTATTTCAACAGGGAGAATACTATACGCTTTCACGAAGTAGAAGTACTATACGTATTTTAGAAAGAAAATTAATTGCCCAAGGATACAAAGAAACTCTATGAAAGGTGGAGGAAATCAGGAACCGAAACCCTATTTCAAGTGCCAGGCTGTCTGCTGGTTGCTGAGCAAGACTTAAGGGGAGGGGGCTGTAGTTCTGAATAGTTTCCTGTGAAGAGTTACGGCGTGATTTAACCGTGTAAGCATCAGGAAACATGCTCCAGCAAGGGCAGGGGGCTCAGGAGGGCCTGCGGAGCCCTGCGCCCACTGCTCAGCCTCAGAGGTCTCTGTGCCTGCGTGTTTAGGCAGCACAAGGGCCTTCTGTTACCTCAGGCCTTGCAGCGTACCGAGCTCTCCTACACTGTCCTCTCCTGTTGCTAGTCTCGGCCTTGGTCCTTTGCTGACATCAAAGTAAGCGTGTGCCCAGCTTAAGACTGTTTACAGCAGGTATTCCTTCACAAAAAGGACTCTCTTTTCCTGCCCTTGTCTATCAGAAAAAAAAAAACCAAAAAAACCAAGGGGGGTTCCCTCACCAGTGGCATATGTGATGCAGAATTAACAGCCTTAAAAGTGTACTCAGCAAACTTATTTCATAGTCCAAGGTTCAGCATGATGCAGTAAATGCACACAGCTCTATTCTTCAATGTACATTTGCTAATTAAGTTGTTCATCTGACACATTAACTTGCATGAACAACATTCTGTCATATTTTTAACTGGCTGACACTTGTGACTCCACCACAAGCAGAAAACTTACTAACAGAAAGGGACAAGCTTATCTCTTGGGAAGTCATTAAGCAAGGCCGTTTAAGACATGGGTGACTTTACTTTCTGGAAGATTTGGTATTTCCGTAAGCCGGAACTGCCAGACTACAAAGCAAATAGCATTAGGGCGTCCCACTTGGCTTGGTATAAAGACACCCATGAACTAAGCTAGGATGGTACAGCAACTGAAAGTGTTTCAATAGAGTGCTGAATTCCTTAATTTCTTCTTCTTCAAGCTGAGATCTGGCCTTTAACAACTTTTATATTCATTACAAACAGCTAGTGGTGATTACATTTCCTCCCCACCGCCCCTTAAAATTCTGTATCTTAGAGACTTTTAATACCACAAGATTTATATGCAGAAGTAAATTTAGACTAAGCAGTATTTTAGGAGAAAACCTGCTGACTGTCCAGCTTTACCTGACCGTGACATACAAGGGCCTTATGTGCCCCAAAGCTCGTTTCCAACTGCGCTAGTCAGTCCGGTACCAGACATTACAAAGGCCACGTCCTTAGCCACAGCTACACCAGCACTGCGCCAGAGTATTTCAACGCTGCTTTTCAAACGGTCGTTGGTCACACAAAATACTAGCACTGATGTTTAAAATTTTTCTAAAATGTACTTGGTATGTAAAAAGTATTGGTAGAGTGGCAACAGGGTGTGAATGAACGCACAGACTGGTATTCCTGAAGTGGAAACTTTATCATCATATGCTACAAGCTCCGACTGGCTGCTGGAAGGAAAGCAGGGGGGAAAAAAGGCAGCTTGTTTCAAAGCCGTGTCAGAGTGGCCGAGTTTGCTCTGGTACTGCACACAGCACGGCTCGATGGTGCTCCTCGAACTGCTGGCGAGGTGCCCCCTTTATAGAGCTTGCCACGTACTGCAGAGCGAACAGTAGTCCTCTCAGCGAAAGGAATGCTGTAATTTAGAAGCGCATTCGCTAGGAAAGAATGTTTGAAGGGGGAAAGCAGTCATCTATTAAAAAAATAAAGCAAGCATTTTTTGGTTTTCAGGAGCAATGATTCATCTGGACTCCAGAGCAGCTCAAACAGCTCCAAGAGAAAGACATTTCTACCAGAGGTTCTGGAAGAGAAGGTCAGTGATCTAGCGTTAATAACATGATCCTTCTAAAGCAGCCTGGCTTGGGGTCTGGGCTTTTGGGGGTAGCTTTTGCCTCTACTGTAGATTTAGGTGTCAAGTTCTCGTTTAAAGTACATACATCCTCGACAATCTGCACATAGGGGAAGGCAAAGGCAACGGGAAGCATGAGAAGGGGAGTCCCTCCTCCACCCTCAAAAAATCGTCTTCACAACTTCGCGATGCGCTGCGCCCCGTTTACTTGTATGTTTCTTTGCAATTCCAGTTCCCAGCGAGATGTGGAATTCAAAATCTTTGCTCAGTAAAATCTGATTTAATTCAGTGACTTCCTTCGGTACGTTGAAAGGCCGTCCCAACGTGCCACCACCTTTTTGAGCATCAAACCTTTAAACGTTTAAGGGTCTCATTCACCAGGGACAAGGCATGAGGCTCTATTCCAGGCTGGCAGCACACCACACCAAGGAGGCAGCAGCACTTCGCAGACAACGGCTGCCCTTCTGCTTTATCAGAGAGTCCCTAGGCAAGGTACAACACACAGTTAATTCCAGAGTAAAGCCCTAGGAGAAACAGGGATTTTGTCATGTCACGAAGCCAATGAAGAAGTGATGGCAAACGGGATCTGGCTGTGCTGTCAGCTGCACACATTCAGGAGGGAATCGGCTTTTAATGACATGTGTTGCCTGGTACTATTTTTTGCTGAGCACTATGGCATCTGCAGTAGTGTCAAGGCATAACACTTTCCGGTAATGAAAAATCAAAACTCTAAATAAAAACTCCTCTTACTAAGGATTGTCTGTTTAAATAGAGGCCAATTATGCATCTCAATTTCAATTAGCAATCTGGTCACCGTCTCTAATTCCTATTATTAGCACATCAAATCTTGAGGGTATGTTCAAAAGGATTAATGAGTTTCTTCAGTAAATGCCCCAGAGCGGTCTGTGTCACAGAGGACAAATCCCGAGACTGAATAAATGCTTTCTTTAAAATACACAGTCACAGACAACCAAGGTAGAGAAGACATGGACAGACTTTAAAATTAAAAAACAAAAAATGAAAATTCAGTGCAACACATGTCAAACGGGAAGATGCATGTTCCTGAAGCCGCTATGGAGGGGGGGGCCTATGGAGGCAGTTTTAAGGAGCAAGCATGTAAGAGCTCAGCAGAGAGTTTCCAAAGGACTCGCACTACCTGCACGCGCTCTCCTGAGTACGTAGACCTGCGTGCTGCTGAAGGTGCAAGGCGGTCTTCAACTTGCCGCTACTTGTAACAAGCGTGGCTTTAAGGATCAGACTTCAGCTAGAATGGTTTTCTAGTTTCCGTGAGAGTTACAATCATTCCTGAGTCAATCAACTTCTCGTGATCCAGTATTCTGCAGCACTTTTAGCTTTTTAAAGACATTCATAGCTAAATAAAAACCCTTAAGCTACTAGCTACTCTAAATTTTGGTTTTTTGGTTCAAAAGAAGCTGAAAGAGCACTGGTTTTCTATTAAAGCAGCAACACTTTTCAAGCATTTAAACCAAGGGAATTCTTTAAAATTATCAACTAGCTTAATTTGCACTATTCCCACAAATTACAGCAGCTCATCAGTGCCTAGTTTTAAGCAGCAAGTACCAGTAACCGAAGTTCAGTGGCAGAGGTGAGCTACGCAGGCAGCCTTTTCCGCTGTTAGTGTAAGCAGAACCCCGCGCGGTGCTAACCTTTTAGTACGTTAGTACTCACAAGAACAGCCATGCTAAGCAAAAGAGGGCACTTCTGTCTCAGCTACCCCTAACATACAGAGCTACTTTCTATCTCAGCAGACAGCTGGCTTTGTTAGAGGACAGCTCAGTTCGCTTTAGGCCATTCTCTTTCTTCTACAGAGAGACTAAGAATATGAGAGTTATGCAAAATCCTTATTTGCCCCACGTTTAGAGACGAAGCAGTACAGTCCCAGAACAGACTTCCTCGGAGTGGGTATACCTCTGGAAGACGTTCGTTCCCCTTACCTCTTAGAGACTCTGTAATGTGCTGTGGTCAGTTTCCCAGTCTCAGGGTCATGAACAGTAGCACGGCTCAGCTACAAAAAGAGAAAGGACAAGGGCTTACCCACCTAGCAGGCTGCTTTTTTGCCAAGCCACAGGTGTTTGAAAGGGTTCCGATTGGTCTGGATGGTATGCAATGCTCTTAAATTAGCAATGTTAGAAGGGCAACAGAAGCCGTAGCTGCCATGTCCGAATCAAAACAAATTGGTTGGAAAAATTTGGTTAGATTGTCCTTTCACTTTTTTCCTCCTTTTTTTCTTTTTTCTTTTCTTTTTTTGTGTTTTAAACTAGAGACTTTCTGCAAATAATTTACGATGCTGAGTTTCACAGACAATTCCTCTTCACCCAGAAGTTTAACTCCTTTCAGAATTTTGGCTTAACGCTGACAGGAGGTGTCCCAACACTAAAGGATGGTGACCCATCTTTAATCACCACTACTAAAACCGGGGGGGGGGGCGGGTGGCGGGCAGGAGGCAGGTGGTTTCTTTTAGAGCCAGCCAATTTTGGAAGACATGAGCTACATTCAAGACCTGTAGTACTTAATAACTGACAAGCTGGAAAGAACCAAGAGCCCAGTGAAAACGAGCTTGCCTTCTGCCAGATTTGTGTCAGCAGGAGGTAGAAGAACCCAGACAGGAGAACGGGATTATCTCGAACAATGAAGCACTGTGTGACTCACGAACGCGTGTCTTGCACGTCACTCCAGCGGTCACGCATGGTAACAACTTACAGCATCCCTTACACGTGTAAAGGCACTTCAAGCTATCGGCTAGATTTTACAAGGAAAGGGAGGACAATTTTTGGTTGGTGAGAAGAGCAAGGGGAAGGGAATACAGAAAAAATATAATAATCTAGATTCTACTGAAGGTTTTGTAGCATCACATATTTTTCACACTGATTGTAGAGACCTGCTTCTTGTACAGCTCATCCTTTGAGAACACACACTGAGAAGGTGACCAGAAAAAAAAAAGAAAAGGGGACAAAAAAGAAACCAAAATACGCCCCCGGAACTTCCGGCTGAAGGAAAAGACTGAGAAACTCAGCAGTAACAGCCTGTTACAGATCTGCATGTAATAAAGCGGTGGACTACAAAGCCAAAGTTGTCTTTTTAGACCACCTCTTTTTTCCCCATAATGAGCAGAATCTACACACTCATTACAGGCCCAAAACATCTGGCATAGAGCTCTCTTACCTTTTGCTAATTCTGTAATGTGCCGTCTCCAAGGCTCCCGTTATGGGGTTTGAAATGGTGGCTCGCCTCAGCTGTGAAGCGAACCATCAGAATAGTTGCATTACAAAGCACATACTGCATCACAGCAATCCGACCATTCAGAAGCCTAAGGGGAAATGTCACGCAAGCCGCCACGCAAGCCACCCCCGTTCACCTTTTGCGGTGGTTTTCCTTTTATGGAGGGGGTGGAAATTCATAAAGCAGTGATAGGGAAGGAGAGGGAATCTCCAATTTTACTAAAAGAGAGTTCTTTAAGGGTTGGGGGTTTTTTGTTTGCTTTTTTAAACAGAGCATTAGAGAAGATCGAGTTTTCCAGGAGGGAACGTTTCCATTTCTGTAGCAGGAAGAACAGCCATCTGAATAAAGTAAACTATAAGCTTTCGATTCCTTCATACTGCAACAACTGCTGGAAGCGGCACAACGTTACGGCATGTGCACAATTGGTCCTTTGTTAGCACTCTGTCCTGTGCATGTACGATGAGTTTTACAGTCAAACTGAATCCAGGCAGTGCTGCCATACTGTATAAGCAAAAGAGGAATAAAGTCCTACCCTTCTGATACTTTCTATACCAAAAGCAGCGCTGAACTCCTTTAACGCCGACTGCCAACACAAACTAATTGCTTAGCCCATGGACGCATTTACATTGTATTCCTACGCTACACAGAGCAACAACTCTTGGTTCCAGGCCTTCCTTTCCCTCTGCTGTGCTCCGTTTACTTGATGCCCTTCGTTCAGACTCTGACTTGGAACTTTACGCGTGCCTTTTAACCTCGCTTGTGTAACCATCAGACGTTCTCCATCACTCGTGACTGGAAAGCTGCAGTTGCAGAGCCCAAATTTTGGAAGAAGTTCCACATTTTGGCACTCTAGGCACAAAATGGCCTACCAAGTCCTACACCAATTAGAAGTAGTATTTTTCTACTGTTAAAATAAACTAGGGAAATCAAGGCCTCTCCATGCCTACTAACAAGAACATGTACTGGGAACTCTTGACATGCTGCCCCTCCTCTCATCCCATGCAGACGCATATAAGAATCAAGGCACTGACTATGATTCCGGCGAGACTCCCAAAGCCGAATAATAAGGCTTCATCCCAGCAGCTCATGCCACCAGAGCAGCAGAAGCTGGGCATAGATTAGACAGCGCTGTCCTCCGAGAGGCGGCGATGGTAACTGCCCCAGCATTGGGAAGAAGGGAGATGAACCTTTCAGTCTTAAAAAACACAATCCTCTTGCTACACTCGTTACTGAGCCCCGCAAGGCCTCGGCCGTAGGAAATACGTGGAACGCTAACAGCATACAGATGCTTCTGCAGTAATGAATCTGCAAGCCTTTACCACAAGCCAAACATTTGATAGGAAAACAATTCTCTCTGCAAGTTTAGAAGTTAAAATAGCCACACTTCCAAGATCCATACAGGTTTTTATTTTCAGTGCTAAGACTTATTTCTACTCCATAAAGAAGTGGTTCAGTTATATTCCACAGACATAATGCCAGAGCTTTTGCAGCAGCAAAGGGGCTTAATCATCAACAGACAAACAACCGGAGCTCTGATTTTTAGCCCTGCAGCAGGGCTGCCTGACAGGAGAGCAGGAAGAGATGTTTTACAGGTGAGCGAGGAGAACTGCTTGTAGTTCTTGCCCACAGTTCATAACGTTACCTCAGAAATACAGCGCATCAGTCTTTAGGAAGCTTTAATATCACCTTTAGGCTACGCAGTACTCAGTGCAGTGGCCAAGGACAGCCTCATCCTCCACGTGCCCACGTATAACCCAAAGCTGGTTTACTTCGCAGCAGACCGAGCTAACCTTTTGTCCTATACTTAATGCACTTACTCCCCTAATTGTCATTTGCTCAGCTCTCCCTGGACTAAAAGCCATTTAGGCTATAAACAAAGCAAGCAAGCAGGAAAATTGTATTTCCCCAAGTTTAAATCTTATTCTAGAAGTTAACTGGTAACTCACGGAAAAACATAAATCAGTTTAACTAACTACATCTTTGACGCACACCTTGAGATGCAGAGTCACACCAACTGGGTGCAGAAGGCTTTCTGTTTTGTCTTGGACACTCCTGTTTGAGTGTTGAGCTGCCCTGGAATATTCTGGATTCAGAAACATGAACCTTGGGATCCAGCTTCTGAAATAGGATTTGATGAGCTGGAATTGTGACTAAAAAGCTGAGTACCAGCCATTAAGTACTGCCTTGTTAAAGCTCTTTCGTCTGCAAGTAACTGCAAAGCCTGGGAGACAGAAGTCAGTTTTATACTGACTGGAGAATACAACCGTTCATTCTTGTCTATACGATCGTGCGGCATTCCAGGACCACAGCACTCGTCTCCCTGTCACAACTTTGGCAAATACAGAATTAGAAAAGAAAAAAAACAACAACAGAAAACAGAACAAAAAACAGATGGCAGGTATACTTCAAGGCAACCCAGCTGCACAACGTTTGTTTTCTGTCCTAGAACATTCTCCTCCTCACCTAAAACTGCGGGCAGTGAACTTGTGTCTGCTGGCAGAGCCTGACAATGCTGCACTGCTGCAACCTGGCTCTCTTAGTTACACAGGGTTTCCAGCTTCCCCACTGTCTCCTTCAAGAGTACACCACCAAGAGTGGTGAGAAAAGCCACGTGTGAGCCCACTGTGCGCACGTCAGCATTCAAAAGGAGACAGAATCACACACACTCACACAGAAAACTACACACGGAATTTAAGATTCCGAAAGGCAAAGAAGAATGAGGCATTTACCCTTGGCTTTGCTAGTTCTTTCACGGTTTCGATCTCTTCATCGGAGATGATGTCAAGGAAGCGAACAATTCGAGGTTTGTCCCACTCATCTTCCTGTTTGACAGGGCCCAGTATGTACCTAGGATTCCTGTTTCCGTCATAGTAGCGGCAGAAGAGTCTTTTTTGTCTCCGTGGAGTCTGAAAGCAAAGTGGAGCAAGAGATAATCAGAGAACTTCCCTAGGACATTAACATCTTGAAAGAAACAGAAGATCTCCTGAGAACAAGAGACAGGAACAATTCACTTTCCTTACCTTAATGTTATTATGTTACACATTAAAGAGATGCTTTTAAGTTTGAGAAATTAGTACTTTCACCACATTAACGTTACCCTGTAATACTGCACACCAAGCAGTACTTTACACAGTCCTATTAAAAATAATTTTATCACTGAAACAACACTCCCATTCAATTCCGTACATAAATCTAAACTTCCAGCATCCTTATGCAATTAATTACAAATATGTAGCGCATTCAAGTTAGTCAGCAGTGCCTGTGGCAGCATTACTTTTTTTCTACTGGACAGACCGAAACGGGGAAGAAATCCAACACACGCTAATCCTCAGTTCTACACACTCAGCCAACTGCTATAACAACTTCCCTGCTTTCACACCATGCAGAAATTCTTGACATTGTTTTGTTACGGTTGGTTTCATACAGTTGAAAACAGTCTACTCCACTTTACCATTTTGAGACCCTCCCCACGGCACAGCATTTCATACTTCCTTCTCTCGGGCAGGTAATCCTTTTTCTTAACCTCAGTTTCCTTCTCCATCTGGTCTTCTGAATCCGTGCTGGACTTATTTGCTTCTTTTTCTTTAGCCATGATGTACTCAAAATATTTCATGTTCCCGTTTGCTCTTTGATGTTCAGGATCTATTGACAAAGAAAGAAACAAGCATCACTGGCAAGTTTCCAAATTGCAAAGAATTATCCAGAAGAGGCTATTTACAAAAAAAAAAAGAAGGAAACAGATGCATACTACTGTTTCTCAAATAGAAATTAGAAACATCTACTCTGGTTTGAGAGCATTCACAGGATAGTTAGAACGCCAAGCTAAGCTGGGAGTGATGCTAGCCTGCAACATGCACATATCCTCACTCATCTGCAGGAAAATACACGTTGCGCTCTCGGAGCTAAGCTCAACTCGTTCACAGTAAAGAAACTGCTTACTGCGAGACCCGGATCCTCAGTACGCACAGGGGTCCAAGCACTAAGAAAAAGGGTTTGGCCTTTCCAGCCAATCTGACCAGAGAGGGAGAGACAAGGGAATGGGACGGGGAGAGAGCTGGGACAGCATGACTGGCCTTAAACCTAAACACTGCCCTAATTCCTGCCTAAACATAGCAGGAATTAAGACTTCCAGTGACAAAGCTTCTAACAGATCATTAAACTTGCAGAATTTGCTTCAGTTCATTAACAATGGTTCTCACTAGCCTTTACTGGATTAGGTTTAGTTCTCAACTTCCCACAGCATCCTTTACACAGTCAATCAGTGGGGTGTTTACAGAAGCATAAACACTTTTCGTATTTCATAAAACGGACAGAGTCTTAGCTCGCTGTGTTGTGTTCTGTGTTTCTTATTTTTCCAAGTTTTTCATCTCAAGTATGCTGACTTTGCATTTAAATGACCTGCAGAGATTTTGGTATTGCCAATTTAGTTTCACATTCATTAATTTTGTTCTTGCCTATACCTAAGGGGAAGTAATCTCAACAGAGGAAAGTAAGACACGGTAAGACAACCAAATTTCAGGGTGTAACAACCAAGATGGGTAGATGGTTAGAAGCCAACCGTGACAGGAGGCACGAAACACTTCAATGGAAAGGAGCAATCCTTAACCATGACACTTTGTGACACAGTAGTTTAGAATGTAATTGCCCATTAAACCAGTAGCAAAATATGATTTACGGTGATACAAGTCTGATTTTCCTGGAAGCTATACCAAGAAGTTAATGGAAATATCAGTAATAATCCATTTCAAAACGCACAGACAAGTGCGAATATCGGTAAGACTGCACTCATCAATACAAATCCAGAGCTATCACCTGCTCAATCACAGAGCTAGATCCTGCTGAGCTGCGGATCTCTTTCACATACCCAGCTCCAGAAGGCGTTTGGTGAGCGTCATGGCTTTGCCCAGATCCCCCTGCTGATACACAGCATAACTCAGGTAGTCCAGAATGTAGACCTTATCTGCAGAAGACACTTCACCCTCATCCAACTGTTTCAGAGCTTGCTCCATCCAGAGCTCTGTGTGGTAGTAGTCAGCTTCAGTGTATGCAATCCTTCCCAGCTCAAAGCAATCTTCAGCTGTTAAAAAGGATTTGTGCTTCACACCTGTATTTAAAACAAACCAAATGGAATTTACACAGAATTCTGAACCTGTCTTCAAGGTCGCATTCAGTTATTTCTTATTCTTCACAGCACAGTTTATTTCTGTTCACGTTGCGGTCTTCAACATACCCCTTCTGTGGTGGCTATTTGTTGAAGCCTCAGTTTAAGTATCTACAGCCTGTAAGTCCTTGGCAGAACACATAGGCGGTTAGATGCAGCTTTCCGTTGCCAGAACGCCAGCAACTAGCTAAATGTCTTTACCATTAGTGGAAAAATGAAGTAAAACTTCGTTCTTCAAAACCCCAAACACTTTGAGCAAGAGCAATAGTAAGTCAAATACGAAGTTTCAGAAATCTCTTTCCAAAGACATTGTATTATCACTTTCAAAACATTATTGAAGCACATCTTGTTAGCGACAACTTAGCAGGGGAGGGGGGGGGAAAAAAAAAAAAAAAAAAAAATCAGTCAGTGAATTCCCAGCTGCTCAAGATTTTTTGAAGTCAGTCATTTTTAGAACCACTTGAAGAGACCTCTGAAAGATTAAAGCACTAGTAAGCAAATTACAGATTCCTATTTTTGCCACTGTAAATTAAGGCCCAATGAAAAACCAAATTTAATCTTGTAAAAAGGAAATAGGACCTGCCAGTTTTACAGCTAAAATTACGTTCCTGATTACATCCTAATACATCCGGAACGTCTAACAGCAGCTCCCACAGCTGCGTTGCAACAGGGGAATTCTTCTGCCGAAGACATGCCTTAAGAGGTTAAATAGCTGAAGAGAGTCCACAAAAAGCAGTATCCCACAGAACAACTTTGTTTCGTCTCACTAATTAAACACCTTGCGGTCCATCCTCTGATGGCCAGCAATTTCAGTTTTCTGAGCCTGAAGCTGCAAACTCTACAATAACATGAAGATTGGGGAAGTGGGTGCGGCGGTGGTAGAGTGCTCTCAGACAGAGCAATCCTCTGGAACGGGTAACGGCTTGCAGAGCCATAGCCTGGTACATTTAGAAGCAACGTAACACCCACACATGAAAAGGCAACTCCTAAAAGGGTGCTTAAGACAGCAATCATCAAATTGGCTTGATAATTAATATAAAGAAACAGCCCAGCCTATAATGCCAGAAAGAGTTAATTAATAAGCTATATGACAGTAGTTAAGATTCTGATCAAAACTTGGTGACTTGGCCAAACAGAAATTCCCTTGGGAAGGAAGACGAGGAGCACAAACAAGTGACTGCATGGGATGTTGCTCTCTGGAGCTCTGAAGAGACCAACCTGCTCTCTTTTACACTCTAGAACTTTCACGTTCTGCAATTACAGAATCACAGAATCCCTAAGGTTGGAAAGGACCTTCAAGATCATCAAGTCCAACCATTAATCCAGTGCCACCATGTCCTGAAGTGCCACATCCACACGTTTTTTGAACACTTCCAGAGATGGCAACTCCACCACCTCCCTGGGCAGCCTGTTCCAATGCTTGACCAAACACTTCCTTACTTACACTTCATTACACACAGTCCAGACAGCTTATTGCTTCAGAAGCAGCAATAATCTAGTCCACCCCAAACACTTCGCCTCATACTTTTCTGCTGTTTTAAGAAAACAGTAACGAACTTCTTATTGCACTAGAATGAATCTGTAGGTCTTTGAGGCAGTCTTGAACTAAACCCAAAAGCAAGGTTATACATCATAACACATAAAGCCAATTACCCTTAATTTTATTAGGCATCTGACCACAATGAATGCTTGCAAAAACACAGATGGATTGTACAGAGTTGATTTTTTGCCAGTTAGCACAGTACTATTTTCAAACAGAGAAAACAAGGAAAACTCAGCAGAGAAAGTGTCTTCTAAAAAGAAGGAAGCACGTCTTAAACCTACTAAAGATTACCTCAGGTAATGCCACATAAAGCTCAAGTCTGTGTATGTGCTCTGTCTTTTGTTTTTTTAGTTTGAGCTTAAACTTCATGGTGCGTATAAAGAAACTTAAGTCACTCCCAATCTGAAAGGCCCATCTTAGCCATGGGAGGGAAGGAGATAATAAATGATAGAACTGTTCTGTTAAAATGCATTACATTGTGCAATAAAACTAGGTATCTGCCAGCGCACAACTACTTCAACACAAAGAAAATAATGCCCACCCAAGCAAGATTTCATTGCTATTGATTTTTCATTAAAAACTATTAACACTAAATTATCTTGGCATAACTAGAAGAAAGATTGCAGACTTCAACTAAAGAGAAATTTTTTGGATCCAGCACAAGCGGAAATGAGCATGTCAGCAGAGTGAGGAGGATGACAGGACAAAGGATAGTCTCAATTCAGAACAAAACTTGCGTTCTGTGCAGTGTGTTTTATCCACGTGCACTTAGGCAGCGCGCTGGCAAAAGCAAGCCCACCAGCAGGGAAGCCACATAGATGTAGCTTCCAAGAGAACCTCCATAGGAACAGACCAGACAGCATGCCAGAGCGGGTCAGCTCTTCCTGCGTTCCTCTTCACCAGCACAGCCTGAAGCAACAGGTTTCTCTCTCTTGAGGTGTGGCAGAATTAAAACTCACACCTACGTCAACCTATGTTCAACAACCCACATCCTGCTACTTTTCATTAATTATTAGCCAAAGCAAATGTTACCCTATTGTTACCTTCACACTATGCAGTTACAGGTGGAACAGAGCCAAATTATCCGTAAACAGCATACTTAGTAAAAGTCCACAGTGTCTTCTGAAAATAACATCAATGACACTTACCTGGAAGATTCCCTCTGGAGAGGGTGTCTGTATCCAGATTATACGTATCTTGAAGCCGCAAGAGGGCTTTTGCTGCACCAGTCTGATCTTCATCATTGGGGAAAAACTGCCGCTGGATAGTCATATTGGAGATAAAGCCTGGGAAGACAGGGAAACACTTGGCCTCCTTTGTCCCAGGAATTCTGTAAACACTATGCATGAAATGTCTCCCTACTCCAGGGAAAGCTAGCGTTTCAGGAAAGGCCATTTATAAGTCAGGAAGAGCTATTAGCCCTGCAGAGCACCAACAAATGCCGTAAGCTTGTTTCTGAAGGACAGGAGTATCCTGTTGGTTTCAGGCAGAAACTATTTTTGTCTTAACAGGTTAAAAAAAAAAAAAGTTACATGGAACAAAAAGACCACCCCCACATGGAGAACATCACAGATAATATATTGGTACTTTTCGCAACCATTCCACTCAATCCACCTTCGAAAGGCTTTTCATTTAATAACATGGAATTTACAAATAATTTTGAAGAGGAAAAAACCAAAAAGCGCTAAGAATAGCAGTGCATTGATTAAGTATGGTCAATAAGAAGATGAAAAACAAAAATGGTGATGTCTAACTGCAAACAGCTTTTGACAAGACTTGAGGCAACTAAGCAGCCACTTATGAACCTGCTTTCTGTGGACATTAACATATTTTCATAGAAAATTGGAGAAACGCACTAAGTTAACAAGTTTTCTCAAGATCCATGTTGAATAGTTAGGGTTTTTTTTTTTTGTGAGAAGAAAGCAAAGGAACAATCAAAGAGAAAAACTTGAGGGTTTAAAGGCTTTTTGAAGAAGCATCAGGGTGATGTTTATGGAACAAAAGAAAAGCAGGTTTTGTAAAGTCAAAAAATATTCCGTCTAGGAACTGTTCCCCAGTCATTAGAGTCTCATGTAATCATCTCCCCTGTTATGAAAGGTTCCTGCTCCTCTCTGGTGAACGCACACACCCCCACTGCTATTGCTATTACTTGAAGGGCCCTGCTGCGGAGCTCGTGCATTACCCCCTCTTCAGTGGGAGAACTGATGCTATTTTTCCCCTCCTGCTTCTGCACAGTCAAGAAGCTGTTGGGCTGTTTACGCTGATGAGGGAAACAGAAGTCCAGAAAGCCAGGAGGGCAGAACCAGCATCCTGGTACACCCAGCCACCAAAAGGAACGGCATCAAAGTCCACCATGAGGGCCTCAGTTTGAACTGGCGTTTTCGGAAAAGTAACTTTTCTACTCAACAAACTCTTTTGTCCCAAGATCTAGAAGCACAACAAGCTTTACAGGGACAATATGATGTTTGTTAAGTTCATCTAATATCCACCAGCAGAAAACTAAGCAGCATGACCAAAAGCAGACAAAGTATAGTATGCAACGCTCAGCTGCAAAACCATCCAAAAAACAACGAACTGGCCAAATTCGTCATTTTTGCCACACTTTAGTAGTTCTTTTTAACTATTCAGACCTGATAACACTATCATTTTATGGAAAGGTGTTCCTCCTTTAAAAAGATACCATATCCTTTCACTCCCTTCCATCCTTTCTTCTGCTGCACTATACTTCCCCCAGTATTTTCCTTTTTCCTGCCAATTTTCTTAAAACAAAACAGTCCACTTTTTTCTTCTTTTTTTTTTTTTTTTTAATTCAGATGACAGGCTTAAGATGCACTGGTCCAGATTTTTGGCTAGCAGGTGAAGAACCTTTTCTGTTGGCATATTCAGTCACTCACAGCAACACGCAGGAAGCTGAATGTGCTGAATCCTTATCACAGACTAACCCTGGGTCTTTTTTGAAAGCTCCATTTTTTTATCTTTTTGTACTACAAACCTACACCTCGTATTAGTTAGTTGTTGAGATGGATTCTCACAGGTCAAATATAATCGTCCTGGCTTCCTTGCTACTAAAAGTCAACTATTCTGTGTCCAGTTCCCTGCTGAAGAGCTTTCACTCTCACAGAGAAAAAGAGACAGCAAAGCACTTGGTTGCTACACTAATTCAGTTCAGTTCCACAAACGCTCAGGCTCTGCCAACATTCAGGTTTTGAACCATCACGCCTTAACAACTCTGGGCATTATCAGCAGCAATAGCACTTGACCACACTCAAAGACAGCCCCCACATGTCTTGTACTCAGAAGGGTTTCGTTCCCTTTTTTCTGTTCAGTGGAGTTATAACACTTAAGAGATGAAATTTCCTCATACACTAGTTTGCAAGAAGGAGGAAAGTACATGAAGCAAGTCCTGATCCCCTGCAAAATTTAAAGCATCCAAGGAGGTTATTCAGTTTAAACATAACAGTTTTCCCCAGTTTTTCTTAAGCTCAAATTATAGCACACTGAGAGCAAAATGGCAGGTCTTCTAGGATTATTTTCTATGAGGGCCCCTCAAAAGCAGACTTACAAGTCTAACTCAATCCACGACATGGGAAAGACGTAGTCAAGTAAAGGCAATTATAATGTGGTCCTTGTTCTCACTACAGGCACACTTACCATCTGACATGTCCTTCAGAACCAGGCTCTCCAGCTCACCCCACTCTGTGTTAAGCCGTTTCATCAACTTGAATGCATTTACAGGGTGTCCCAAAAAGCCCTCCGGGTCTTTCGTAGCAGTATCTGTCAGCTGATCCAATTTCTCTGCCCACCTACAGTAAAAATATACATTCATTAAAGTCTCTTGTAAAAGTCTGCCAATGCACTATAAAAAACAATTTCAAGCTACTCAACAGTCTTTGCTAATAAAAAAACCAACTTTTAGGTTATCTATATATAAAACTCTCCTGGAAGGAACAAAAGGGGCTTTTTTATTCCCACCCCCCCCCTTTTTTTTTTTTTTTTAAATCTTCCTGAGCTGCAGCCTAAATCTTGTGTTGCTCTTACAGTCTCTGTTGGAACACCGCTGAACGAACGCCTTCCTACAAACACCAAATGCAGTATGCCAGCAGATCCACTATCAGTTTTCATGCGGGACTAATCAAAAACAAAGCTTTACCCACATTTTTGCTTTTTTATTTTTAAATGCACTTTTTTCTAAAGTTTACAAAAAGGTAGTTCAAATACAGAACGCTTGTCTCCAATAATTTTAGACACACACTCTTAGATCCATGACAAGCCCTATGCCTCCCACCACAAAACTACCTTCCATACTCTAAGCCTGTATTAAGAAAGATGTCTTTCTCATGCTCCCAAATGACGAGTCCTTATCGACTTTCTGGTGCTACAGCTCTGACTCCACAAACCTCTTTAACTCTGCCAGGGACATAAAGTCACTCACAACTCCAGTGCACTCTGAAACAAGCACACCTTTCAACAGCTATTGTTGTTCATTTGTCATTTTAATGGAAACATCCAGGGAGCCTGCTCCAGTCTCAAGGCAGCAAGCACATCACTCCTGCCATAAGCACCTGCGCTGTGCTACTACATGCCTGCAAAATAACCAAACTTCCCCTCTCTATCCAAAACAACACAGATCTAGAACATGAAGATGTGTAACAACACCCTGAAAACAGGATAAATTAATATTAAAAAAGCCACACCCCACAGAGAATACCAAACATCAATGCCAATATAAAACAAATACAAAATCTGTAGCCTGGAGGGAACTCTGGACACGAGCCAGCATTCAGCTTGTTGCAGAATTCGACACGCTAGAATTAAGTTTGCCCGCTTTACCTGAGATGAGTATATATTTACAACTGTTAAAGGTGACACTTGTTTGCATTCACTCTTCCCACAGTGTCTTTAGTTGTTTTCCTATGCTCTGACAGCCCCTGCCTGGGTTCTTGCCAGCAGCAAAGTGACTGATGGGGTTCCTTCCCAAATGGAGCGCCCTAAGTGCTCCCATGGACCCGCTCCAGCTTCTAGCAGGCTGAAGACTGAAGAAACTAGGTTCAACACATTGTGCATTCACATTGTACGCGGTCAAATACAGCGTACATTTCCCACTGCATGACTATCAAACTTAATGGGTATCTGAAAGTCACCACAATCATGAGCCACAACCACAAGGCCAACATGCCTTTCAAGTATTTTCTGCTTCACAAAAACCTCCACCACAAGCCACCCACAAGGTGCGAGCCATCCTCCGCATTTCAGTGAATTACCAACTTGCACTGAATTTAAGTCAACACAAGCTACCGATATCCTTTAGCCAAAGTACAGAGCCCAACAAACTCAGACAATGCTGGCATTTTTTTCCAGGTTCTTCTATCTCTCCGTGACAGTCATTTTAACTTTTCTGACCTGACAGCAAGCACCTCTATTATAATAAGAGCAGAGTTGTGATGCTTGTATCATAAGCCACATCTACACATTTTTGGATGTTGGCATGCTCCCATCTTAATTTGTAGCTATAAAGAATATACATTTATAACATTCCAAACCTGTGAGCAGTTCCAACTCTGTATTTTAAGTGCTAAAAATACAGTCCCACAGAAGTATCTTTCTTCCTGGATGACAGGATGTAATACACAAAGGCTAAAATAAAATTAATGCATCTATCTAAAAGTGTTTAAACATCCTCATGACAGATTTATACACATTTTTGAAAGCTGGGAAACCATCCTTTCAGTGATACAAAAATTTTTATTCCTAGCTCAGATAAAATCTGACATATTGGGCTCTGGTCCTCGCACCTATAGAGCGGAGAAACATAGTAATGGCAATGGTCAGGTTTCCTGTTATTTTCAAACACAGTAAAGAAGTTTTATTTTGCTTTATTTTACTTCTAAATCTAAATATAGCATGTAGAAAGAGACTCTGCTCTTGTAGTGGGTTATTACTATTCATTGGTTAGCCACTCACGACTGATACAGCCACACCAACACTTTTTAGAGCTTTAGAGTGTATCATTGCAGTCCTTCTCATGCTCATTTGGAGACTTCTTGGGTTTTAGCTTCCACTAAGCAGACTGTTATTCCAAGAACTACATCCCCTTGGGAATTACATGCAAGCAGGAGTCCCAAGGTGAAGGTATCATGCAGAAAGTGGGTGGATTAGATTTCATCATCAGAAAGCTGCATAAAACAAACCAGTGGCTTGGAGATAATAACTTAGGACAAAAACCCGACAAAAGCTGCTAGTTTAAGCTTTGCCTCAGAGGAAAAATTCCACAAATTTAATCAGCCTTGGGAGGCACTTTTTACATACGGGTGGACTCAAATTATTAGCATTATGAAACAAGCTGCTTACTTTTTGATCTGTTCCAGCTTGCTTTCTTCTGCTTTGATGTAATCTTTCAGTGACACCACCAGATCTTTTTCTGTGTTAATTAAGTCTGTCATATGACCTAGAAAACAAATGAGTTTGGTTAGACAAAGAGAAACAAGAAAACTGAGAACTGAAAATTAGAGGCGTTCTTCCTCTCTTCTACTTCCTTCCCCTCTACAACTCTTTCTTCCCCAAAGTCCTTCTGCATTTGCTTAAATAGTCCTGAAGGAGTATTTCAGTAAGGCCTCTTGCCTTTTTTTTTTAAGGAGAAAATCTCATGTTGGACCAAGCTTGTTGCCATGGAAGTTAATGTAATATCACATATTTATTATTAGAACTAATTTAGGATTCATTTGGAAAAGGAAGTAGGTTGCGACAGAGTAATCTTTCATTTAAGCATATGTAATGTAGAGCAAATAAAGACAAAGCTAAGACAAAGACTTCAGGTTTGATATACAACACTAATCCAGTGTTTTAAGATTACTTGCATAACTTCAACAGGTCTCCTAACAGACTCTGTTATTAATTAATATTTGCTTCATTTCCTGCAAGGAGACAGCTGAATGGGATCATCATGAAGTGATACAGTTCACATCTTCAGCTGTGTCACAGGCCATCAGAACCCAACACTGACATGCTGGTATCATTAGGTACCCTCAACAGCTGTTTTGCTTGCTTCTACATATGTGCAACAGTCCACACCAAAGTTTTGTTTAAAAGTCAATACCTATAAGAATACAAAGCCTAGCCTGGGTCATTAGACTAACTGAACTGACTTAACTCAAAGCATGTTTCTCCCAAAGAAGGAAGTCAATCAAGTTGTAAGAACTTGCAAGTGGATTTAGTTCTGTACCAATTAAAGCCCCGCTTGCCATTAACATATCATTGCAGAATCAGTTTTGAGAACCATCAAGAAATTCTTTCGGTTATGCAGCATATACACCAAAGCATGTCTCACCAATGGAAGTGAAGAAGTCCGTATGGGCGTAAGAAAAAGGCAGCAGAAGTCCAAGGGCTACAGTATACCAAATCTTGTTGAATGCCATAGTTCAATAGCTGTCACCTCACCACGTACCTATGAAAGAAAGTAGGTTAAAAAATCCCTATTCATCAGAGAGTTGATTCTACCTTCAAAAGAGGCAGCTTATTCTCTTGGGGCTGTCACGAGTCCTTGAGGTAGTAGAATCTTGATAAGCTTGAGCAGTTCTCACAGACAACTGATGCCCTTCTGCAGACTTTCTTATACTTTTGTGTGGTAGGAAAAGAAAAAATAGCTTGGAGACAGGGTCTTCACAAGCACTCTTCCTCTTTTTGACATCTAAGACACACTGCAGGTAGAGCTGCTTCACAAAAAGCACCAAAAACCCCGAGATCAAACACTAAAAAAACTCCTGTAATACAAAGTTAAAATGCATATTACCGAGTTCATCCATCCAATGAAAAAAAATGTTTCCTTTGGTCAGTCAGAAAGGTGCCAGTGGGACAGGTCTAAATGAAAACCTGACCCAGAGTAAGTTACTTGCACACTCCTGCTCTTCAGCTGCTGCCATCACGATGCCAGCCTCCATACACTATACAAAAGACTCCTCTGTCAGCTGGTTCATAGTTAGTCCCTGGTTGAGTCCACAGCAGGCTCACAGGCAGTGCCTTCTCCCACAAGCAGCTGCCAAGCTCTCAGCCTTTCAAGATCCTGAACCCTTTCAAGAGCCTTGGATTTCCTTGCTACTGCGTACTTTACAAGTAATTATGCTGTCCTGGAATTCAAAAGATTTACTTTTTTCCAAACACAAAAGATTAAACTCATGTATTGAATCTGCTCAGAAAAATTAAAACCACCACATGTACTAGCAGAAACTGTTTTACGACTCTTCCAACAGCAAGACAACTAATGAAAAAAAAAGGAAGAATAAATCAGAAAAAGGAACATCAAAAAGCAAGTCCAGCTACAAAGTGGTTCAGCCTATTTATAGGGAAGAAAGCAGTATGCTTTTGATTGACTTGACAGTACTGATAGCAAACACCACAAAACCAGATGTGCCATTCACTCAAGGAAGGTGTAAACAAAATCAGGAAAGTGCAGAAGTCACACCCAAAGAAAAATCATCCCACTCATGAGTGGAGCTATTAACAGGAAACACTCCCTTAACTCCAGAGTGCAGGATCTCTTCTCATTTTGCACCTGAAGGTTCGGGAAGCAGTTCCCTCCTTCCCTTTCCACCTTTAGCACTACAGAAAGAGCAGTACTCGGGTGTAGATTTACCGACTCTGTGGACTGCCTCGTGGACAGGACAAGCACAGTTTCACTGGCACTAACAGTAACAGCAGAAAACTCAAACAAGCCTAGAAAAGCAGCACAATCTCCAAGTCTTGTAAATCATCTGAAATCTGCATGACCACAATTGAAGGGCTGAAACATTCTGACACATTCACCAGCAGAAAGCAAGTTGTAAAGTAAAAATTTGGAGATGGAAGCCTGCAGTCCTGCTTTTTCCCCAGTCAAGTCCGCCACCCCAGCCTCACCACAGCTCTAAACCAGCCCTGCTGTCCACATCAGCATTCCTCACCTCCTCCTCGCTTGCTTGTCCCCTCCACAGGCAGCCAGGCAACAAGCCAAATCAAGACTATTTCAAACATAACGAATAAAAAAATTCCACACCCCCCTCAGCTCATATCACCCGAAGTCCAATTCTGATACAGGTCACTATACAGCCATATAACACCCATGCCAGTACAAGAGTGCAATTTGGACACAGGAATTGGCAGATGATGACAGCAAAGGCAGACTAAATTGTTGTTTCTGGTAGCAGCACAGGTTTAACCCATTTGTGAAACTCCAGCCCTGAACCCAATGAAGATACATATCACCCTCCAGCCAGCCTGTAACACTTACCTAGTTTTCAGCATAAGCCAGGGATCCTGGAAAGGTCTATACAACTGTAGCTACCTCTTCTGTAACTAACGTCAGTCTCATTAAGCAAGAGCTCCAATTGAGTAATTCCTCTAAATTAATGGGTCACATCTGGAATCAAGTTTTCCTGCTGGCAAATTTCCTTTCACTCTTTACTTAAAAGAAGCTGTATCCACATGTGCAAGGACATTGATGTGTACCTGTGCTCTTATTAAAAACACGGCTCAATTCATATTTTGCTCTGCAGAAAGCCAAGTGCCTCCTGCTCATTCAGCACTCAAGCTAATACATCTGTGAATCAATTACAAAGCACAAACAGTTCTACTACTTGATAAATATTTGCCAATGTTATCAGTACTCAGAATTCATTGAGCTATTTGTTTACTGCATTCAGTGAAACACAAGGAAAGCTTCAGAAAGTTTACTTTTTACTATTAATCAATATGAAACTTTGCTAAAACACAAACAAAACACTGGAAAGGTGATGAGGTACTTAATGCCTTCTTTGCCTCAGTCTTTAATAGCCAGTCCAGGTATCCACAGGGTATTCAGCCCCCTGAGCTGGAAGATAGGGATGGAGAGCACAATAACACCCCATAATCCAGGAGGAAGCAGTTAAGGACCTGTTAAGCCACATAGACACCCAGTCTATGAGGCCCTGATGGGATCCACCCGAGAGAGCTGGTGGAGGAGCTTGCCAAGCCACTCTCCATCATTTATCAGCAGTCCTGGTTAACGGGGAAGTCCCAGACAACTGGAGGCTTGCCAATGTGACACCCATCCACAAGAAAGGCCGGAAGGAGGATCCTGGGAACTACAGGCCTGTCAGCCTGACCTCTGTACCGGGGAAGATTATGGAGCGGTTCATCTTGAGAGTGCTCACAGGACATGTGCAGGACAACGAAGGGATCAGGCCCAGCCAGCATGGGTTCATGAAAGGCAGGTCCTGCTTGACCAACCTGATCTCCTTCTGTGACCAGGAGACCCACCTAGTGGATGAAGGAAAGGCTGTGGATGTTGTTTACCTGGACTGTAGTAAAGCCTTTGACAGCGTCTCCCACAGCATTCTCCTGGAGAAACTGGGGGCTCGTGGCTTAGACAGGTTGCCTCTTCGCTGGGTAAAGAACTGGCTGGACGGCCGAGCCCAAGAGTTGTGGTGAACGGCGTTAAATCCGGCTGGCGGCCGGTCACAAGCGGTGTTCCCCAGGGCTCGGTTCTGGGGCTGGTCTTACTCAATATCTTTATAGATGATCTGGATGAGGGGATCGAGTGCTCCCTCAGTAAGTTTGCAGATGACACCAAGTTGGTGGTAAGGAGGGTAGGAGGGCTCTGCAGAGGGATCTGGACAGGCTGGATCGATGGGCAGAGATCAGCTGTATGAGGTTTAATAAGGCCAAGTGCCGGGTCCTGCACTTGGGTCACAACAACCCCAAGCAATGCTACAGGCTTGGGGAGGAGTGGCTGGAGAGCTGCCCAGCGGAAAGGGACCTGGGGGTGCTGGTCAACAGCCGGCTGAACATGAGCCGGCAGTGTGCCCAGGTGGCCAACAGCGTCCTGGCCTGTATCAGAAATAGTGTGGCCAGCAGGAGTAGGGAAGCGATCGTGCCCCTGTACTCGGCACTGGTGAGGCCGCACCTCGAATCCTGTGTTCAGTGTTGGGCCCCTCACTCCAAGAAGGATGTTGAGGTGCTGGAGCGTGTCCAGAGAAGGGCAACGAAGCTGGTGAGAGGTCTGGAGCACAAGTCTGATGGGGAGTGGCTGAGGGAACTGGGGGTGTTCAGTCTGGAGAAGAGGAGGCTGAGGGGAGCCCTCATCGCTCTCTACAACTACCTGAAAGGGGGTTGTGGCGATGAGGGTGTTGGTCTCTTCTCCCAAGTAACTTGTGATAGGACAAGAGGAAACGGCCTCAAGTTGCACCAGGGGAGGCTTAGATTAGAGATTAGGAAAAACTTCTTTACCGAGAGGGTGGTCAAGCATTGGAACAGGCTGCCCAGGGAGGTGGTGGAGTCGCCATCTCTGGAAGTGTTCAAAAAACGTGTGGATGTGGCGCTTCAGGACATGGTTTAGGGGACATGGTGGTGCTGGATTAATGGTTGGACTTGATGATCTTGAAGGTCTTTTCCAACCTTAGTGATTCTGTGAAAACAATGTCTCCCCCTCCACCTACAGCTCTTGGTGACAGTCTTCCACCTCACACAACAGAATGATGCCTTAAAGCCTGTTTGAGTAGCATGCATGGGAAATGGTTTTCCCTCTTCTCTACCTGCTTTTACAGCCTGCTCCAATACTGGGCTGACTCTGAACGTGGCTGCCACAACCCTGTTGCCCCTTCACACTTTCACAGGCACACAGCAGAACGAGCGAGTGGCAATGGTCACAAACTGCAACAAGGGAAGTTCTAAGTAGGTACAAAGAAAACGTTTCTCACAGTGACAGCAGTTAGGCACTAGAAGAGGTTGCCTGGAGAAACTGGATTTCCCATTCTTGGAAGAATTTCAAAACTAAATGGGACAAGTCCGCATGCAGCCTAACCTAACCTCGAAGCTCACCCAGCTTCAAACAGGAGGTTAGGCTAGATGACGTCCAGAGGTCACCTCCGATTTCATTTTTCTTTCCTTTCACCCTCTCCAGCCTGTCATTTGCATAGCAAAATAATAGCTCCCATAATAGCCTTCTAGCCACCCAAGATTATTTCTCTCCCAGCCAGAATCCAGAGCTGGAACCAGAGTCCAAGGCAGCAGCCAGCCAAGCTTTCACTGCCCTAACAGCAGTTGCTAAGTAGCATGGCTTTCAAAACTACTGCTAAAGGATCAGCTACAGGTTCCCAAATCAAAGAAAATAAAGCTCAGTTAAGATAGATGCTGGCAATCTCTTAGATGCACAAGCTGCCAAATAAGTAGGCTTAATTTCTTCCTGTCGGTGAAATGAAGTAAAACAAGATGAAAATCCTCTCTACATTATTCCTGTCAGTCTGATTCTCCTCCTCAGCCGTGTCCCTCAGGCAGACACAGAGATGGCAGCTGAGCATCTCAGAGAGGAGGGAAT